>NC_047083.1:1528022-1865522 GCF_902459465.1 Asterias rubens
ATTTCAAGAAGGAAATTACAGTCCACGAAACCCTGACCGCCCATCCAAATGTCGTCTCCATGTTGGGATACTGTATAGAAACAGGTATTTTGTTCAATTAATCAATCAATCAAACAAACAAACAAACAAACAAACAAACAAACAAACAAAAAAACAAAAAAACAAACAAACAAACAAACAAACAAACAAACAAACAAACAAACAAACAAACAAACAAACAAACAAACAAACAAACAAACAAACAAACAAACAAACAATCAGTCAATCAATCACTCAATAAAAGTCATGTATAGAGCGCTATAAGTTTGTTCTAAGGCACCGATGCACAGCTAATGGTCAAGGAAGCTTGCTTGAACAGGTGAGCTTTAACGAATGTCTTGAATTGGGTATAAGTTAGCTGGTATTTCTAATTTCTAATTTCCCTTGTTCATTAAGACACTGCACACTATTGGTAATTGCCAAAAACTAGTCTTCTCAATTGGTGTATCTCAACTTATGCATAAAATAACAAACCTGTGAAAATTTGAGCTCAATTGGCCGTCGAAGTTGCGATTTTACTATTAAAGAAAAAACACCCTTGTCACACGAAGTTGTGTGCTTTCAGATGCTTTTTTTCGAGACCTCAAATTCTAAGAGGTCTCGAAACCAAATTCGTGGAAAATTACTTCTTTCTCGAAAACTACGTTACTTCAGAGGGAGCCGTTTTTCACAATGTTTTATACTATCAACTTCTCCCGATTGCTCACTACCAAGTAAGGTTTTATGCTAATCATTATTTTGAGTATTTACCAATAGTGTCCACTGCCTTTAAATTAAATCTTGCCTAGGAAACAAAACAAATCCCCAGTAAAATTTCGAAACCTTTAAAAAGGTTGTAGCCCAATTTCTTCTCCAACTGTTCATGCAATTATTGTCGAAATATTTGTCGTACATTTGAACTCTTGTAATTTATTCGTATAGGCCTATGCCCACTTTCATTTTCGTTCAACTTCCTCTTATTTTTCATTGGAAAGTCGCGTGCGAAGCAACCATAAACTTACTGCAAGTCATAGCAATTTTTCATAGACTTGCTGCAAGTCGACTCACTGTTCATAGGCTTTTTACACTTACGCACAAACTCACTTAAAGACTTGCTCCATGTCTGTTTCTACAAAGTACTTGCTGATCGTCTGCTAACTAAATATACGTCACACATAGACTCGCTCCAATTACATCATTAAAATTGTAGTAATAATCTGTACAGACCTTATCATTGATATCTATTGTCAATTATAGTAGAGATCAATGGACCTTATGCATTTACGTCATCCAGCCGCCATCTTAGAGGTATAAAAATAATGATGACGAAACAATCGAAACGCACAGATTTGTACGCGTGGCACACAGTATTGGCCAATGAACAACCTCCTTTTTTCCTCAAGGTGAGGGCGCCCTACTGGTATAACATCAAGTGCAAAGGTCTATTGCATTCTAGACTTGACTCAAGTCCCATTCACATGCCATCGCCAGAAAACTATTGTTTTGTGATGCTCTGCATTCCCCAACTTCTTCCATTCTTGGGACCACATTGACGGTGAGCGCTCACTGCCATAATGGCTTGTTTTCTAGTCGTGTAGTTGGCGCGATATGCTTATAAGAACGAGTACGGGACTTGAATCAAGTCTAATTGCATTCTATCACCGCTAACCACGAAATTAAAAATCACATTTTTATC
Organism: Asterias rubens; assembly: GCF_902459465.1. Lineage (NCBI taxonomy): Eukaryota > Metazoa > Echinodermata > Asteroidea > Forcipulatida > Asteriidae > Asterias > Asterias rubens. The sequence continues at coordinate 1,529,737 of NC_047083.1, forward strand.
GTGTTTTCTTTTTCGTGCCCTCCTCATCTAAGATCCTTTCTACTTGATTCTTGAATTCCTTCCTGGAGGAAATCTTCAAGACTTCCTGAGGAAGAATAAGTTATCTTGGAAGGAGTCAATAGAGGATGACCTTGATGTTGAACCGATTTCTCCCTTCCAGCTCCTCACGTTTGCATCTCAGATAGCAAATGGCATGGATTACTTATCGTGCGTGGGGGTACGTAGAAAAATAAACTGTTACTAGTCTTGTGATTTTGTATCTGTGAGCAGGGGCCAATTTCATAGAGCTTCTTATAAAAAGACACTGGACACTATTGGTAATTGTCAAAGACCAGTCTTCACAGTTTGTGTATCTCAATATATGCATAAAATAACAAACCTGTGAAAATTTGAGCTCAATCGGTCATCGAAGTTGCGAGATAATAATGACAGAAAAAAACACTCTTGTCACAATGTTGTCACAATGTTATACTATCAACCTCTCCCCATTACTCGTTACCGAGAAAGGTTTTATGCTAATAATTATTTTGAGTAAAAAAGCTTGCTTACTTTCACATGTTATTGGCCAAAATTGCATGCCATTATACAATGCTTGTGACTAGTAATTAGCTGTTGGTAACCACGGTAACGCTTCTCAGATTCAAATATTGGGGGATAAAAAGTGATATTTTTTTCATAACAACACTTCTTCGAAGTGAATCATTTCTCAAAGTGCTTTAATTATACTATCCAAGTTTCCAAGTCATTATCAAACGTTTACATACCCTTTAAATTATGTAGGACTAAACGTACTTTTAAAAATAATATGACTTTTTGTATAGGCCTATACACTGTACATGTCTTAAAAGAAAATGTTCTTCCTTGTTTTAGTTTCCCTATGCAATTTGTTTCTGGTAATAGTGCAACTCTCTGTTTCAATTCATAACTCGTTTCAAAGGCACCTGGAAATATAATTTATTTTCTTCAAACATTAGAGTATTCGTTCCTGAACAATAAAATAATTTTTTGAGTAATTGTTTTTAACGATTTATATGTTTAAAAGATTAGATAAAGTTGTGTGGGGGTGACTCCGCCTACCCCTTTTGTGATGTCAATCGAGGAAGACGTTGCCTCGATCGAACATCGAACACACGTACGTGCAAGTACATTCAAGTCCTAGTCGTGAGTTTGTACGTTTTGAAACAGTATTTTTTTGCATTTTTCCGGCAATGTCGACCAGGTGTATTGCTGCTGGTAAGTTTGCCAAGTTGTCCGGTCCGACGTCTTTTCCAGCGCTGTGCAGCAAACACTTCGAGCCGTCGTGCTTTGAGAATCCGGAATACACTACACATATTGACATGAAGAGAAAAATTCTTCTTCTAAAACATGACGCCATCCCAATAATTTTTCCAGCTGGTGGGGAAGTCGAAGAAGGTACGAAAGACGTAACGAACCTAAAGGAGCATTTGCCTAACGTGAACAAATCAGGTATTGTTTCAACTTTGAGGGCATGTTTTTAGCTTGCGCCAAGCGTCACTATGTTGTGTTAGCACTGCATGCGATTCATCGCGCCTCGATTGACGTCACGAACAGCGCCCTCTCGGGTCGGGCTTTTTTTTCAAATTTGTAAATAACATGGAAACTAATTTTTTTAAACCTTAGTTAATTGTTTATTCATATTCCACACATCAAAACACATATTTTGGTGACAAAAGCTTTATATTGACAAAATACCACTTCCAGGTGACTTTCAAGGATTATCTTGTAACTTTTTTAGAAACAGGTTTATATGGTTGTGGAAATCCGTCGCTCAAGCATTATATTACCCCATGGGTGGATTTAACAAAGAGTTAAGACTAGTCTTATCTCGAGTTAGGATGAGTTACTCTTTAAGTAGAGTCTATGGTTACATTTTCTGCCAACTCTTAAGAGTGTTTCCCTCCAGTTCTGAGAATTTTTCCCGCCATTTCAGAGAGTTCTATTTTTGTTTGATTATTGTTTTTCCTGTAGTGCATTCATCGCGACCTCGCATCTCGTAACATTCTACTGACTGAAGAGTTGGTGTGCAAGCTGTCCGACTTCGGACTGGCACGTGATGTGTCGGCGACAGACCAATACGAAATGACGTCAATGGTAAGATAGAGTGCGCCCTCAATCGTTGCCTCATACACGCACCTTCGTTGTCGAAATCCATCGCAGCAATGAACTTTCTCATACAAGTTTCTAAATTGTTGCCTACCTCCTTTCCTATAAAACAAAAGAGTTGAGTACACCTTTTACATCTGTGCATAGAACGCCCTCATCGTACAAGAGTTACATTAGACTGGCCCCTGTGCATCCATAACTCTGTGCCCTGTGCCATAGGGCAACAAACTCTGTAACTATACAACATTGACTATTATTGATTGTTTGTTTTGTTTTTTATTCTACGAAGGGACTGTTGCCAGTCCGTTGGTTAGCTATGGAGTGCCTCGTGGACAACACATACACCACGATGAGCGATGTGTGGTCATTTGGAGTCCTGCTGTGGGAAATTGTGACATTGGGTAAGTAGTTTGGCGCGTCATGCTCTCAACAACATGCAGCTTGGGAAACAGTAGCTGCAGCAACAAATGCATATTAGCAAAAACACAGTAAAGACAATTGTAGACATTTTGGTCGCTGAGGGCGTAGGAATGTAAGATTGACGTCATCAGCTAACCAACTTCATTCTCTTTGGTAAGGTGCTCATCCCTATCGTGGTATGACAACAAATGACATCATTGGATCCTTGGTTGAAGGCTACAGGTTACCACACCCAGCACATTGCAGTAGACAAGTGTAAGTCCTCCGACCATGTTGGGATATTGGACTTTTGTGGACGCTAGGTGGCAGCAGAGAGCAAACTGATCAGTACAAATCCAATGGTCTTGGATAATGCGCGTGCATAAAGTATGTGTAAAGAATGATTAATTATACTTTGTTTAATCTGCTGCCACCTGTCGACTCCAAGTTCCAATATCGCTGTTAAAGGTTCACTCCGTCCCAGTGCCACATCCAAAGGCACTGAGACGGAATTACCTCGTTCTATTACAAACGTTTCATTATAAATAACAATGCTCAATTAATATTGCTATTTGTATAAAATATAAATGTTGTTTATGTCTATACCTTTTATACAAATTGACAGATTTTCCATCATGAAGGAGTGCTGGAAAGAGGTCCCTCGTACACGTCCAACGTTCATCAGCCTTAAGAGAACTCTGGACGTGATGATCGCAGACGCACCGGTAACGTCATAGATTACGTTTTTAAGTAGAGTCCGCCCTCTATTGACATGGAAAGTTTATAAGAAGAAACTATAAATAATTAGTAAACCATGTGTAAATCTTTTTCTTGAGTGAGCGTTGGCTCTGGAAAGAGCCGGTTTGTAATTGTCAAAGACCCGGTGAGTGCCCAGTTTCATAGAGCTGCTAAAGCACAAAAATTTGCTAAGCATAAAATTTCTCCCTTGATAAAAACAGGATTACCAACCAAATTTCCACGTGATTTTCAGGATAAGCAAACAACAGCTGAATACCAGTAACAAGCAATATGCAACAAAAGGAAATTCGGTTGGTAATCCTGTTTTTAGCAAAGAAGCAATTTCATGCTAAGCAAATTTGTGTGCTTAGCAGCTCTATGAAATTGGGCCCAGGAGACCAAACCAGCTATTTATTCATAGTTTCTTCTTATTTCTCCACATCATGCAAAGCTTCAAACAATCCCATAATTATGGGTAGTTTAATTTGAACAACTTAACTTTGTATTGACACTGCTTCACTGCAGCTAACTACTTGTATTTTTTTCTTTATTTTGTAGATGTACGTGAACATGTCCAACTTTCAGCCCGACAAATACATATGAGACGCCGTGGCAGAATGAAATATCGACAAAAAGTGGGAACAAACACCCAAACCCTTAAATTGTACAGAGCAAAATTATAAACTGTGTTTTTCTTTGAGGGGGGGGGGGGATCCACCCCTTAAACGCAGAACAGCAGAAGTGGGAGCAACTCCGCCCTCTATAAGCTAGTTAAACATAATATACGAACGCGTATGGACTGGACGGGATATGCACGTTAATAATAAACTCCACAACATTTTTTTTTGTACATCATTGTAATAATATAAAGTGGGAGGGGATCCGCCCCCCTGAATGGCAAACTTAGATACAAAAGCAAACGGGAAATCTTACGAGACTAATGCACAAAACAATCATCGTTTTGTGCTAAAATCGTTTTTTTTTTCAGCCAACACCTTTGACGCAAAATGGCAGTGTAAAATAAATGTTGGTTATTTATGTTTGCCATCGGTATGACCAACTCTGGTCTTCAGTGTTTGACTCAAACTCTTGTATTTCTGACCAGTTGAGTGTATGGGGTTCGAGTCCCAGTCCTGACACTCGTGTCCTTAAGCAAGACACCTATACTACACCATATAATACTTAATTAATACACTGAAACATCATTTAGGAAAAACATGAACACACGAACTGTTGGACTCTGATTATGGTGGTATGCCTAACCCCATGTAAAGCATAATACATGTAGTCAGTTTTACTAACAGCTGTGCAACCTCAGTCCACTGCAATAGGAGACTTTCCAACGCTAGGCGGCAGCAGACATACCGGGTAAATTTCCATTGTTTACGTAGTTCTGAACATGCGCATAATTCTGAGAACAATGGATTTACCCGGTAAGTCTGCTGCCCTCTATCGTCCCAGAAAGTCTCCCATTGAATTTAACACCCGATGTTACTGGTTAGAGCTCGATTTTCATTTAACCTCTGAAGTGAATAATTATAAATTTTCAATGCATTCGACCGAGTTTTTTTCTTCTTCTCGGTATTTTAATGAAAGTGTTTAGATATTCAGGAAATAAGATATGCAGAAGTACATTTATGAATATAAAGTTAACAGAGTGTGCATGTTTTTGGGTTGCCTGTTTTTGTTTAACCTAATCTGTAATAATATGTGCACTGGATGCAAATTCTCATAAGAATTGTTGTGCAGTGTTCGAATAACAACACAGGGAGAAGTTCATACGTGGTTTAGTTACAGATTGGTTTCGTGAGCGTACAAACTGCGAGCGTCATGTGCGTCATGTTTAAAAGGCGCGTATATTTTTTAAGTACGTCAATCAAGTCGAACGTACGGTTTTCCTAGCGCGGACAGACGCGAATGGGCAGTCGCGTACGTAACTGAGCGCACACGCCGAATGTAAAAAAAATGTAGTCTGGTTCCCTGACCAAAGATTCTTTGACGTCTCTTGTTAAAAATCTTAGCCCAGGTATCACCCACGGTTCAAAAAAAAGCATGACGCAACTTGTCAGGGTCGGGGGTCATCTCCAAGGAAACCATGTCTGCACGTACTACTAATTGCGATAACGTAACCCTCCTCCCAACGGCCGCCAGACCGGAGGGTTACGAGATTATTTTGATCGTCAATTAATGACAATCTGGTTCAACACGTATAATTTCGACAGCTAGTCACCAGATTTTGCCCTATTTTTACCACTTTTAAAAATCATGAAACTTAATCCTCATCTCCGACTAGAGCCTAGTCGGAGATTTTTGGGTCTGGGAGCCAGACTAAAAAAACCGCGGCTATGTAAATTAAAATCGTTCCGTAGTCACGCAACACATCAAACATGTCGGCGCCCAGAGGGTGGCTTCAAAACGCGGAGCAAGTTAGCGCTCTAGTCAATATATATAGCTCTATGGTCTCGCTTTTGTTCGGATGCATTGGTATGCGAACTGCATTTTCAACTTATTACGACCCAAAGCACACTACACGCATGTTTCTCTGTCATAACAATGGCAGCACAATAAACATTAATACGCAAAGAATTCAGTTCAACGTTATCAACGTTCAAAGTGCAGCATACATTATGTGCGTGGGTGCGCCTATGTGGGTTTTTTTAACGAGCAGCGAGCAAATTTCTTTTGAACCCTTTTTAAAGGTAGAATTGCGCGCCACTTTTTTGTATTAGTTTATAGTCGCCATTTTAACTCCACTGTACCAAGAAATACAATTCAAACTGGTTTTTAATTTATCTGTCGTATTATTTGTATATCTGTTTATGATTAATGAATAAAACAAACAAACCACCAGGAACAAAATCCCATTGAACCCAACTGAATTTTATTTATATATTTATTTATTTCCTTTATTTACCCAGGGTGAGCCATACCAGTAAAAAAACTGGTTTCCATTTGGGCCCTGCGAACAAACTAACATGTTAAAAGTAAACATAAAATCACATGATAAAATTACGATATAAAAATTACGTAAAATATTTAAGAATGTTACGGAAAATTTAAAGCAATATTAACAAAAAATTTGAGTAATAAAAAAAAATAATCCCAACTGAATCCGTTTGAACCCTTTCTTAAAACAATGCATTGAAACCCCATTTAAAAAAAATCAATTGAACATTTTCTGAAAATATTTTTTCAGCTATGGCATCTTTAAAGCCATTGGACCCTTTCGGTTCAGAAAAAAAAATAAAAGTTCACAGATTTACAAATAACTTACAGGGTTTAGAGAAGGCAATGGTGAAAGACTTCTCTTGAAATATTATTCCATGAAATGCTTTACTTTTTGAGAAAACAGCAAAACAATATAAATCGTCGTTAACGAGAATTACGGATTTATTTTAAACACATGCCATGACACGGCGAAACGCGCGGAAACAAGGGTGGGTTTTTCCGTTGTTTTCTCCCGACTCCGATGACCGATTGGAGCCTAAATTTTCACAGGTTTGTTATTTGATATAGAAGTTGTGGTACACAAAGTGTGGGCCTTGGACAACACTGTTTACCGAAAGGGTCCAATGGCTTTAAGGTGGGGAAGTCCCTTTTTGTTGAAGCGACATCATTGTTTGGTGTGTTGAGCTAATGGTAATACCGCTATTTTGCTTCAAAGTCAAACGTTTCAACCATTACACAGTTTTCAACGTGAGTATGATGATAAGTTTAACAGTACTGTTGCCATTTGTACTTATAGGCTTGCTATAGTTAATGATGTATGTATATTTAAAACTACATCGAGAACACTGAGCCATCCAAATGTTCGGCGGCCAGTTGGATATTTGATCAGTCCTAGTGCACGCTCATGCTCTATGCTCATACAAAGGCAGTGCACTGGGATGGGCTGATAAAAAAAAACAGACATGCGTATGCGTGTATACATGCGCATATACCATTCATCTGACCTTATGGCCCCCGGTCGATCGATTCGACTATCAGTATTATTGTGGCTCTTCTATAAAACAGCCATGAAAGGATGATCTCAAATATATAGATATTACAGTTTTCTAATAGCTGGGGTCCATAGGAAACATACAAAAAATACAACGAATCTTTTACCTCGCGTTAAAACTTGGTAAAAATGGTTTTTCTCCAGAACGCTCCAAGCCAAATTTCTGAAAAAGGCGGGGTAAAATGAACCATTAAATCATGGCGCGTGACGTCATCGGTGGCTAAATTATGGAATTATAATAATAATAATAATAATAATAATGAAAACTTATAAAGCGCACAAATCCACAGAAGTGCTCATGGCGCTAAAATACAAACAATAGCATTAATTAATATACAATAACAACAACACAAATTAAAATGTAAACCTAAGTTGAGAGAAATCTAGAACATGTGGTATAGAATACAATAATACAAATGCAATATTTAAGAAAAAACATCCTAAAAGGTAACAAAAATAACAATAATTAAACTATTGAATCAAATTTCTGTTTGAAGAGATGTGTTTTCAGTTGTTTTTTAAATTGGGTCAAAGAAACGGATGATTTTACTAGTGCAGGCAGTTTGTTCCATAGACGAGGGGCAGCATGTGAAAAAGATCGGTCTCCCCATGAATGTTTGGAAATGGGCTCAATAAGGAGGCTAGAATTATAAGGTTTGTTATTTTATGCATATGTTGAGAAACACCAAGTGAGAAGACTGGTCTTTGACAGTTACCAATAGTGTCCACTGTCTTTAATTAAATATAAATATGTGACTTATGGTTTTCTGTCAAACCTGTACACATTAGATATGTCCATGGACATTGTTTACATAAAATATTGGATAGAAGGTTCAATGTTCAGTGTGCCTACACCCAATCAAGTTTACACCATGATATCCCACTAAAAACTCAACAGCGGGGTTTTTGAAAAAGGTGAAATTAAATATTCATTTTGAAAAACCAACAACTGAAACTTTGTGATGTTATTTCTCTTCATGTATAACAAATGTTCAAAAATAAACCACCTGTTGGCTTTTGCTGATGTGACCAAGACTCAAGATCATCCACTTCCAGATGACTCGCCCGATCGTCGCACACGTGTGCGTGTGTGTTTACCTCTGTCATGTCTTTGACCCGTCGACCATCGTGATTTTTAGCCGCCGCTCACGTCACAGGGGTATTACGTAATCATTATCATTCACAAGTAGCTTTTGACTCTCGGCTGAAAAAGCCGCGCGGCCGGGTGCATATTTGACTCAAGTTATTTATTACTAAATGCAAATTTTAAGAGTAAAATGTTTTTTAACCGGTATCTACGATGTCTATTTTGCCATAAAAAGGTAATACTTGAAATGTTGAGATCATCCTTTATTGGCTGTTTAAAATCCAGTGCAGTAATGGCATGCATAGCTACAAAAAGGGGCTGAATCGCAATGTTGTTTTGCCTTGGTTGAAAACAAGTTTACTTTCCCATTATCCAATGGTGTTCTAATGACGTTGCGTCGTCAGTGCAGTTGTCCCACTAAAGGCACCGGGCACGTTCGGTAATTGTCAAAGACCAGTCTTCTCACTTGTGCGACCCCAGATTATATTTTACTATGAGAGTATAGTAAAACAAAAAGGAGTGGAAGAGCAAAACAAGACGCTCAGAATGTATGTATTGTTGTATTTTCAGCTTTTAGAGGTGTGCTCCTCCCAGTTCAAAATTCCCATTTCCCGAATAATGGCATTTTTGAAAATTTGTCAGTGGTGTGTTCTGGCTATCTCGGTCACGCTCGCCATCACAATGGACGAAGAGCCTCTGACCGTCACATGTCAGAACATACGTCATGACAAAATACTCGGCGATCTTGACAGGGGAGAGGGTAGCAAGATGTCTCTTGAGAGTTGCACAATAATTACGCAATCCAGCTACTCGTCAGACAGCATACACGAGTTGTGTTGTCAACACTGCCATAGTTGTTCTTTGCCTGGAACTGAAGAAGGGCCGTGGAAGGGAAAGACTGTTTCGAGAACCGTGAAATTGAATTCGACCAAGCTACACGAGCGAAAGAAAAGACAAGGTAACTTATTCAACCACCGGTTCACCTTTATGATCCCTGACATACAGCCACGGGTTTACTTTTAATCCCCGGGTTCAGAGTTGACCCGGGTATTATATTTCAATGAGCCTAGTGTGATCTTAAGATGTGTAGCAAACCATAGAGAACCTTCTCTCTGATCAAACCTTAATTGCCTTGAGTCATATTGACAGCACAGTAATCATCTCAAGCATACTTTTATTTCAATCAATTTTTCTATCGAAGTATTTTTTTAAATGTCCAGGTATCACCTGCGTTAACTTAATTATGCTTAAGCAACTAAGTTTCAAAATGTTCTACCATTAAAAGTATTGACATACTTTTTTTTGCACATAAAGGATGCTAGCTGCCTGACTGCCTCCCCCTCCATATCAAATGACCCCTCTTGATTGACACCCCTCTAGGACGTGTGGCATCGTCCAGTTTAGGATATCATGCCATATGAGCTGACCCGTGGGTACTATGGTTAAGCCAAAGACAATCATTATTTTAATTGTGTCATCAAGTGCTGACAGTGGCCCTCCCTGCTGGGTTTTATGACAATTCTTTGTACTTTTGTTTTGTGAAATCGATCCCGATATACACCGATGTGTGTAGCACTGCTCTAGAATTGCAAAGGTCGTGGGTTCGAATCCCACCCGAGTAATATGCCTGTGATTTTTGTCCACATGACTTGGGAAAGTACTGAGTATACAGTGCTACACACATCGGTGTATGGGTAAAAAAACCTATTTAAAAAAAATCAATTATTGTTGATCGACAGAAGGTGCTGAGAGACCCTTGCATACATCGGGTACCGAGCGAGTGCTTCAAGCAGGTCGCACGTACCACTTTCCATGTCCAGTTTTCTCTCCTGGTGACGTCATCAATGACATAGTTTGGTTCAAAGGGAGCAACTGCGACCCCAAAAAGCGACAGAAAATCCTGCAACACTACAACCCACCCGACGGCACATTGATAACTCCGAGTCCACACTATCAGTTCACTGAGACCAATTATGGCTTGGTCATCGAGTCTGCTAACCTGACTGATTCTGATCGGTATTGGTGCAAGGCGCACAAGGAACCAATCGGGGAATATGTGGAGGAATTCCTGGATATATTTGTCTTGGGTGAAAAGATTATAAACTTGGAAATTAAAGCAGACTGTGGCCCTTTTCGAAACCACGGCTTCGGCTTTTGATTCAACTGCAGGCTCCGTTCTCTGGTCTAAGGCCCTAAGCGCGTACGCAAAGCACGCGTAAATTGTCGAAACAACCGCGGGGCCAAGCTAACCGAATCCAATGTCGAAGGTTCGTCGAAAAGGGTGTGTGTTTATCACCTATGACACTACCGACCCCTTGCACTGACGTCACACGCGGCTGACGTCACACAATTGTTTTCCAATTTGTATTTCTCCTGGCTTCAGTTAGAGGTGATAGCTTGGTAACGATATGAAAAAGTGTTCATCGACAAGAAACACATTTCTCATTCAGACATATGGTCATTTATGAGCCTTCGCTCGTCCTCAGCGCCTTGCTTTAACCAAAGGCGTTGGGATGGGCAAACGTATCATGCACTGTCATTAGTTTAATAATGCACATTCCCATCATGCATCATACTGCACCATATTTCTATGCACTGCATACAATGACGTGCTTCCTGAACAAGAATATGTGCAAGCTGATTAGCCCATCCCAGCGGTCCTGGATAGACTGGCCGCTGGGGGTGGCTATAATTTTTGACTCGGAAAGGGGTCAATTCTCTCCTGCGACTTTTTAATAAAAGAAATTCTAGTGAATTCAATCTTATTTTTTATTCTTTTCCACTCGTCAGGTACAACGTTTCCAATTCACAAATGGCCAGACACGGACGAGGATATCCAAAGAAAATCCTTAAACTTCGCAGAGGCTAAACTCGTCACGTGTCCAGTGATGTCACAAACTAGTTCAAGGCGAGATGACGTCACCGTTTACTGGTCACGCCTAAATACAGAAGACGGCCAAAGTATGGAGATTGTTTTCCCTGATGTCGTCGGAGTTGTGGCAGGTGGAGAGTACCATGTAGATGGTGACAATAATCTGGTGGTGGACAATTTCAGCGGAAGGGAAGAAATGTATTGCTGTCATGTGTTTCAAGAAGACACAGCTCCAAGACAAGGCTGTGTGAGAGTAGTATGGGGAGGTGAGAGTTTGTAACTTCAGGACGCTAGGTGGCAGCAGATTGTATTTTTTTAACCTGACCATGCGCACATTCGTTTTGAACAAATTGTTTTCTTGCAAAGTATTGTATTTAATTCAAATTCACACTTCTCATCAAACTCGGTCTTTGTCTGTTTCACTTTGGTATTCATTTACCGTGTGAATGCTTTCGTTGAATTTTTGCAGTTAAAAACTAATAGACTTTTATCGCAGTGCAGCCATCTTGAATTTCTACCAAATGATATCAATCTTACCAAACCGAGGCTGGAAGAACAAAATAGTCTGGTTTCTATTTGCAAAATTGGTTATTAGCATTCATTATTGTCATTCGAGAATACGAGGAACATGGCCAAGATGGAGACAGCATGATAAAGGTCTATTCTGATCTTTGTTCACAGCAACCCAAGAACCAAAATACCCTGTCATCTCGGCCTGTGGTGACATCAAAACTCCAGAAGGCCAATGTGACGTCAGACTTGAGTCGTACCAAGATTTCCTTCAACTGGATTGTTTAGTGACAAATGTATACCCTAGGCCTGACGTCAGCTGGTCACTGAAGGACTGCATTGGTACAAATGCTACGGGTTTCTCCACCTGCAACGATTGGACGTACGATAATGTCTCAATGACGTACAGTGCAATATCGAAGTTATATTTGCATAGCTTACCATTGGGGTCCTTTTCGTGTAATTTCATCTGCACGTCGCTTGGTGGCGCCATTCAAAATGACAGGGAGTCATCTTCTGTTCAAATATCACGTGAGTGTTGCTTGCTTCGTAATAACACATGTACGCATAGAGTATGTTTGTTTGCTTATTATTATCTTTTCTGTCAAGGGAACTCGTCAAATTCCCACGGAGGGATATGAATGCCAAGCTTGCAACACAGCCAATCTCTCTCATACAAGTTGTGTTGACGTCTATGGTTATGAATTGCACAAAATCAAGAAATGTGATTCAGTAGCTACTGACAAACCTTATTTTAGACATTGTGAAATCAGCGGTTAGCTTGGTAGGTATGATTCGAACCCACAACATAGCGATTGCAAGTCCTGCAGTCTAGACCATGCATTATCTCACTTTGCTTCATTAAATTCTTAAATCAAATCTTTGTTTCATGTATGCACAAACCTATTAAACTATGTGTACAGCAAGATTTATTAAATCTAATAGAAGTTCGAAATCATTTTAAAAATATTTCCTCTGATGTAATACTTTTTTATTTTCTCAGGTGCCGAAGAAATCGAGTCCAGCTGCAACTTTGCTCTTCTCTGTATAATGACAAGCATCTTTGTGACTTTGTTGATAATTTTGGTCATCAGATTTTGTTTAGCTTTTCCAAGATGTCAGGGTTTTGTCGTGAAACACGTCAGTAATATGGGAACTCTTAATTGCCGTGTGGACGACGAAGAGAAGCTGTCACGGAATAAAGATATAAAGCTTGAGACACAAACGGGTAAACAGCTCTCTTAAAGACACTGGACACTATTGGATTGTCGAAGACCAGTCTTCTCACTTGGTGTATCTCAACATAATATGCATAAAATAACAAACCTGTGAAATTTTGAGCTCAATCGGTCATCGAAGTTGCGAGATAACAATGAAAGAAAAAAACACCTTGTCACACGCACGTGTGTGCTTTAGATGGTTGATTTCGAGACCTCAAAATTCTAAATCTGAGGTCTCGAAATCAAATTCGTGGAAAATTACTTCTTTCTCGAAAACTACGTCACTTCAGAGGGAGCTGTTTCTCACAATGTTTTATACTATCAACCTCTCCCCATTACTCGTTACCAAACGAGGTTTCATGCTGATAATTATTTTGAGTAATTACCAATAGTGTCCACTGCCTTTAAAGGCACACGTTGCCTTGGAATAAGCGCTTTGGGCTATAAAAACAGTTTGTTATGAAATAAATATTATTATAGTTATTGAGATTTATTTTACAATCAAACCCCGGTTGCCAAAATTGTTGACTATTAATAAAACCTGTTGACGAATGTTATCAAAGGTAAATAATTGTTTTAATTAGTTGCTATGTTTTATGTATTTTCATTTTAAGAATTGACACCTTTGGAAATGTCACCGATGATCGTTCAAGGAAGTGAAGGCGATGCCAATACCAAAGGTAGACTTTTCTTCATTGATATTACAGTCTTTTATTTATACACTTTCTGTCACTTTTTGTAAGTTTCGTTTTGAAGAATACAAAATAAAAATGGGCGTTAATAAACATGCTATAATAATATGTAAACCAAGATGACGCTCTTGGCGCGAATGTGATTGAAAAAAAGAAAGAAAAAAAAGAGATGCAATGAATTACAAACTAATATAGAAATTTCCGGGTTTGAACTGGTAATAATAAAAGTGGCTTCTTATTTGGCATTCAAATCCGTCACCCAGTGACCCCCAAGGCGCTTCAACAATCAGTAGTTACCTCGCAAAGGTGAGTGCACGGGGCTACGCTTGACGTACAATACCTCATTTTTACATAGTACGTATTAATGGTTTACGAGATGTTGTGACGCAATATGCAACCAATCAAACCAGGAACACCGAGGCGAACCACTATAAGTAAACTGCCTTATTTTACGTGCGTTACACAGCAAACGGGACCAATGGCTTTACGTTCCAGCCATGGTCTTAAAGGACTTGAACCCAAACACACCATAGCTTGCGTCCGTTGCTCTCATCCGTTCAGTGGGGAGTCTGTTCCAAAATGACGGGCCAAATGTTGAGAGCGATCGGCCTCATCACTAAGAGTACCTCGTGAATGTGTATAAGAGATGGTCGTTATCAGAGCCAAGTTGCTGGGGAAGGTTCGTAGATACGTTTAAGTCCATGGATACATGAATGTTTTTGTGTGTAGATATCAAAATGCAAAAGAGAATAACCAAGAAATACCTTTCCTCGTTTCCGTTTTTCAAAACAGAGCCCGTGTGTCTTATTAATAGCCGAACGAATCATGACATCAATTTTACAGGTTTGTTTGTTTGTTTGTTTGTTGGGGTGTTTTTGTTGGGGTGTTGATGGTGTTATGATGTTTGTCTGTTTGTTGGGGTCGGTGCTGGGTGTTTGTTTGCAGTTTTGATTATTTGTTTGTCATGTGTTTATTTGGTTGGGAGTACAGATTGGCCTATAGGCCTATAAATATTCATTAATTTTCTGGAAGAAAATCACCACGTCCGCACCAGCATTATGGAATTCATAATGGTGATATTTCGTGACGCTAAGGCCATGTTCTTCCATCTTTTTCAGACAACACATACAACTGGGTCTCACTTGGGGAGCTTGTCACCAATCCTGATGACACCAACAATGGATTCCACCACATCCGTGACGTCATACCTGCACCAATCCAAGTCGGCGGATTGGTTATCATAGACTCCATTAGCATGCATCAGTTTACTTCAGAATATCAATACAAACGTGTGAATTTATTCAAACAATTACCGGGAAAATATATCTGCGTCACATATTTCACACCAAATAAGCTTATTTTTGGGCTGAAAATGGGTAGACTTCAGATTTTTGATCCTGATAAAACCGAAATAAGCGCCTTTGCTTCCATACTGCCGGTTGGGGATACTGAAGTTGAGCTTACCGATATCTCGGTGGACTGCCAGGGGTTTGTTTTTGCCGCTGACTCTAAAGGGAAAGCCATCTCGGTGTTCGATCCCGACGGAGTGTACATTAACCGAGTAGAGATCAACATCGTACCCATATTCATCTTCGCCCACACCACTGATGAGATGAACAAAGTTGAACTTTTTGTCAGCTCCGAATCTACCGTTGAGATGTACGGTGTCAGCAGGAAGAGTTTTTATCCTTACCGGGCTACGATGGGAGCCCCCAAATACATCGTAGACGACAAAATGGCAAAGGCCGAAAGCTTCCGCTCGGGTGGGATTACCGTACGAGGTGACAACCTCTTCTTGTTGAACAAACTACCCGACGACAAGAACGTGCAGGTTATACAACGCAAACACGCCGGCGGGGACGAGGAACACAGGTTCATTGTCGCCGTCTCTGATGAGGACGAGGGTGATACAGTGACGTCACGTGGCATCAAGATCAAGGGAATTGCTTTCGCCGAGGAAGACGAAAACATTTTTGTTTATTTTGACCATGCTGTTTGTATCTTTAAGAAGACTAACAAGATGCTGTCGAGAACAAATGAAACACCTGCAGTTTAAATAAAATACTGTCTGCTTAGGTGGGTTTGCAGTAGCACCATGTTAAATCTTCTTTTGGAATGGGTTTGATCTGAAAAGAACCGGCGGCGGTTGACAACGTTTTGTTCAGTAGGCATTGTGTGCTCTTATAATACGAACGTTTGCTTATTTGTTATTAGATAATTTAAAATGATAGTTATAATGTACGTTATGTTAATTTTATTTCAACGTAACGTGATCTGTAAATTCTTACATCAGCTGTGTTTTTTTTTTTTTTTTTAGTCATCTTATTTAGAATCCTATTTAAGTGCCATGCAAACGAAATTGTAAATATTGCACCATGCAAATTACATGTAATTTGTTTGAGGTTTCCGAATTTAAGACTATAATAACACCTTTAAGGCCTAACATTTTAGCTAACTTTCAGTGGTGAAGCGATGTAGACTATATTAACCACTAGGGCGGACGTTGTACAATCCATATTTAATCCTATTTAAATGTCATGTACAAAGCATTTTGTAAATAATTCTGTGAAAATGTTTAACCGTGCAGTTTACATGTAGTTGAGCTTATAGAATTCGTAAAACTATATATCGCTTTGTAGCTTACTTTCCATCTCTTTTCTCTCTTTAAAGGGTCTGTGTAACTTTTGTAGGACAAAAAACACAATATCCACAGATTTACACTAAACTTACACAATTTGAAGATAATGATAGTAGAAAGCTTCCCTGAAAATATTACTTGCTGAGGTGCTGTAGTTTTTGGGAAATGAGTAAAACAATGTCATGAAAATAATGTTCGTCTCATGAGACGAAAATTATTTTAATCATTTACAAACGTATTTTCATGATTTTTGTTTACTCATTTCTCAAAAACTACAGCACCTCGGTAAGCAATATTTGAAGTGAAGCGTTCCACTATCATCATCTTCAAACCCCTGTAAGTTTAATGTAAATCTACGGACATTTTGAAAAAGTACCCGAATCCTTAAAGTAATTTTGGTGAAAAAAAGGTGCTTGATTGAATTTCTTTGGACATAAGTTTTCTTATGTTAGGCTATTAGACTGAAACTAAAAAGATTCTCACGGGATTGGAACCTGAATCATGTCTAGTGGGTGATGAGTGTTCGATACCGGTGGGACGTGAAACAACACGCAACCTTTATGTCACTTCGGGTGCGTTCGATTAGCTTCCCTGGGTCGACACCATGATGCATTCGGTTGAGCCCCTGACAAGAGCTAATCGAACGATCACACTCGCCCTCTCGTGGTAACGCCTTGCACCTCGGGTCTCCCCAAGTGACCTACTCCACAAGCAGGGGGCTGACCCGGGTGAGCCCCGTCAAAGCTATTCGAACGCACCGGGGGCAGACCGGGTCGACCCAGGGAAGCTAAACGAACGCACCCTACATGTGCTTCTTGGAACAAATCTCTTGATTATAGATTTTGTTGTGTGTACAATTCTGGCAATGTGTTGTGTTGTTGGTTGCATCAATGGTTTCATTCAGCATAGAATCACTTCAGATTAAAAAAAATACTGTTGAATTTGTTGGGAGGCTGCAGTGAAACATACCAGAGCTTAATGTCAAGCAGGAATGTTCATTGTAGCTGCGAGTGCATTGTCATTAGGCTTTATGAAAGATGGTGGACGTGCACTGTTTGGTTTGGGTGGATATGATCAGATTTACCCAAACCACAGAGTCATGTCATCACATGTTGTCCGCCATGCCCCAAATTGGCTTAATATTCGGTGTCTATACTACTCGACGAAAGCGCAGCACCACACACCATGTCGAAAAGGATAGGTCTTGTAACAAACACATGCAATAGTAAGTATTCTCGTTGTATATTGTTTATGCTCCATATACTTTTCAATTTACTTGTCGAGCTACAGGAATAACTAAGGCAATAAAAGGGTAGCGACGAGTTCTTAAACTGCCGTTTAAAACAGGCAGGGTCGTGGCTGTGTGATTAAAAGGCCCGGGCCGGAGGCGAGGGCCTTTATATCACACGGCCACGATGAAGGCCGTAAGTTAGATTGGGTAAAAATTGTGTCTTATATTATAAAAAAGCCTATTATATAGAATTTATAAAATAAAACTGATTGAAAACGAAACCCGTGAGTGCACGATAATGAAACTGAATTCGACAGTAGCTAAACAGAACCCATGAATACAGTTGGATCAAATCAAGGACGGGAAATACATGACTTTGAAAGCGCTTTAACATTAATTTTCATATCATTAATAAATTTTAGCCTTCGAGAAAGACTCTGCTAGGGTCGAAACGTCAGGCCATTAACTATTTTTTGCAAAATTAATATTGGTAAGTTAGATAATGGAGACTCTATATTTTCTCGTTTTGAAATAATCCTCCAAGAGGGAACATGTGCATAACGGCGTTATTAAAACCGTAGTCTCATCTCAAGCCAGGAATTGTTAGTGTTATGGTACAAAACTTCTCGCTAAGGTGTGAAAAGGAAAGAAAACGTATGCCCCCGGAGACAGAGGCGTCTAGATGTTGAGGGAGCTATAGCAGGCATACACTGCAGCAGATTTCACGAAACGCGGGGATTAATCCTATAGACCTTAAGGGAGCTATAGCAGGCATACACTGCAGCAGATTTCACGAAACGCGGGGATTAATCCTATAGACCTTAAGGGAGCTATAGCAGGCATACACTGCAGCAGATTTCACGAAACGCGGGGATTAATCCTATAGACCTTTTCCAGGTGTGGTTATCTTGATTTCACTCCATTCTTAGGCCGTGTCCGAAACGGCGACTTCGGCTACAGCTACGGCTAGATCGCGCGCGTCTGCCTATTCTTCAACACTGGTAGACGCGCTGATCTAGACGTAGCTGTAGCCGAAGTCGTCGTTTCGGACACGGCCTTAGTCATTGTAACCAAACTGAGGTTGCACGAAATAATAGTCTGGTGCCTGGTTTGCGCAATGAATGTTAACATTCCGTACTGTTATTGGAAACAGGGAACATGACCAAGATGGTGACGGCGTGATAAAGGTCTATCTTTCGAGTTAGGACGAGTAACCCTTGTTCACTGCGTACGTCTATGGATACGGAAGTTAACTCGTCTTAAGTCCTAAGATTAATCTTAAACCAGGAAGAGTTTGGTGAAATCGACGGCTGGGGGGGGGGGGGTTCCCACATCAGATTTAGTCCGAAATTGCTAAATCTTAAAAAAAAATAATAAAACAATATGAAAGACAAACATTTCGGTTTGAGTTTTACAAAACACATCCTGAACATGCAGAAAATTTGTCGGAAATCAGGGTGTATCAATGCTTTCACTTTCTGGGTAATCAAAACAAATGTTTATCTTGAGGTAATGTATATGTTGAAGCACTATCACGTACAGTTTTGACTGTATTTTGTGGCGGTCAGTCGACATGGATCCACGCCCGTATGTAAGGTTCGTCTACTCTGCGCTTCTATGTATTTATTGGACTGGTGAGTGTTCACAAACCTTTTCCTTTGGGGTAATTATCTTACAGTGGTAATCAATGGCTATCTGCGTTTAAAATGTAAGGATGAACGTGCTTTCTCGTCCTTGTCTCATTGAACTTGTTACCTAATCACACGTGTAGTTCATTCCGGCTTAGAGACAATTATTCACACGACTCTACCACTATGCAAAGTTTCAAATCCTATTCATGTATGGTGTTACTGCAAACCTTAATGGATGGTATCTCCACCATGCAGTTTCAAATCCTACTCATGTACATACCACGAACATACTTGGTTGTATCTCCACCATGCAAATTTTCAAATCCACTTAGGTGTAGGCCCACGAAGCTCTACTATTATTGTATCTCCACCATGTATAGTTTCGAATCCTACTCGTGTACATGGTGTTTCTGCAATCATTAATAGATTGTATCTCCACCATTAGGTGTAGGCCTACGAAGCTCTACTATTATTGTATCCCCACCATGCAAAGTTTCAAATCCTACTCATGTACATGGTGTTACTGCAAACTAGATTGTATCTCCACCATGCCAAGTTTCAAATCCTACTAATGTACATGGTGTTACTGCAAACCTTACTAGATTGTATCTCCACCATGCCAAGTTTCAAATCCTACTAATGTACATGGTGTTACTGCAATCATTAATAGATTGTATCTCCACCATTAGGTGTAGGCCTACGAAGCTCTACTATTATTGTATAGTCCACCATGTAAAGTTTCGAATCCACCCATGCATACACTTTCCGTTGTGACCTGTCACTAATCTTGTGAAAATAACAGTTACTCTTAAACCTCAATATTTTCGAGAACTTCGTATATTTTTGACTTCGTTTTGTGTTTTATTTAGAACGGATGAGTTCGCCTTTACCGTATGTTAATGGTCTATCTCTGTCCATCACTTCTAACACCACAACGTTCATCGAGAACCAATCACCTGCTCTGTTCTTCTGTAACGTTTCGGGTCTCAATAGTTTATTTATCTACAGGTGGTTTATTGGTAGTACAAAAGTGAGCAACGGTAAGTTAGGATCAGGGCAAAGAAGGGCAATATTATTTGGGGAACTGTGGCTTTGTTTGCTTAGATGATATTAGAAGCGCCATTAATAAGGGACTAAAAGGGTAGCGACGAGTTCTTAAACGGCCGTTTAAAACCGGCAGGGTCGTGGCCGTGCGATAAAGGCCAAAGCCGAATGTTTAAGAACGAGTCACTACTTTTTCATTCCCATTCAGAAATGCCTTTTTGGTTAAAGTTTCAAAACAACAGTTACACATATAAAAAATATATAAACATCTAAAGCTATTGAAAACTACTTTTTCGTTTCTTCAATAATTAATATCTTTAAAATATGTCTTTATTACAGGGAATGTTAGCACACTCGTGTATGCTCCGAAAAGACGAGACTTTGATGTTCGAATCGAATGCAGCGTCTCTGGAAGCCAAGATAAATCAAAGAACGCTACGTACGGACCGCTGGAAATAAAATGTAAAACTGGACAAAAGTTATACAAACTGATATTATTAGAATACACAGAAATATAAAATTGTAGTTAAAACTAAACCAACAGGGCCCTATTTCATAAAGCCTTTAATAAGCACACAAATTTGCTAAGCACAGAAAAAGTATTGCTTATCAGCAACAGGTTACCAGCCAAAATTACATTCAGTTTACATTGATGTGACTGGTGCCCCCCTCAATTTTTGCTAAGCAAGGAAATTTGTCAAGCGTTATCTGCTTTTAATTGAAATCAGGGCCCTTTAAATTTCAATTAAAATAATTTTACATATACTTTGTTTGTATTTCCTTTGCATCTTTATTAAAGATCCTCCGTCTTCCACTCGTATTTGCGCGATGCAAGAAGGCGACTGCGTCGACAGTCCCGCACCGATTCCACCAGGAGACTCCTTGACCGTCATTTGCACGGCCCTGGATTCAAATCCTGAAAGTCACGTGGACCTGCAGGTCAAGGGTCAACGAGATGGTTACAAGGTGTTGCACGACGGGAACGTAACACTAGTAGAACGTAGTGATCAGACGAAGTATGGGTGGAACACCGAGGCCTCCGTAGAAATACAGCCGGAGTGCGGACCGTGTGTTGTTGTCGTCGAATGTCACGTGATGTTTCTTGAGAATATCAGCTACAGGGAGGAACAACTTTGCATACATGTTCAACAAAAACAAACAGGTGCACATAAAGAACAGATTAATTTGTTGGGTCTGTGCTATAAGGTCAATTTGAAAAGATAGATAAAATGTTGAATGCTTTGCTTACAAAATGAATGGTTTTTTTTATCAATAAATTAACGCTTTGACAATGTTTTTTTTTATACCTATAAATAAAACACAATGACTGAGACGAATCGAATCATTGCAAGACAACGAAACTGAACGCACTGACAGAAAAACAAAAACCTTTTGAGTGGACTAGGGGAATTTAAATGAATTTGAATGCGTGTTAGTTAAAGCCATTGGAAATTTTCGGTAAACAGTATTTTCCAAAGGCACACACTTCGTGTTTCACAACTTATATATAAAATAACAAACCTGTGAAAATTAAGGCTCAATTGGTCATCGGAGTCGGGAGAAAATAACGGGAAAACCCACCCTTGTTTCCGCACGTTTCGCCGTGTCATGACATGTGTTTACAATAATTCCGTAATTCTCGATATCGAGAATTGATAATTGTTTTAATGTTTTCTCAAAAAGTAAAGCGTTTCATGGAATAATATTTCAAGAGAAGTCTTTCACCATTACCTTCTGTAATCCCTGTAAGTTATTTGTAAATCTGTTCCGAAAGTGTCCAATGGCTTTAATTAGAATGAAATCGTTGAAATTGGACGGGGAAATCTATAAATATTATTATTTTTTATATTCTACAGTTTTACCCACTAGAGATCCCAAAGAGTCACCAGTTATATCATGGATAACACCAACCATCTCTTCATGTAGTGCACTTGTCGTAGTCTTTGTTGTTGTTTTCTTGTGGTGTATCATTGCAAAGAGAAGAAGAAGAAGAGATGAACACCGAGTGACGAAACGTCAAACTGTAGACATGAGGCTGTCAACTGACATGATTTCTACCCCACAAAGGGTAATTTACTTGTAGTGAAACACTATTGAACGTCATTTGTCACTTTAGTAGAGCTAAAAGTTACATAAAAAAAAAAAAAAAGAGAGTAAAAATTAGGATTCTGACAATCTTTATCCAAAGGCTAAGAGGCTTCCATTTTATCAACGATGCTTTTATCTAAATATGATATTAATTCTCAACACGCCCATGTATTTATCTGGGTTAATTTGAGCTTATTATTATTTTTTTTTAATTGAGTAATTTTAACCGTTTTCATTTACCATTGATTGACATCGCTTTTTGTAGGAAAGGGTGCTGGCAAAGTATCCTGCCCCGTTATAACCAAACCAATTGCCCCTCTTGATTGATCACCCACTCTAGAGCGCGTGTGGAATGGTCCAGTTTGGGATATCGTTGTATGTGAACTGACTGGTGTACAATACGCCTCTCTTAATGGGTGCGTTCGTTTAGCTTCCCTGGGTCAACCCCGGTGTGTTGCGGGGTTTTTTTCCAGGAAGAACGTGGGTAATTATCTGCACACGTTTGTCCTGGAAAAAAAAAACACGCCACACACCGGGGTCGACCCAGGGGAGCTAAACGAACGCACCCTATATTTATGAATTAGTACGTCACAATTCTAACCCAAAACGAGACAATAAGCGCAGCCACTGCAAGTGGTGGCGGACGTGCGCCTATGACGAATTATGACGTCACGCATGAATATTAAGATATGCGTATGAGCGAGGGTAAAGACGATGAACATTTTAATATATTCAGGTTTTAAAACCTCCTTTTTGTCTCCCATACCGTCTTTTCAGCTGGACCACCCCCAATCAAGCAGTAGGCCAACTGGTACCTTTACTCCCCCTGATGTTCGTCCAGCACTCGCGGACTCCAAGCTTGAATTTCCGCGGCACAGACTGACGCTCCAAGCGGAGCTAGGGGAAGGGCAGTTCGGCGAGGTCCTCAAGGCAGTGGCTCACGGGATTCTCCGGGATGGGGTTGACACAACAGTTGCCGTTAAAACCATGAAAGGTATACAACTTTTGTGAAATTTACTCTCTATTTGCAACTTCTTTTTTTTTTATACGGGAGTCGATGTCAGACACTTGGCCAGTTTTCTTAAATGACACAACAGTTGCCGCTAAAACCATCAAATGTATACAACTTTTGTGAAATTTATTCTCTATTTTGTTGAAACTTATTTGTTTCCTAGCAAAGTCGATGTCAGACACTTTGGCAAATTTTCTTAAAGGACACAACAGTTGCCGCTAAAACCATCAAATGTATACAACTTTTGTGAAAGTTACTCTATTATTTTGTTGAACTTATTTGTTAATTCGGTAATGGCGTATAGTCGATGTCGGCCATTTGGAGAATTTTCTGAAATGACAAAACCAAAACCTTTTGAACATAATGAGCGTTCCGGTCCTTAGCCGAAGACTTAAAATTTGACGACAAAGTTTTAATCACTTGAAACTGTTTTTTGTTTTCGGTTTGTGTTTTTACGTTTTATTTCAGGCCGGGGAAATTTTTCAACTGTGGCCGATTTTATGAACGAACTACAAATATTCCAGTCACTCCAATCTCACCCCTACGTTGTGTCAATTCTGGGTTGCTGCACAAGAGTAGGTAAGCTTTTTTAAAAAAGGGTCGCCATCTTGTTTCATTTCCAACCATACAGATCTGTGCCCAAATATTGTAGATATTTAAATATCTGAAATAAAAGTCGAATCCCCTTCAGGTGACCCCCCTTGGCCCAATTTGATAGAGCTGCTAAGCACAACAAATTGCTTAGCATGAAATTTCTTCCTCGATCAAAGCAGGATTACAAACCAAATTTCCATGTGTTGCATAGTGCTTGTTACTGGTATTTTTGTTTGCTTATTCTGAAAATCACGTGGAAATTTGGTATGTAATACTGTTTTTATCAAGGGAGTAATTTCAAGCTAAGCAAGTCGAAATTTGACCCTGGCTTCCGCTTTCAGGGTGGTATCGTAAACATGGGTGTGATCCCTGGCTACACAGCAGTTAACAGTTGTAAGGTGTTCTGACTGGCATCCCTAAACAAACATATTGACAAAATAGGGAGACCGCCTTAATAGGGCTAGATAGCTCAGTTGGTATACAGACCACGTTAATCCGGAGGTAGTTGGTTCGAATCCCGCTCTACTAATTTTTTCTTTGTCTAACCCTAAATCTCCAGAACCGTTCTACATGATAATGGAGTTCGTTCCCAACGGATCACTGGAGGCGTTCCTTAAACGTAAACGTAAAGCCTGGTGCATGCAACCACCTGAGACCAGGCGTGGGAAAGAGGCAGTGAGCGCAGCACTTCTACTCACGTTCGCCTTCCAAGTTGCTAACGGTATGGAGTATATAGCATCTAAACATGTGAGTGTAAAGCTTTCCTTCAAACCCTTCAAACCAAATCAAATCAAATCAAATCAAATCAAATCAAATCAAATCAATCAACATTTAGTTCCATACAAACACAATATATAAATACAAACAATAGGATTTTACAAGACTGAAAACTGTTTCTGGAGGCATGGCCCATTAAAGCAAAGCTTGTGATAGGCTGGGATGCAAAACAATGGGTAGTAATAATAAGAAAAATCATAACTATTACACTGTTGAGAATGAACGTAATAATATTGTCAAAGACCACTCTTCTCACTTGGTTTATCTCAACATATGCATAAACCTATGAACATTTGAACTCAATTGGTGGTCATAGTTGCGAGATAATAATGGAAGAAAAAACACCCTTGTCACACGAAGTTGTGTGCTTTCAGATGCTTGATTTCGAGACCTCAAAATCTAAATCTGAGCTCTCGAAATCAAATTCAAATATTTTGATGGAAAATTACTTCTTTCTCGAAAACTACGTTACTTCAGAGAGAGCCGTTTCTCACAATCTGTTATACTATCAACAGCTCTCCATTGATCGTTAACAAGTAAGTCTGTATGCTAACAGTGATTACCAATAGTGTCCAGTGTCTTTAAAGGCAATGGGCCCCCTTTGGTAATTGTCAAGGACAAGTATCTCACTTGGTGTATCACTTGCTTTATTTGTTTTTTTCTAATGTAATAGCATAGCCCTGCATTATTGTGCAGAAACAAAATCACGTGGAGCTCATGTCACGCCATCAGCATTATTAATTTTATACATGACTTTAAGTTATTTATTTATAACATAAAATTAAAGTTTAAAGATGTTTTGTAACTGAAATATGTGTATATTATTAGCATTGTCACTGTACAACAGTTCAAAATCTTATACTTGTTAAAAACAGTATTCAAATCAGTATTTTACTATTGGGTTATTACTATTTCCTGTAACTGGTCACTTTTGTCTGATATTTTTTTGTCCTTGGTAAGCTCTGTATGCTTGGCATGTCACCTTCGAATGACGTGAGTGAAAGTGAAGTTGTTAATGGGGTTATGCTTCAGATTGGTATCGTTCCCATTGTTTATCTAAACTTTCAATTTGCAAAAATGTTAATGCATCTGTCTTAAAGGATTTGGGTTCTTTTTGTAACACAAAACACAATGTCCACAGACTTACACTAAACTTACACCGTTTGAAGATAATGATAGTGGAAAGCGAACCTTAAAATATTAGTTGCTGAGGTGCTGTAGTTTTTGAGAAATGAGTAAAACAATGTCATGAAAATACGTTTTTACATGCTAAAATAATTTTCGTCTCATGATCACAGAGACGAAAATTATTTTCATGACATTGTTTTGCTCATTTCTCAAAAACCACAGCAACTCAGAAAGTAATATTTTCATGGAAGCTTTTTACTATCATTATCTTCAAACTGTGTAAGTTTAATGTAAATCTGTGGACATTGTGTTTTTTCGTCCTACACGAATAAAGAATAAACATGTTTTCCCGTTATATGCAAAGTATACCTTTGGTTATTGGAACCGTTCGATTGATTTAATCCTGTATAAATTTAGATGTATTAACAAACTAAACTAAAATGTAAAAACCTCATTTAAAAAATATGGTCGCGTTTCTTAGAAGCCGTTTCTTTAAATGTGTTATATTATCAACGGCTCTCCATTGCTCGTTACCAAGTAAGTTTGTATGATAACAATAATCTTGAGTAATTACAAATATTGTCAAGTGCCCTCGCAAGAGTGATTACCAAACGTATATCTTCCATTTAACTACAGTTGATTCATCGCGATCTCGCAGCACGCAACGTTCTCCTAGCCGAGGGTTTGGTGTGCAAATTGTGTGATTTCGGTTTGGCGCGTGACGTCACGGAATCTAATGACGTATACAGTATGGTGTCGGGGGTGAGTAGGGACTCTTGTCGTACCCGCATCGGCGGCTACAGCTACGGCTACAGCTGTTGCCTAAGGGTGTTGCTGAGGACGTCCTATACCTCAAAGCATGATGACGCAGAAATCTAGCCGTAGTCGTAGCTGTAGCGGCCATTCCGGACACGGCCTTGCTTTACCATGGCTGATGGCTTCAACAATTGAAGTGTTTACATCCAAATCCGAGATGATATAATAAAGCAGAACTGTGTTTTGAGAGATTTGCAACACAGAGGGGCTAGTTTTCTTTAAGTCACGTGGTTGCTGGACGCCATTTTTGGTCCAACTCAACTTTTGCAGTCTTGTCTAGCACCCTTTGTGCGCACTGCGGACGTGCATTTTTTGACCGAAAATTACTACTGTAATACAGAGCAGAGCTTTATAAAGGGAGACTTACTACAGCTTGCGACTAGAAGCCACTTTGTGCCCCCAAAACGCACGGGCGAACACATGGTGCCAGACTTGTCTGCCAATTGGGTTGTGCTGCATTTGGAGACAACATGGCGTGCATGATCCAGCAACCACGTGACCAACAAAAACTGGTCCCTCTCGCAACTCTCTCAATACACAGCGCTTCTGCAGAGCAAGCAATAGCGCCCTCTGGCGAACTAAAAGTATCTTCTCTTGAAGACGAGCAGAGTATACTGTTCGAAACGTCGAGACCAAATCGGCTCTATTCAGAGCCAACACTCACACAAAAGAGATTTACACATGGCTGTACCCACAAGTTTACTATTTATTTAATTTCTCCATATTTCTCCACACCATGCAAAGCTTCAAACAATACTTAAAAGTAACTCGACTTTGTGTGTGTGGTTATTTGTAGGGTGCAGTTCCTGTTCGCTGGTTGGCTCTGGAGTGCCTCTTGAACGATAGGTACACAACAAAGAGTGACGTATGGTCTTTCGGGGTTCTTTTATGGGAACTCGTCACTTTAGGTAAGACTGTGTAGACTTAATAATCAGTTAAATAAATATACAGCTTTTACAATAAGCATTTTGAAAATCAACCCAAAACAAAAGATCTGAATTCAAGTTTTGTTGTTAAGGCAGTGGACACTAATGGTAATTACTCAAAATAATTATTGGCATAAAACCTTTCTTGGTAAAGAGTATAATGGGTAGAGGTTGATAGTATAAAACACTTTGAGAAACGGCTCCCTCTGAAGTACTAGTTTTCGAGAAAGAAGTTATTTTCCACGAATTTGATTTCGAGACATCAGATTTAGAATTTGAGGTCTCGAAATCAAGCATCTGAAAGCACACAACTTGGTTTGACAAGGGCGTTTTTTCTTTCATAGTTATCTCGCCACTTCGACGGTCAATTGAGCTCAAATTTTCACAGGTTTGTTATTTGATGCATATATGTTGAGATACACCAAGTGAGAAGACTGGTCTTTGACAATTACCAAACGTGTACAGTGCCTTTAACAATTACAACCGTGTATAAAGGCGCCCTCTTTTTGCAATATTGTGAGTAGTGAACGGTATGATGGGCGCCATACTGAGACAAGTAAGTTACCCTTTTTTCGGCAAGACAAGAAGTAATTTTAATACACTTTCGTGGTTCACATTTCAGGTGCCATGCCATTTCCAGACAAATCAACAGTTGCCATTATCGACTACCTTAAAAGCGGTACAAGACTGACTAAGCCGATACACTGCGGGGAACATCTGTAAGTCTGAAACATAATTAATAGTTTACAGTAAAATGTTTACTTATTAAATAAAAGACCGGGCTACTGTAGTCTTGCTTCAAGACGTTCCTGCTGTTCGTTTGCTTTTAGTGACGAAAATTGCTTCCATTCGCAAGTTCTCGCAAGAGTTCTGCGGTATGTTTGAACTAGTGCCCTCTTGCGATAAGACAAAAAGGCAAAGACTAAAGATTAAGCTTCGTAAAAAGGGCGAACCCCAAATGGCGGCTGCAGCTACGGCTACGAACGCAGCGTTCTAGCTGTAGCTGTAGTAGTAGCCGCCATTTTGGACTCGACCATCATTTTAGTCGTCATTCCTCTCCCATCAGGTATCGCATTATGACGTCATGCTGGAATGATACACCCAAGTTGCGGCCTACCTTCTCGTTACTGCAAAGTCAACTCGACCTCATACTAAACAATGATTTGGTGAGTTAATTATTGGGAACAGAGGGACTCTTATTGAGGACGCTAGGTGGCAGCAGACATGCCGGTTATTGTTTGGAAATGAGAGAGCGGAGAGTTGGTTTCACTACCGCCCCCTAGCGTCCTGAATAAACGTTGTAAGTACAGACGTTCTGATCCATAGTCTGAAAGCGGCAGTCGGTGTTTCAAATTCTTGAAGACATCTGATCTTTCCGACCGAAACGTCGAGATGTCCCACACACCAACAATTCCTAATTGAGTAATCATTTAAAACTTCTTTTTTTTCATTTTAGTTTTTTACAAATATGCACCGTTGTTATTGCATTTTATTGCTATTTGGGTTCATTGACGATCCAGTTACGACACGTTTCCTGAGAAAAGCTGATAATTGATGTGGTTTTTAGGTAAACTAAATAACTTCTAAAACAAATTCACACCTATATATGTTGTTCTTTTCTTGTGTCATTGTTTGTAGGAGGTCTTAGACATGCGGGGTTTCCAAGCTCACTTACAAGTCTACCATTATCTTCGATGAGGCAATCGGACAAAGGGTCAGCAGTACGTTTGTAAACAAAAAGGGGAGTTTACCCCACCAAATAATCGGTAAAAAAATCTCCCCAAACCCAGCTTTTCCTGCATGAGACCCCATGAAATAGCAATACAAATGTCAAATAAGAAACATTTCAAATAAGTCTACAATCCCGGCCAGAGTGCTTTGGCCACCCATTCCCAACATAACATAACAATAAACATTCCCTGTCCACTTCCCTTACAATTAACATTCTCTCCCCGTCCCCCGGCTCCCTGCTCAATGATGACTAGAATGCAGAAGACCGTGCAACGAGAGCCAGCATTGAAAGGGGAAAGGGGGGGGGGGCAACGAGGTATTGCCGGGATCGTAGCCCCTCGGTTGATTCTTTGACGAGTCAAGGTCGTGTAACGGCGGATGAGGGTTGTGTCTTTCTTGGAGTCATCGACGTTGTTTAGAGGTGAGGGGCGGTGGGTAGAGTGAGGGTGAACGAGTTTCTGTGTCTCTTTCCTGTTTGTTATGAAAAGAAAAGTAAATAGCAAGAATCACGTGTGTGAGTTTTAGCACGTGGCCGGCCTTGCGTAATGGAATAGTCCAGATTTCATCTCGTGAATAGTAACTCCTACCTTGCATTTATGATATATAATATTGCTTGAGGCCTAGCTACGGGCCTTTAAGCCAATGAGCATTCTCGGAGGAGTGAAAATTGAAGCTAAAATCTAATTATTTTGATACAGTAGAGCTTTTTAAATTCCCCACAGTGTGGCTGCCATACACGACGCAATCATAACGGAGTGCATTGTCTTGACATAAAGCAGGAGTCAACCTGGGACAAGCAAAACTGGTGTGTCATTTATTCGAATCGGTGAACAATATTTCTACTATCTTGGCATTTCTCCTAGTAAGTGCTTATTAAATAAACAACGTTGACGTGTCCTCCTACGTTGCTGTCGTCGTATAAAATTCAAGAGGTTAAGGAATCAACTCACATCAAAACCAAAGCATTGAGCTGTAGCTACTGTTCCGGACAGACTGGAAAGTGTTCTTTTCCCGCGCAGAACCTTGGATTTCAGATTTTCTGGATTTCATCTAGTTGAGAAGAACTCATCACAAGGTCTCGTCGCATCGAAGTAAACTTTGTTTTAGACATATTTGCACCGGCACGCTCTGAAATGGCGGATATCAACGCAACTAATGTGGATATGAGGTTTTTATACGTTGACAAGTTAGAATATACAAGATGGGCAGTGTTTACATTATGGCTTGTGATTTTCCTTATTGGTGTTCCGGGCAATCTGATGATTGTGGCCGTTTACTGGGCAAGTGGGATAAAGACGAGCACCCACGTGCTCATTGGTTCCCTCGCTGTGGCCGATCTCCTGATGTGTTTGTTAAAGTTTGCGGACGCAATAGTAATCGCATCTGTACCGTTTTATTTAGCGTACAACCGTGAGAGTTCTATTTACTTTTTGAGTAATGGCCTGTTGTACTCGACAGCTTTGTTAACGACGGCGATCGCGTTCGACCGATTTGACGCCGTATGTCGTTCCCTACGGCGCACGATGACGCTCCGAAGGGCGAAAATCGTCTCCGCTCTGTGTTTTATTATTGGTTTCATCGGCATTATTCCAGAGCTGGTGCACAAAATCCAAACCGACCGCAACGGAGGAGTCGACACTTTCGAGCAGGCGATCGTGAAAGCGATTCCGCTTTCAATTTACGGCACTTCGCTTCTGATCGTCACTGTTTCGTACTCTGGTATCTTTGTGTTTTTACGGAAACGGGGACGAGTTGAGTCGCGTGATGTTCCAGCAGTGCATCATGGAGTAGGTTTAAGCACAACTGGTGCGTCTGTTGTCGGCGGCGAAGGACGTACTGCGTCTATTGCCGACAACGATGCGTCAGACGCACGCGGCGCAGGGACGGAAATGACCGCCATACGGATGCCCGACGTCGGTGGACCGCCACGCTCATCAATCAACGGCGTCGCCTCAACTAGCGAACAGCACCTGGGGACCAACCGGCCTAATGTTCGCCGTCCTGGCGGCACAAACCAATTTCGCATAACCAGAATGTTGTTAATCACCACCCTTACGTTTTTCATTCTGTGGTTTCCGATTGTTTTATTGAAAGTCTACGCCCTCGGAACCTTGTTCACTGACTTTCAGAAGTCTCACCATTACGCCAACTTAGTGTCGGCGTTGTTGGTTCTTAGGGACACTGCGTTCGTCAACAGTGTCATCAATGTGTTTATATATAGCGTGGCGAACAAGCGCTTTCTACTCGAATCCAAACGCGTGGTGAAAAACATCAGAGCGAGGTTTGGGTGAATTTAAAGAGACAAAAAACTGCTAAGGACGAGAGAATGATTAACACATCAGACAAAATCGGTTACCTGCCTCATCATTGTTCGAAGCTGTGTGAACACGTGTACTATCCTTTTGTGGACCTTTAAACACACAAAATAAAGGACGGGGCAGAGCCGCAAAAAGGACCGATATGTCTGCTGCCGCCAGCGTCAGCGTTTTAAAAGTATCCCCATTGTAGCCTGAACAGATGACGTCATACTTCGAGGCTCGTGAGTAACACCAGAGACCTGCCTACAGCCGGCGTGTACATTTCACCAAAATTCATCTCACATAGAGGTACGCAGTCAAGTTTGATTGCGGACGTATTAGGGTTGTACTGTTTGGGCATCTTTGAAAAGCTCATGTCACTGCACGTTAATTTGTCCAATTATATCATTGTATCCAATGGAATCACTGGATCTGAATAGCAGGTACGGTTTTGCGGATCAAGACAGGGGCCCATAATGCAGTCAACCCCAAACCAAACGTATGCAAACCCTTTAAAACCCGTAATTAAGCTTCTTTTTTCGATCTGATTTTCCAGTGACAAGTAAGCAGGTGGCGATCGGTGACCAAAATAATGAGGAGGTTCGTCCCGCATCTGTGGACGAAGCTTGGAGCGTGATGTTGATCTCATTAAAATGTTACATAACTCTTGTTCATATAAAGCCATGGATTTGACCATACAGTCTGCATTTTCGGTCGAGCACAAGCGTGATTTGTGTTTGTCTGCGGGTGGTGATTTTGCGTCGCTAGCCGGCGTGTTTTTGCTCGAGGGTGCCTGCCAGTCGAGAAGTTATAATACCCGGAGAGAATTGTCTCAAGAGATACATACTCAACATTCGTATGTAGCATGTATTTTCTCTCTCGACAGGAGATTTTTATTTGATTATGTTCTGTTGAATGATTCTGTGAACATTGTTTCTACTAACTAAGCACTTATTTCATCTCATGAAAAACAACACATTGGAGTGTCGTTTTGTCGTTTTGTAAATGCTTCAATTCAAGACGTTAGGATCAACGGGCTACCGGAGCATTGCGCAAAATAGCAGTATGATCTTCAAGCAAGACATTGTATTTCAGCTGAATAGATGATAGTTGATTCAAGTTGTTCTCGTTAGGAAACAACCGCTAAGCCTAATATTATCACCGCATTGAAATAAACTTTACACTGAACACGTTTATAACGTTTAAATCGAAAACGCCGTTATAGCAGGCTTTGCTATGGCAGATATGAACGCAACTACTGTCGATATGTCGTTATATATGTACGTTTACAAGTTAGAATATACAAGATGGGCAGTGTTTACATTATGGCTTGTGACTTTTCTTATTGGTGTTCCGGGCAATCTGATGATTGTGTCCGTTTACTGGGCAAGCGGGATTAAGACAAGCACCCGGGTGTTCATTGGTTCCCTTGCTGTGGCCGATCTCCTGATGTGTTTGTTAAAGTTTGCGGACGCAATAGTAATCGCATCTGTACGTGATTTTTTAGCTTACGACCTTGACAGTTCTATTTACTTTTTGGGTGTTGGGCTGCTGTACTCGACGGCATTGTTAACGACGGCGATCGCGTTCGACCGATTTGACGCCGTATGTCGTTCCTTACGGCGCACAATGACGCTCCTAAGGGCGAAAGTAGTCTCCGCTCTGTGCTTTGTTGTTGGTTTTATCGGCATAATTCCAGAGGTGGTGCTGAAAATCCAAACCGACCGCAACGGAGAAGTTGACACTTTCGACCAGGCGATCGTGAAAGCGATACCGCTTTCAATTTACGCCACTTCGCTTCTGATCGTCACTGTTTTGTACTCTGGTATCTTTGTGTTTTTACGAAAACGGGAACAAGTTGAGTCGCGTGAGGTGGTTCCCCACACCATGCAACATGGAGTACGTTTAAGCAAAGCTGGTCCTCTTGTTGAGGAACGTGTTTCGTATATTGCCGACAACGTTGCGTCAGACGCACGCGATCCAGGGGCAGTATGGGCCGCCAAACGGCCCGACGTCGGTGGAGCGTCCCTCCCATCAACTAAAAACTCACAAGGCTCAAATGAAGCTTACAGCGTCGCCTCAACTAGCACACAACGCTCGGAGACTGACCGGTGCAAAGCTCATCGCCGTCCTGGCGGCACAAACCAGGCTCGCACAACAAGAATGTTGTTAATCACAACTCTTACGTTTTTCATTCTGTGGTTTCCGTTTGCTTGTCTGAAGGTCTACGCCCTCGGAACCTTGTTCACGGACTTTCAGAAGTCTCACCATCACGCCAACTTAGTCTCTGCGTTGTTTGTTCTAAAAGACATCACCTTTCTGAACAGTATCATCAATGTGTTTATATATGGCACGGCGAATAGGCGCTTTCGACTCGAATCTGAACGCGTGGTGAAAAACATCAGAGCGAGGTTCGGGTGAAACGTCACAGATACAAAGCTGCTTTCATTTTCCTAATAATGCATTAACCATCATTTTGTCCTCGCTACTTTTCACTGATTGGTTTGTTGCCACCCCATTATTTGTAGATTAATAGCTTTCTTTGGCTGTAATCCTCCTGCTTTGTTCTTGACGCCTTCCCTCAATTTATTAATCCTCTTTTTTTGTATACTGTAATATGGATATGTTTGTGTTTGTGCTTAAAGGCAGTTGACACTATTGGTAACTGTCAAAGCCTAGCCTTCTCACTTGGTGTATCTCAACATAAGCATAAAAGCACAAACCTGTGAAAATTTGAGCTCAATCGGTCATCAAAGTTGCGAGATAATAATGAAAGAAAAAACACCCTTGCCACACGAAGTTACGTGCGTTTAGATGGTTGATTTCGAGACCTCAAGTTCTAAATCGGAGGTCTCGAAATCACGGTCGGCCATTTATCGGAGTCATTTGACTCCCATAAATGACCGACCATGCTAGTCGACGAAGTAAAAGGAAAACAGTGCAATTTGAAGGCATGTTTGTGTGGATCATTGTATTCTACTTTTACAACATCTTTCTACCCATATAACATCATAACAAACGGCTACAAACTCTTTTCAAAGACCAACTCGACCGATCCAAGGTAACGGGTTTTTTAGGTAGACACTATGCGAAGCTCCGGTTTGGGTCGGAAGCTAAGGCCATGTCTCCTACTTGTTTTAACCATTATAAATAAAAAGGTTGCTGGAATTGTTGGTTTAGTACCAATGTTTTTAATTGTAAAACGTACAAATGAGTGACTGGTTTGATGTTAGGCTCTGTAAAAAAATCCTGCGTATTACTATTATAATTGTTGATCATCCACCCTTTCATTACTGACAATCCTTTTGTCCTCGCCACTTTACTCCTATTGGTTCATAGCAACCATGTGTTTATAAAATATAAACTTTGATTGGCTACAATTTCCCCGCTTTTTCTGGATCCCTTTCCTTACTCCCTTGCTCATCTTGTTTGCTTTGGATATAGTTTATGTTTGTGTTTGTGTTTGTGTATGCCTTTGACAAAAGTCTGATGTGGATCGAAAGCTAAGGCCATCTCCCCTACTACTAGTTATGATATATTATATTATATATTGTGTGTAATTTTTAAAGGCAGTGGACACTATTGGTAATTACTCAAAATATTTATTAGCATAAACCCTTACTTGGTAACGAGTAATGGGAAGAGGTTGGTAGTATAAAACATTGTGAGGAACGGCTCCCCCTGAAGTTGAGTAGTTTTCGAGAAAGAAGTAATTTTCCCACGAATTTGATTTCGAGACCTCATATTTAGAATTTGAGGTCTCGAAATCAAGCATATGAAAGCACACAACTTCGTGTGACAAGGGTGGTTTTTCTTAATATCTGGCAACTTCGACCACCGATTGAGCTCAAATTTTCACAGGTTTATTATTTTGTGCATTATGGTGAGATACACCAAGTGAGAAGACTGGCTTTTGACAATTACCAATAGTGTCCACTGAAGTCCCCCGCTTTTGTCTGGATACAATCCCTTCATACTTTTTCCTGTTTGCTATAAATGGATATAGTTTATGTTCGTGAAGAGGGTCCGGTTTGGGTCGAAAGCTCAGCCCCTGTTTTTAACTAGTTTTATGTCATATATTCTCTTATTTATGTATTATATGTTAGTATACCTTTTGTGTACATTTCCCGTAATTTCCATAAAAATATCTAGACTTTGAGCCCGAATATCACTATATTTACACGCTTCCAGAGGGCCGTGGAAAACTACCGGTTACTACAGTATGCAAATGATGTAAACAAACCAAGGGTCACTGGGTAATCTATTTTATGATTTCTAATTCATAAACTATTTTCAGTTATCAATAATCATTTACACATCAGAGGAGTATGCACGTTTTTTTTTATTAAAGAGGACAGACACTTTGAGAAGGGTTTACAGCAGATTTGACAAAGCATCTTCGGATGGATTATTGCTCCTGAGTTATTGTTGTCTTCAATCAAAAATCATTTAGGCGAGTTTGAGGTTCGGGAAAGATAATTTTGTAAAACCATTTCACAAATTATCATCTACTGCTTCAGAAAGATTTTCCCAGTTTGATATTTTGGAGGTAAGAATTGTTGTGAGTAATCACTTTACTGTATATCGATTTCATCATTATTACACATACAAATTGTACTTTTAAGTAACTATCATGTTACCTATTAGCTGAATGTGTACATTATTCTCATGTATCAAGTAAAACTGTTTTGTTAGTTGTTGTGCTATACTAAAATCAAATTTGTATGATAATTTCGAAGCGGTTGTTGGCCGACCACCGTTTGAGTGTAACAAGCGTGAGTATTAAATTATGTGTCCAGACAGTGTTAAAATCGTCACCAAAGCAGAATGGACTTTACGACATAGAAAAACCAGTCCAATTGTGCTCACTGTCGAACTAAAATATAGTGTAAAATGACGCTCTAAAATATCATTAACATGTTTAAACTAATTTTAAAGGATATATTCGTGGGCAAAAACTATTGTAACCTTTATTTAAATCAATAAAACGGTAAATGCTGAATGTATACACACAAGTTAGATTTTCCAAGGAGTTATTTCTGACCCGAGGAGGGACTCAAGAGGGGGTTCAAGCCTACCCGCCACCCTTGCACGAATGGGAATCGGCCTCCGCATGCGGTTAGTGGTAGAGTGCGGATGACTTGTGTGCACAGCAGTCGTACGATGTGACAGTGTGTATACGGGTGGGTCATGCGGTGTGATTACACGCACCACGCACAGGGTATACGGGTGGGTTTACAGCGGCGTCTTTTCGGAGCGAATAATGCGACTGCAAGGCTAATTCAGTATGCGAAATGAACACTTCGGCAGCACGCAAGACATACTTCAAAGCTGTAACTCATTATACCTATCAAGAAAATAAAGAGAAAACTGAATTGAAAACTGATAAGAAAACTTAATGGAGGTTGCCTGTAAATTGCTTCATGACGTACATGCAGAGTTGTTGACTCGAGTCATGTGACTGGGACTGTAGTCAAACTCGAATCGCTATGGCCATTTTCAAACCCACGGCGGCTTCGGCTTTGGACTCGGCTTCTGGCTCCGTTCTCTCGTCTGAAGTCCTGAGCGCATAGTCAAAACAACCGCGGGGCCAAGCTAGCCTGAGCCGAATCCGAAGCCAAAGCCATGGTTTCGTAGGGGCCTACGTTTTTTACTTGCGATTTGACTTGTAACTTTCAGCATTGACTTGTAACTTGGCTTAATAGATTTGTGAAATAATGACTTGTGACTTGACTTGCAACTTTCAGCATGGACTTATGACTATACACTTAGACTTGTGAAATAATGACTTGTGACTTGACTTAGACTCGTGAAATAAAGACTTATGACTTGACTTGTGACTTTCAGCATTGACTTATGACTTGACTTAGACTTTATAAATAATAACTCATGACTTGACTTAGACTTGTGAAATAATGACTTATGACTTGACTTCGACTTTTGAAATAATGACTTGGATGACTTGACTTAGACTTGCTGCGAACTCTGGTTACATGTCATTCAGAATCACGATGGACTAGGCATGATCTGTGGCTCAACTTAAACTTACGAAATAATGACTAGTGACTTGACTTAGACTTGCTGCGACCTCTGCTGACATGACATTTTAATAGAATCAAGATCGGGACAAGTTCAGGTTCATTGTCAACAACTTTACACGCAAACAACTTGGGTATGTAAATCCTGCACAATCACAATGACTTATGAATAATTCGCAAAGATCGCTTCGCCAGCTTTAAAAGCGCGGCTTACACTTTGGCGAACTGTTTTGTTAGTTGTTGTGCTATACTAAAATCAAATTTGTATGATAATTTCGAAGCGGTTGTTGGCCGACCACCGTTTGAGTGTAACAAGTGTGAACATTAAATTATGTGTTCAAACAGTGTTAAAATCGTCACCAAAGCAGAATGGACTTTACGGCATAGAAAAACCAGTCCAATTGTGCTCACTGTCGAACTAAAATATAGTGTAAAATGACGCTCTAAAATATCATTAACATGTTTAAACTAATTTTAAAGGATATATTCGTGGGCAAAACCTATTGTAACCTTTATTTAAACCAATAAAACCGTAAAATGCCGAATGTACACACAAGTTAGATTTTCCGAGGAGTTATTTCTGACCCGAGGAGGGGCTCAAGAGGGTGCTCAAGCCTACCCGCCACCCTTGCACGAATGGGGATCGGCCTCCGCATGCGGTTAGTGGTAGAGTGCGGATGACTTGTGTGCACAGTAGTCGTACGATGTGACAGTGTGTATACGGGTGGGTCATGCGGTGTGATTACACGCACCACGCACAGGGTATACGGGTGGGTTTACAGCGTCTTTTCGAAGCGAATAATGCGACTGCCTTGAGCAAGGCTAACTCAGTATGCGAAATGAACACTTCGGCAGCACGCGAGACATACTTCAAAGCTGTAACTCATTATACCTATAAAGATAATAAAGAGAAAACTGAATTGAAAACTGATTAGAAAACTTAATGGAGGTTGCCTGTAAATTGCTTCATGACGTACATGCAGAGTTGTTGACTCGAGTCATGTGACTTGGACTGTAGTCAAACTCGAATCGCTATGGCCATTTTCAAACCCACGGCGGCTTCGGCTTTGGACTCGGCTTCTGGCTCCGTTCTCTCGTCTGAAGTCCTTAGCGCGTACGCAAAACACGCGCAATAGTCAAAACAACCGCGGGGCCAAGCTAGCCTGAGCCGAATCCAAAGCCAAAGCCAGGGTTTCGTAAAGGGGCCTACGTTTTTGACTTGCGATTTGACTTGTAACTTTCAGCATTGACTTGTAATTTGACTTAATAGATTTGTGAAATAATGGCTTGTGACTTGACTTGCAACTTTCAGCATTGACTTATGACTATACACTTAGACTTGTGAAATAATGACCTGTGACTTGACTTAGACTTTATAAATAATAACTCATGACTTGACTTAGACTTGTGAAATAATGACTTATGACTTGACTTCGACTTGTGAAATAATGCCTTGGATGACTTGACTTAGACTTGCTGCGAACTCTGGTTACATGTCATTCAGAATCACGATGGACTAGGCATGGTGGCTCAACTTAAACTTGCGAAATAATGACTTGTGACTTAACTTAGACTTGCTGCGACCTCTGGGGACATGACATTTTAATAGAATCAAGATCGGGACAAGTTCAGGTTCATTGTCAACAATTTCACACGCAAACAACTTGGGTATGTAAATCCTTCACAATCACAATGACTTATGAATAATTCGCAAAGATCGCTTCGCCAACTTTAAAAGCGCGGCTTACACTTTGGCGAACAGCCAATATGCAGTCATACCTTAATGTTCAAAAGTCAATTGCATCAGTAACAAAGCTTATCCGGTACTCAACACTGTCTGTTCCACTTGAACAAAGAAATGTTTAAGTACAAGATGTGATAACTCGTGGAAATTTCCGTTTTAAGGCACTGTAATCTGACAGGCAATTTGTTTTATGCGATTGGTCTTTTGAATTATTTAGAGGGCATACACGACTTATAAATATTAAGGGTTCAACCAAGTGTTTTATTTGCAGGTGCATGTTGTCGTGTTGTGTTGTGATATTGAGAGGCCTTGTTTACATTTTCATCAATTCAAAGGCTATTCAAAGTGTATGGCAGGGTTCGGAGACCTCGTACAACTTTAAAGGCAGTGGACACTATTGGTAATAACTCAAAATAATTAGTAGCATAAAACCTTACTTGGTAACAAGTAATGGGGAGAGGTTGATGGTATAAAACGTTGTGAGAAACGGCTCCCTCTGAAGTGACGTAAGTATCGAGAAAGAAGTTATTTTCCATTTTCCACGAATTTGATTTCGAGACCTCAAGTTTAGAATTTGAGGTCTCGAAATCAAGCATCTGAAAGCACACAACTTCATGTGACAAGGGTGTTTTTTTATTTCATTCATATCTCGCAACTTCGACGACCAATTGAGCTCAAATTTTCACAGGTTTGTTATTTTATGCAAGTGAGAAGACTGGCCTTTGACAATTACCAATAGTGTCCACTGTCTTTAAAGCCACACGTTTGGTAGTTTTGTCAAAGACCAGCATTCCCACTTAGTGTACGTATCCCTGAAATCCCATGGAAATTTAATGTGACAATGATATCAATTTAACAACTATCAGAGCGTGTGCACACAAATAAGGAAAATATTGGCGAAAACGGCTATTTTTAATTTATACAAATTATGCATATTTCCCGTACTTCCTTTGTTCTTCTTTTGTGATACTTTGATTTTTAGGGTTTCAAGAGACATTTGTATGCAAATTTGATGTGAAAGATAATAAACATTTTACCACTACCAGGGCGTATGTGTACCAACATAAGTGAAAAAAAAAGGTGAAAACAGCATTTTGTTTTGCATATATTTCCCCCGCTTACTTTTTTCTTCTTGTTTGCTTGGGTTGTTTTGGAGGGTTTCAAGAGACTGTTGCAAAAAAAATCGTTTCTGTTGCAATTTTGTCTAGGTCAAGCCATGTTTTGTTTACATTGACTAAACTTTTAAGTGAGAAGTCCCTGACGTGTAAATTAATTCAATTGTTGAAAGTAAATTCCCAACACGTTTGAGGGAAGGCCAAGTTTCCAATCCATCACCTTTGTCTATAGGAGTGTATTATAATGACGTCAGTGAGCCCAATTACCTATCATCCACGATGATCAGTGCCAGCCACAAAAACCTGCAACTATAGCTTGTCTCGGAACATGTACAGTTTTTCAAACGAGACTGATATGTATTTTGTTTCCTTCCTCCAAGGTTGCATAGACTAATTAAAGCCCACGGTCCACTCTTCCCGCGAATTCCAATGCGGTGCGAAGATTTGTCGACCCATAATCGGTACACGCTGTTTTTTCCTCCAGTGACATAAGAAACTTTGCTTCGCCTAAAACATTTGCATGAAGTATGAACCAGTTGTGCCACAACTCCCCAAGAGTTTTACTGCACTGGTTTAGGTGTCTGAAATTTTATAATTTGGTTAATACACATCAAAATCGAAGCAAAACAGCCGAGTTGCAATGATATAAACAGGATGAAAAAAATAAGATAAAATTACAAAGCGTTATTATAACTTACAAAAGAAAAGAAATAGTCCACAATGCATGTCGAAAAGAGATACACATAGATGGAAACACTAAACAAAATGAATGATTAGGAAGCGTGATTAGATATGGAATGACACTTTTGTAAACCCTGTAATCAGGTTAAAGCGATTGGACCCTTTCGGTAAACAGTGTTGTCCAAGGCCCACACTTTGTGTACCACAACTTCTATATCAAATTAATAACAAACCTGTGAAAATTTAGGCTCAATCGGTCATCGGAGTCGGGAGAAAACAACGGGAAAACCCACCCTTGTTTCCGCGCGTTTCGCCGTGTCATGACATGTGTTTCAAATAAATCCGTAATTCTCGTTAACGAGAATTTACATTGTTTTGCTGTTTTCTCAAAAAGTAAAGCATTTCATGGAATAATATTTCAAGAGAAGTCTTTCACCATTGCCTTCTGTAAACCCTGTAAGTTATTTGTAAATCTGTGAACTTTTTTTTTCTTCCTGAACCGAAAGGGTCCAATGGCTTTAAGAATATAAACGTGTGCTAAATAAACCTGTACTCATTCATGACGTGTGTACTTTTGTTAGGTACACTTGTGTTTTGTAAATTAAGTTCAATTTAATTCAATCAACACTTGTTTCCATATTAGAGGGGAAAAAAAGAATAATAAACAAAATTAAGTGCGATTATTTAAGCAAAAAGCAGTCAAGAACGGGTCAAGAAATTAATTAACGAAAATGAAATGAAAAACAGTATAATGTAATGGAGCAAACCAAGTAGCACATCTTTCAAAAAGGCCCAACATTTTAATACACAGTTTTTACCTCCCGTCCACCAGCTGGCAACGAGTGCGCGGTTTATAGATGTGCAATTTTTTTATTTTTTTTTATTTTAACTCGTTAATTGTTATTTGACTTCAATTAAGCGTTGGCTGACAAGTGTTTTTCTATAAAATAAAATAAAACATTTCAAATCAAAATCTGTGGGGGGGGGGGGGTGAAAACAAAATGAAGGTCTATAATTCTTCAAAGGTGGTTTTTGAATCTCAAATTTATACCCTTTACCTGTTTTTTTTATTCTCAAAGAAAAATGAATTTGACTTTACTGCTACCGTCAGTTCTCATCAGCATTATCTGCAATGGTGTAATAGCTTCTACTTCAATATCCACCGTCGGTGAGGGCGCCACTACGTCAGACAACGCGCAGGCGCTGTACCCAAGATATCCAGCCTGTCGTAGAGGGCGTGAGTTTGCAATCCAAGTACCAGACAACGAACGTGTTGAAGGGAGGTACTACTATGAGCGGCGCAGATCAGATGGCCAGATGAGGTCAGTCCACAAAACAATTTCACCCACAATTTTAAAATATTTTAAAATGCCCCTCTTTACACTTGTTTGAGCTCCACCCTCCAAAATGAAAAAGCCATTGACTTTTGACTTTGTGGGGTTTTACTGTAGACACTATGCATTGACTTCTGACGTCATCCAGTCGCCATCTTAGAAGTAAACTGATGATGAAACATGATTATGGAAAACGTACAGCTTTGTAGTGTGCACACGTCGCACAGGACTGGCCCATGAACTACCTCCTTTTGACCTACAAGTGAGGGAGCCCTTCCCAAATGACTTCATGTTCATGACGTCATGGACATGAGGTCTACACATGTGGCTTTTATTGCACCTTTAAGATGTTTGTACTTCCTGTGTCTAGCTTTGGGGAAGTTTTAAACTCTTTCGAAATTAATTGAATGCCTGTCATTTTCCTTTCCCACTTCTCAATAAACTGCAGATACTATTTATGTTTGCCGTGCACCGTTTGCGAGGAGCAAGGTCTGGTCACAGCCGCCCCGTGCACCGAGCGCTCAGACACAAGATGTTCTCAAGACTGTATCGTGCCTGGCTGTTTGTTTGACGTGTCCAGAAACACGTGCGTCGCCTCAGTTGGATTTGACCTTCCGGTTGACCCTGAAGTAGTTGGGAATGATGGGCGGAGTGTTTGCCATGCCCCAGTGACGTCAGAACAGCCAGTTGTGAAGAA
This sequence comes from Asterias rubens, assembly GCF_902459465.1. NCBI lineage: Eukaryota > Metazoa > Echinodermata > Asteroidea > Forcipulatida > Asteriidae > Asterias > Asterias rubens. The sequence continues at coordinate 1,572,901 of NC_047083.1, forward strand.
TTACAAGTCGATGGCACCAGACAAAGGTAAACTTTAACGTGTTTAAAAAGAGACACGTGGCCTTTGCGAAACTACGACTTGTGATATGGGCTCGTCCGGCTTTGCCCCCGTACGTTATCTTGAAAACGTGTGCTTTCGGTACGAGGCTTCAAACTAGCAGACGGGGTCTCAGCCGGAGCCCATTATCTTGGGCCATGTTTTGGAAAAGAAAAATCAATGGACATTCTACTCATTCTTGTGGATACATCTTGTGTACTTTCCTTTACCCATGTACTTCACATCATCCGATCCCATACACTTGATGCATTATTTTGACCGTAGAACCATAGGGTTATCGTACTTCAAAATAATGATAAGAATTATAATTGTTTAAATATCCATCCCTATAGGTTCAACAGAAGTGAACATCATCACATCACACCCAAAAGTGTACAAAACTGACCAAGCTATAAATGGTGAGTACATAAAGGTAGTTGACCACCGTACATTCGCATTGCTACATACAACATGCACAAGAATGTATTTAAAGTTGTGAAAACTTCATATACTATATTCTCTATCTGTATGTTTGGTTTCAGGTGAGCGAGATTTACCACCAGCCCTAAGTACGAGACGCCACAATTCACCACAAGAGCAGGGTTTTATTTGGACCGCCAGTGAAGCGTTATTCGGCGGTATCGCCATCGTATCTGCAGTAGTCATCGCGAATGTGTGCGCCATCTTGTATATACGTCGTAAAAACAAAGAGACTGCGAAAAAACGTAAACGCGCTGTTTCAACTGATAGTAGTCTACATGCAGCTATGGCGAGGGCACGATCTGACAGCAACGTGGACGGGAAAAACAAAGATGCTGTTTTCGTATAGCGGCAATGGGAGCAAACTTGTTCCCGTGGGTGTGACATATTGCGTGTACTTCTCGGTTTCCCCCTGGACTGGTCCCCTAAAGATATGCACTGGCCTTAGAGGGTAAATGATTTCATTGGATAATATAAACCAATATAAAGGAGGGGGAAATTTAAACCTTTCTGATATTGCGTGTGAATAAACACTCGCAGAAAACAGCCCACCCCGATGCGTCACCATTTTACAATTGGTAGCTTCTTTCATGTAAAGTTTGTACATTTTTCTAAACGATATCAATATCTTATTTATTAGAGTTTAGTTCAGTATTAACAAAATGCCTATGTATTGAGGTGTTGTATGATGATATCGTTACTGATCAGCAGAGCGGGTTCGAATCCACAGCCGTGACACTGTCCTTATTATAGCAAGAACCTCGGATGGGACGTAAAGCCGTTGGTCCCATGTGTTGCGTAAACGCATGTGAAAGAACTCAGTGCACTTATCGAAAGGAGAAGGGGTTTGCCCGGGTGTTCCTGGCTGGATTGGCAGTATATTGCGCCCAACCCATTACATGGTGCGAAGGATGAGGTGTTATAATTCAAACTTCGTCCCATTCACCTTGGGCTTTGTGTATCCTTTGGAAAAAGGCGCGTTATAAATACGGTTATTATTATTATTATTTATCATGGAGATAGTCCAAGACACTCTTCAATACCTCAGCCCTGCCTGCCGGCCAAACTGTCACGTTTTAAGAAAATCACTTCATCTTTGACATTTAGAAAATCACAAACACAGACAATTAAACTCTTGCATTGTTGCTGTAATCCCTCTTTTTTAATAATTAATTAATGCACAACCCTTGACAAGTATCGCTCTTTAAAGCCGTGCCCAAAATTGTGACTTCGGCTACGCAAGCTACGGCTCGATAAGCGCATCTGCCAGTGATGAAGAATTGACAAACGGGCTGATCTAGCCGTAGCTGTAAGCCGAAGTCGTCGTTTTGGACACGGCCATTTAGTTTGTGAGAAAACTTCACGTGGTATGTCGGGTGGTACTCATGTATAGAGTAGACCGAAGCGTAAACGAAACTTGCATTTTGTGAACAAAGTCCAGGCCGAACAAAATAATTTTCTCTTCGTAGAAACTGAAAAGCCGTGAATTGTTTTATTTTTTTTCCGATAACTTGATATAGTTGTTACCCTGTCTGTAATGTAAATAAATGAATAAATTGTAAAACCCAAAATCATTACAAATTTACCAAGTCAATTTCCGCTGTGGTTTATTACTTGTTTTTTTTTTGTATAAAATTTAGATAAATGTAATTATGAAACAATCCTTCAAAACTGTAATAGCATCTGCAAGGACTTTTGTTGAGGCTTCGCTCAATCACTTTTTGAGAGACAATACTCAAGTTGTCCCTGAAGAAGCCTAATGGCCCGGGGCTTATGGAAGCACTCAACAACATCATTTTTATAAGGCCTACTTAATACTTTTGAAAAGTCAGAGTGGCAAGGCTGTATGAAAGTTTTGTATGTCGCCGATCGAAAACAAAATGAGTGAACTTTGAATTAAAGGCAGTGGACACTATTGGTAATTACTCAAAATAAATATTGTAACAAAACCTTACTTGGTGACGAGTAATGGGGAGAGGTTGATGGTATAAAACATTGTGAGAAACGGCTCCCTCTTAAGTGCCACAGTTTTCGAGAAAGAAGTAATTTTCCACGAATTTGTTTTCGAGAACTCAGATTTAGAATTTGAGGTCTCGAAATCAACCATTAAAATGCATACAACTTCGTGTGACAAGGGTGTTTTTTCTTTCATTATTATCTCGCAACTTCGACGACCAATTGAGCTCAAATTTCCACAGGTTTGTTATTTTATGAATATGTTGAGATACACCAAGTGAGAAGACTGGTCTTTGACAATTACCAACAGTGTCCACTGCCTTTTAATGGGTACTTTTTGTAACACAAGATTGTCCACAGATTTACATTAAAGTTACACCGTTTCAAGATAATAAGTTTACCTTAAATTATAACTTGCTGAGGTACTGCAATTTTTGAGAAATGAGTAATACAATGTCACGAAAAAACGTTTGACATGCTAAAATTATGTTCGTCACTGAGACGAACATTATTTTTGTGACTTGTTAAACGCACTTCTCAAAAACCACAGCACCTCAGCAAGAAATATTTTAATGTAAGCTTTACATTATCATTATCTTGAAACGTTGTTAGATTAATGTAAATAATTATGTGGACATTTTGTTTTGTGTTACAAAAAGTACCCAGATCCTTTAAGCTCATGGCTCATCTGCATTTATATTAAAACTGTTTATTAAAAATTAAACAACGTAGAAGGGAAAAAACTTGTTTAGAATTCTTGATTTTAATTTTTCTGCTTGCATACTCAATGCTCATTATAAATAATTCTTATATGAGGCCTCCAGGGGGAAGGCGATTATAGCATACCGATTGAAATGTTGGGTTGTCAACCACTAGTTCTTTTCCGAACCCACATTACTCAAAAGAGATTTACACATGGTGCTACCACAAATCTCAACTCTTCCAACATGCATGCAAAGTTTTAATTCTTGAAACTCATTTTCATAAAAATTGTGAGGTCCTAGTCCGTGACGATAAAAGTGACCTTGTGACATTTTCCACAAACTTGTCATTTTGTCGCACGTCCCGAGAAAACCTACTGGCTATGTAATCAGGGTGCATCCCTCGGCACCTTTCCAGCAAGAAATACACCGCGAAGTGACCACAGACTGGACTCGGTCCCTGGAACTGCACACGGTTGTAAATTGTCCTGACTGTATTCTTTCGCAGGAAGTTCTTGAGTTTTGGATGTTTGGGCGGTTCCCCGAAGGAATCAAATAATTCCCCTTCTCCATCCGGAGTAATATATAGCGCCACCCAATGGTTGATTTCAAAAGTCGGTACCGATTTAGTGGTGAGGACGTAGGCGCTCGGCCAAGGGGCTTCTCTCTTCGGGAGTCCGTTCACGGGAAACACTCCTTGGAAGATCCGACGGCAGTAAGGGTCGTCCATTAGAACTTGCTGGATTCGTATGTTATCCATTGCTTGAAATGCGACTTGAATAAGAGACTAAGAGAAACTTTGGTGGTGGATTAAACTTTCTGTGAAGTAGTCTTGAGGGCGCGGTTCACGGCTTGAATGTAGACTAGTTGAGACTCTGTTGTTGTGATAAACCCCTCTGTTGCCTGCAGCTTTCGTCTTGAAAAGGGGGGTCAGAAAGGGTGATGGCCGAATTCAACTCTCTGAGAATGAGGGGATAAAGAGTGACTTTTCAAATAGGATCCTTCTTATTATAATCAAGCTTTTTAATTTGAAAACCCTCTATTCTAACCTTATATTTTTTTTTGAATAATAATAACTATAGTTCTGTATAGCGCATTTTTTTTTTTACAATAACCATCTCAATGCACTTCACAATGGTGCCCTGCTGGTCAAGGCCTTGTAGCCTATACGTTAAAGACCATTATTCATACTTTGGCCCTTATTGAAAACAGCACACAATGCTGTAGACAATTAATTATTATGGTGTGCGACTTGAAAATAATACGATACCTTGCTGTACATTGCGTGTGGCACATGCAGAGGTGAACGCCACACAAAAGAAGTTCATGTGCTATTCACCGGGGGGGGGGGGGGGGGGTAATGCAGTAAACAAGGGCGCGTTCTGTACCCAGAACGGTAGGCTCGTTTTGGCCGACCCTGAATGGTAAACACAAACAAGTGCTTGTGTAAAACCGGAATGGTAAATAGCTTCTAGCATAATAGATGTTAAATTTGCATCGGGGATAAAGAATATTAATTTTGGTTTTTACCCATACACCGATGTGTGTTAGCACTGTATACGGGCAACCTCGGTAGTCTAGTTGGTAAGACACTGCTCTAGAATTGCAAGGGTCGTGGGTTCAAATCCCACCCGAGTAACATGCCTGTGATATTTGTTCACAGGACTCGGGAAAGTACTGAGTATACAGTGCTAACACACATCGAAGCTTCTAGCATGACAAGTTTCCGTCAGCCAGCCTTTCTTGTTTAAACACGGGAGCCAAAGTAGCATTATTATCAACATCAGCAACGTTTGTTGTACAAAATTTTTTTTACAAAATTGGTACAAACTGGTGCAAACTAAATGTTTTTTTTTAAATTTTTGTGTGTGTAAATAATTATTAGAAAACTTCCCAAGGACTTTCACATTTTAGACATTAATAACAATTCATGGTGTATTCAGTGAATACTTTTATAATTTTGCTGAAGGTACGAAGTGACTCGGCTGACGGTACGAAGTGACTCATCTGATGGTCACTTCATAACCGATGCAGAAATCCCGAATTAGAACGAAGGTAGGAAGTGTCTTGTGAGAAGGTACGAAGTGACTCGTGAGAAGGTACGAAGTGTCTTATAAGAAGGTACGAAGTGTCTAAAGGTACGAAGTGTCCAAAGTCACTTCGTACCTTGAAAAGGTACGAAGTGTCCAGGGTACGACCAGGACAACTTACCTTTCTGAAGATCTACGTCTGGCTCGCCGACTAGGCATAAAACATCAGAATGACGACGTGGCCAGTCTCTGGGGGACTTTGTTGACTATTCGGACTATTCACCCAAACTGCGATTTGTAAGTCTTTCTATAAAGCTGACTGGTTTTGAATGGAAACAGTAGACCGTATCGACGAAAATCACAACGGGCCTATGTTATGGAAACATTGAATACAGCGCCAGTAAAGGGTCTGTATACGTTCGGTAATGACTCTGGAAACTAATAACCCTTTTTGAGATATTGAGGACAAAATCAACACTGTTGGTTTAGGGTAAGTGTATGTAAAATGTATACACCCAACCCACACGGTGTACTCCTGTAGTACCCCACCTTAACTCCAAAAGAAAAGGCTAATGACAATAAAAACTTACTTGGTAAAAAGTAGAGGAGCTTTGTATAGTACAATGCAATTTTGAAGAAAAATGTTCACTTCAAACTACTGCGGTTGTGGAAAAAAGGATATCAGTTTCCAGTATACGAATGTTGACTGTGAGAAGCGTTACTGCAGTAACGTTTCTCAGAGTTTGTATTTAAAATCGAGACTATTAATCCTGGGTGGAGATACACCTAACTTGGAATTCCCTTTCACAACCCCCAAATCAACATGATCCAAGTGAATCCTCAAAACATTGTTACTGATACTATGGTTTCAGGATGGCAGTGACTTGCACTTCTGCCCGACATACATGCAAGTAGGCGTACTTGTACACCTTGCTCGCCAAACACTGCCCTCTGTTGGTAGTCAGACGTTCGGTAAGCTAACTCAAATGAACAACAAAGTAGCTGACGAATTTAATTTCTCATTTTATCAATGTATGATTTTTTATTTTTTATTATAATATTATTATTAATAATTAGTTTGTTTAAGGAAATGGATACTAATTTTGTTACGCGTTAAAAATAATATTAAAACAATATACTTCTGCAGTGAAGAATCCAAAAATAATAGGGACCCTTGCTTGCTAAACTTAAACATCGCCCTCTGTTGAAAGTCAGGCGTTTGGCACACCACGACGTTCATCAGAATCATGACGCTCTAGCCCTGCAGGCAAGATTTGTACAAAATAGAAGAAAGCATTGAACTTGGTTGAAACATTGAGGTAGGATTGAAATTGCAAAAATTTTAGTCAAGTTTCGATTTGCAGGAAAGTGGCCATCTCAGATAAACAAGCCTAAAATGCAACCTTCCAAATAATTTATATTTTTTACAAAGTGAACATTTTTGTACCCCCCCCCCCCAACAAAAAAAAAAGAGAAAGAAAAAAAAAGGTTTGGGTGCTGACGAGTAAAAGGAAAATACCAGTTGATCGTTCGGGTTTTAAAATAGGAGGAAAGAGCCCTTTTTATTTTTTATAAAAAGCATTTTAATTCAAACTGGCCATCAATTCACTAGTTTAAAGCCATCACTTTTGGGGAGTTATACTCAGAAAATTTGTCTTTTTGAAAAAAAGGTCTAAAAAAGAAGGATAAGATTGGGGAGTTATACACAGAAAATTTGTCCCTTTGAAAAATAGGCCTCAAAAAGAAGGATGCGGCCTCAAAAAGGGGAGGGGACGATTAACTGGTATTTTTTTTTTTTATTTGGCCATAGAGGTAGTAGAATTGTGTAAAAATGTTGTGACATAATACCGGAACACAGAAAGACAATTAATTATTTCCCCCATGAAGACAAAATAAACAAACGGTGGGGAAAATAATGTGAAATTCCCACTCTTTGTATGATAATGGTAACTTTCTTGATTTTTTGACCAACATGGGACGATGGGTAGCGTGCCTGGATTTATACACTGCCTACCCCAAGACGCGTCACAGTGTAATTAATTGAGCCAACCCACCACAAACTCTGTAAAAAGAAATCTTCGTACACAATTATCAATTTAACCTCCTCTATTCAAGAAGAAGTGTGGAGGTGGAATTCACCACCAATTAATATGGAAGAAAACACGTCCACGTTTTCTTCGTCAATAAAACGAAAATAAACGCTGTCAATCACCACGAGCTTTTTGTCGTGCACAATGACAGAACACAAGAGAGTGACAGATTGTAAGTAGAGGTCACAGGGCATGCTTCGGTGATTCCAAGACGAAACATGCTTACAATTAAGAACTACTTTATCGAAAACAAAATCAACCCCATAAACCGCATAATTTCATTATAAAACATCATGATATATATTAATAATCGATTAAATGAATCTTGAATGATATTTTGATGTTTTGTGGAGATTTGGTGGGTTCTTAAAAGGTAATTTTGCTGTGGCGGAAGGATATGGTGGTATCTTTGCATATTGCTAATGTACACAACGATACCCGTGTGTGATAAAAACGCTATGTGAATTGTACCTACAGTTTGCGCTGTGTACACACTGTAAGTACAATTAATGCATGCATAGTATGCTGTAAGATACGGATTTGGCGGACATATTCACCCCACTTTTGGGCCATTTTCACGGATAATTATGCTACAGTCCATCGAGATATCATGTAGGTGACACCCTGGTTGTCTACAGAGATGGCAAGACTATGGATTTTAGTCTTTCTATGCTGTTTACGAGCCCAAATTCGAGGTAAGTTTTGTGGCGAGAGTGGTCGTATTTGGTCCCGCTAGATTTGGCCAAGCGATGTTGCTTTGTGCACTACACACGGGGTGTACTACGCACGGCGGTCAGCACTCAGCAGTGGTCGAATGGAAAAAAAATCAACTTAGTTTTTCTAAGAAACCGAGTGCTTAGCAATGTTTTTAAGAAACCCTTTTTTCTCTCTAATATATGGGTTGGTGATTATTTAAGGTACTTGACATGAAATAAGTTAGAACTATGTAACTTCTTGAAACTGTCTTTGTAAATTCTTTAACCATGTCAACAGTGCAGTCCAGTGCCAGAAAGTGGACAAATCAATGTCATTTTGTGCATGAAATAAATTTGAAAAACACAAACATCCTCGCAAATTGATTTACCTAGGGTTAGCTTTGCGAAGGCTAGTTGCATTATCAGTGTGAATTGATGATGATAAAACTGATGATGAACTTTAAAAATACTTATTTGTAAGTATTATTTATCACATTCAATTTAGAGCTCAGAAAATATAGTTTTGAGCATCATGGCAATATACATGGCAAAATAAAGGATGACACATGATGCATGTTCCACCAATTTAAATGACGAGGCTTGTGTGCAAAACAGATTTTGGAAAAGTTTCCGTATGGCGCCACCACTTTTTCATTCGAAATAAAATAATATAGTATCTAATTTACCTGATTGATATATCCCTTTTTGTAAAAATGAGTGAAAAAGTGGTGGCGCCATACGGAAAGTTATCCCAGATTTTCGCAACTATTGTTAAGGTACCATGTTTTAACGCCACTGCTTATTTTCTGCGAAAGAAATCCAACTTCATATGACGGTCAGCGTGCTCAAAATCCCTACCAAAATATATCTTAATAATAATAGTAACTGTTGTATTTATTTATTTATTTTTTAACTACATTCACTTCTAGTTTGAAATTCGTACAGCTTTTTAATATAAAAAGTTTGACAAAACTTATGAACGATTTCACACTAACAATACATTAAGTTATAAAACTTAAAATCAGTGTTGTGATGCTACTCTAATTCCAGTACTCTGGAATAATATTGTCAAACACTATTGATCACGTCGTGATCAAAATCCCTTCTAAATTTCATGAGATCCACGACAAAACTTGAACCACAGGGCTCGAACTTGGGGAAAAAATCCACAAGACCGCAGGGCTTGTTGCTCAGAATTTTTACTGGACCGGAAGATTTTTTACAAGACCAAAATTTTATTAGGAAAAGAAAAAGTTAACACGATAGAACAGCAGGCCTTTTTCATCCCTTTGTGCTGTGAAACCCAATCAATAAAGTTCCATATACCTACTTCACGTCATTCTCGCCGCCTCAAAAAAAAAATTCCGATTTGACAGGCAAATCAGGAAAAAGAGGGGGTCCTCAAAATGTGCCCTCAATGTCTGTCGTTAGGGCCTACTTGCAATTAGGTTGATTTACACGGACTCGGAGGCCATTGCCTCCCTTGCCCCGGTCTTGGCCTTGGTGCCCCTTGACACATTTCTCATTTCAAGTGAAAACTGTACACCATTCATTAAAATCCCACAGACTATGATTTTCTAGTGATTGTGCCTTTTTTCAAAATATAAATTGCCTCGTCCTCTCAAGATTCCAAGATGAAATCTAGGCATGTACAAATGTAGGTCAGTTAAAGACACTGGACACTATTGGTAATTGTTAAAGACTAGTCTTCACAGTTGGTGTATCTCAACATATCCATAAAATAACAAACCTGTGAAAATATGAGCTCAATCGGTCGTCGAAGTTGTGAGTTAATGAAAGAAAAATATAACACCCTTGTCGCACCATGGTCACAGGAAGTTGTGTGCTTTCAGATGGTTGATTTCAATACCTCAAATTCTAAATCTGAGGTCTCGAAATCAAATTTGTGGAAAATTACTTCTTTCTCGAAAACTTTGCTCTTCAGAGGGAGCTGTTTCTCACAATGTTATGTACTATCTATCTACCTTTCCCCATTACTCCAAATCAAGAAAGGTTTTATGATAATAATTATTTTTAGTAATTACCAATAGTGTCCACTGCCTTTAAAATAGAGGATTGAAGTTAAGTTAATTGAAGTCAAGTTGCAAACCAAGAACAAATTTTACCGCAATTTAATTTTTTACTCAAATCTTTTGGAATGTTTTGATGCAAACTGATTTTCCGCACCAGGTGTTGTGCTACCTTGAACCTGTGTAGTTTGTAAAGGCTTGCATGTCGAAGCAAAGTGCCTTTATACGCTTGAATAGTCATCAGATCGGATTGAAAAACTTCAGTTTTCACTTGAAATGAGAAATGTGATTGATTGACTACGATATCTCAAAGAAAAAAGTGCACTCGTTTTTTTTTTCCCCCCCTCTCTTTTATTGCAAGTCTGATTTAATGGGAGTTGTTGCACCATTCATTAAAATAAAATTTATGATTGATGATTGAGGAGTAAAAAGGTTATAGGTTTTTTCTCGTAATTAGATATTCTTGACCAGTATTGTTTGATAAAGCCACCATTTTCTTCGTATAACTTTTTCTGCAGTGAGTTTGACTTGATAGATGAGTCCTTTTCACCTTTTATGAACGAAATGGGAAAAGTGTTTTTTTCTTTTTTTCAGAATTTGCTTTACTTTTCCCGGACACTGACATAAATCACTCAGTAGGCCTACCAGCTGTCTATTGTAATTTCCCACCCTGAAATAAGAAGAAAAGTATTTAAGTTCTTTCACATTGCTGTTCTAAAAAAAACAGGCAGTTTAAATTCAAATGGTACCAAAAACTGTAACCCAATCAAGATATTCCTACAGGTCTCTCCCTGAAGGACAATTACACATCTTGAAATTGTGTTAAGACACTGTGTTCACACGGTCACCCTGGTGTTCACACGGTCACCCTTGTGTTCACACGGTCACCCTCACTGTCAAGGCTAAACCCAGGATCCATTAGCTGAATATTAATTTCACACCTAACCCCTATGCACATGAGAGTCCTCAAGTTGTAAACCAATCACATCACTGTCCATGGTGAGCAGGACTGATCTTGTCTTCAGCTCTGGCCTGCCACAAAACCTCATAAATAATACCTTGACCACAGATGGAAAATCTGTTATAATTGAATGAACTGGTCTCAGGTGGGTTGGCATCCATGGTCAACAACTGTCACTGTGTGTAGTTTTTCTGTTGTTGGGTCTCAGATATGATTTTCGTATGAAATTTCCATTGCCCCTTGGACTTGGTGATTATCTTCTTGGAAATCCAGTGAGTGTGAGCTCTGGTGGCGTTAAAGGTCAGGGGGGGGGGGTCACCTCAATTTCTAAGTGTCGCATATTTTTTTATTAAGATAATCAGGTTCTGTAAAATTGTGTATCGACATGTTTTGAAGACTAAAAGTTTCAAAATATCTTTCTGATAGTGAGATATTACAATTACCAAAACCTTTGAACCTGTCTCAGTGTTACATCTCTTCTTAAAAGGGTCTGGTTACTTTTTGTGTGACACAAAATACATTGTCCACAGATTTAAATTTAACTTGCACGGTTTGAAGATAATGATGGTAGATCAGCGTGTTGTAGTTTTTGAGAAACAAGTAAAACAAGTCACGAGAATAGTTTTTGTCTCATTGAGACAACAATTATTTTAATTAACATGTAAACGTATTTTCCTGACATTGTTTTTACTCATTTCTCAAAAGACTCCAGCACCTCAGCAAGTACAATTTTTCGGGAAGCTTTCTACCATCATTATGTTCAAACTGTGTAAATTTGTCCTACAAAAAGTATCTAGACATACGACGAGGAAGGACAGTATGCATCCGTCACTACATCTACAGTACATATATATGACATCAGGGAAATACAGTCACATGTGGCTATGACACCAAATTTGTAGTCAATAATTTGATTGCGAATCTCAGCCGCATAAAGTCTTGCTGTGACCAAAAAGTCTTCCCAGCATCTGATCAGATTAATTTGTTGAGTAATCACTTATCAAGATCGGCGCGCAACAAAATTTACACACATCAGAAAATGTTTTTTTCTTTCTCATTACGCTTCGTCGTGCTGCCTTCTCTTTTACATTAAATCGCATAATCACTAAGTACATGGATGTATAAAGTCTTGGGGGGAAAAGGGGGAAGGTTGAACAACAGCGCTGGCACTCTGGTCAAGTTGACCTACATGAGTAACGTCAAAGCTGCCCTTCTCTCTGATTCTGCAGAAAGATCCCTGAAAATAAACCAATCATTCCATGTTCTGATTAAGAAATTTCCCTGATAATGGAAACTTTTATTCCCATTTTTAAAAATTTATGTGTAATTCTAAATATCTACTCACTCAGTGTAAATCATCGATCCTTGGACACTACGATATGAAAAACTTGTTGTAATGTCTGGACTAGTTAAACAACCAGAAAGGTAACTACACTGTATTCCTACAGGTTAATAATTGAGAAAAATCTAGTCTAGATTATTATTCCTGAGGAAAGTGCACACCAAATATACTCAGAGTTGTTATTGGAGAATATTTTGAAGTGGACAATTGCCAAGACCAGGGCTATAGTGGACACATCCCCCCGAACAGTTATGAAATGTTGATGCCTTCGTTACAATACGAGAACATAACCGCCGTATGCTTTAACACCTATAAAAGTACATGCAGACTACATGAGCGACTAATTTGAGTTTTACAACGCTGCTAGTTCCTTTCGATCGTCTCTCCCGTTCGAACAAACCAAGCGTACTATTATTCTATTCCGAAATCAAACAGAATTCCTGGTCCAAGGTCCACCTGTGAAAAATAGCACTATTTACAAATAAACATGTGTACCACGGCTGTATAAAAAAGTAGAGTATGTGTTAAATACACAAGCTGTAATTCTAGGGTTGTGTACTTGGCTCTGATCCACTAAACCAACACAGGTCCATACATGTAGCATACCAAAGCTTTCTACCTCAGTTCCCTTGGCCTTGGTGCTCCTTGAACAAAATGGCAATGTACATTTACTTAGAAGTGAGAAAGTGTCAGGATTTGAATTTCTTGTCTCCACTAGACTAGCACTAGCACGGTCTGCCCTTACTCTTCTTATTACTGACAGGAATTTGTGAGCCAAGCACTATACAGTGTGCACCACCCTTCATACACATGTGTGCTACATGTAGTGTACAATCATGGAGCAATTGTAGGACTTTACACCAATGATCACCACTGGTTGAGGTCAAATCACACTGGTATGGCTCTCCACATGGGGCCAAGAAGTTACAGACATTTCTAATTATTCAGGACTACCTGAATGCACTGCATGCATGATGCAAGGTGTTTTTTTTTTTTGAGAACTTTTCCTTTAAAATAGGGTCTGATTTCCTGCATGTTTTTACCATGGAGGTATTTTTTATACCACCATGGTATAGACGATGTGACCTCTGACGTCACACGGAAAAGGAGGTAGAATTCAAGATGCTGCTCATGGGCAAGAAGGCTTGCCTCTGTGGCATACAATGAGCTGCCAACTGTCCCTGACTCTGCAGGAAGTTCCCTGAAAATAAACCAATCTTTTCATGTCTGGGTGAACAAGTTTGAAAATCTGTCTGATTATGGAAGCTTTTGTTTATGGAAGCTTTTGTTAGTATGTTAAATATCTCCCTGAATGTTGGACAGAACATCTGCGTAAATGTTTGACAAGACATCTCCCTGATTGCAAGATGGTAATGTTGGTACATGTTCGTAGCTCTGCGTACAACTCAGGTTTGCAACAAGTAATAACAGTGTCGGATATATTAAGTAATCCTGGCCAGGCCGAACCTGGTGTGGCCATCTTATTTATTTCAATTCATATCAATGTAATCCAACTGAGGTTTAGAGATGGAAAGTCTGGTCCCTTTTTGTAGTCAGGTGTAGTGTACAGGGAACATGACCAAGATGATGGCTGCATGTCAAAGGGCTATGGATAGCCCCCCTCACAGAGTCTTATACACCAAGTGACCTGTACAAGTTACTGACCATTGACCCCCAGGTTCCTCAAGCAGACAATACCCTAGAATTAGACCCTATCAAAGGGGGGTCTTCATGGCATTGTGTCGCCTATAATGAGCCCATTGTATAATTCCTGTAGTGCCTTTGTCTCTTTGTGAACGTTTTACCTGGGAACATGATGAAGTTATTCATGGCAGATTCCCTAGCAGTGTGCATAGAATGTGCTTAGTACTACAAGGTACTGTGCAATTCTAACTATAACCCTGGACAATCTCAATAGCCGGAATTACACTGAGGCTGTGGCCTCTGTTGCCCCTTTTCTTGACCCATGGTGCCCCCTTCAAGCCTTGCTTCCTAAAGAGACAATTGCCTTCATGCCCCTTGGTCAGCAACCCGATTCCATTTGAAATAATCCAGAAGAAAGTAATGAATAATCACCTCGAAAAACATTCACTTTTTTAAAGTCTGCCTGGTTAACACAAAAAGTTGGATTTTTTTACCTTGGTGTTACCGCAAACCTTCCCATATCGTATTTCCACCATGCAAAGTTTCAAATCCTACTCATGTAAAAGACACTGGACACTATTGGTAATTGTCAAATACCAGTCTAGTCACTTGGTGTATTTAGGAATGCATAAAATAACAAACCTGTGAAAATTTGAGCTCTAATGGTCGTTGAAGTTGCGAGAGAATAATGGAAGAAAAAACGCCCTTGTTGCACAACTTGTGTGCTTTCAGATGCTTGATTTTGAGACCTCAAAATCAAATTCTCAGGACTCAAAATCAAATTCAAATATTTTAGTGAGAAATTTCTTCTTTCTCAAAAACTACGTTACTTCAGAGGGAGCCGTTTCTCAGAATGTTTTATACTATCAACAGCTCCCCATTACTCGGTATCAAGTAAGGTTTTATGCTAATATTTATTTTGAGTAATTACCAATAGTGTCCAGTGCCTTCTTCAGAAGTTTCCCATAAACTTGTTCACTCTAGTGGATCATTAGTTCAAGCTTCAATCTTCATTATTTAACATATTTGAAGATTTTTTTCAAATCCCCACTCCCAAGTCTGACTGTTCACTGAAGATAGAGAAGTAGAACAGTCCTTTTTTTTAATAAAAAGTTTAATTGTTTCTCTTCTTGCAGCACTGCCAGAGCTCCTCTTTGCCAATCGGAAAGACATCCGAATCATCAACTTTGGATTAAACAACGAATCCACAACAACGACCACTGTCATCGACCGTCTAGAAGATGCTGCAGCTGTCGACTTCCTTTTCTCAGAGCAGCTCATCTTCTGGACTGACGTCAGCATCGAGATGATCAAAAGGACACGCTTCAATGGGTCCCAGATCCAGGAAGATATCATCACGTCGGGGTTGACCGCCCCCGACGGGTTAGCTTGTGATTGGGTCGGGAAGAAGATTTATTGGACGGACACTGAGACCAATCGGATTGAAGTGAGTGAATTGGACGGGACGTCAAGAAAAGTTTTATATTGGAAGAATCTGGACCAGCCGAGAGCGATCGTTTTACATCCGGAAAATGGGTCAGTATTTAAGTTACTTATTTGTTGTTCAGTCTTGCCTTTTATGAGGTTCTTATGACTCGTATGAACTTTCTAAATGTGTTCTATGCTTCCAGATTATTCATCAAAGTTGTTTGACCCAATGATCACCGAGGCAAGTTTTAAAATTACAAATTTAAAACAAATTTTTCAGGTCAAATCAGCCAAATAATTGTTGTGTCTGAACCAAACTCCTGCAAAAATAACCCTTCAAGAATCTCTACCTTTGTAACATGGAAATAATGTTCCTCGTGTTTCACAAAAGTTTTCAGCATTGTACCTGCTGTGACATTACATTACATCTCTGTGAACAAAATTGATTTAAGATCAACCGCCTTGAATATCACCCACTTCAACTTTCCCCACCCCCCCACTCCACCCCACTACCCCAGCCATAAACACCTAGTAATTGTCCAGCATTCACACAGGCCTATTGTCAAGCCTCCTTAGTTATTCACACCTGGGGTGTATGGTTGGTGTTTACATGGCCTCTGGAGCGAGACAATCTCATTGTTGTGGGTCAATCAGGAGAGGCAAGGCTGACTCCAAATTGCTTATTGTCAGCCATTGACAATAGCAGAGAAAGTTCACATCAAATTGAATCAGTAATTGTAGCAGAAGGAGGTCAGACTCTCCTAGACATGATTTTATAACGACATTAAAGCACACAAATATGCTTAGCAGAAAAGTTTATGCTAAGAAGGAGATAGTTACCACAGTTACCAGGCCTGTATGCTTGGTTTTTGAAAGGGCAAGGGCACCAAGACATTTTCGTCTTGGTAAAAGACACCCCATTATGTAATTGTAGCAGAAGGAGGTCAGACTCTCCTAGACATGATTTTATAACGACATTAAAGCACACAAATATGCTTAGCAGAAAAGTTTATGCTAAGAAGGAGATAGTTACCACAGTTACCAGGCCTGTATGCTTGGTTTTTGAAAGGGCAAGGGCACCAAGACATTTTCGTCTTGGTAAAGGGCACCCCATGATGAAATTGCCAATTTGTACTCGAGCATTTAAAGGGCACCGAGGCAATGACCAGGGGACACAGAGGCAATCGCTTACTAGCAGACATGTACAAGCACATTGCTTAGCAAAATTGAGTTATTGACCAACTTAAACATCAAGCCGTGACGTGTATTTTAACTAGGTTCCCTTCAAAGATTTTCAAGCACTATTTTCCAGCTTAGTAATGAAATTGGAGCACTAGGTGAACAGTAAACATGTCATTATTGTGGATGATCAGGACCTGTCACTCAACCCTAGTACCTTTGTCTGTAATCCCTGGTGGTAAGGGTCACCTCCTAGCTGTCCATCACGCTGCCCTAATTACATTGTACACTTGTACTTGAATTGTGGTGAATACAGTGCCAGATTACCTAGGATCATCTACGCTAGGATCATGCACTCTTTCAGTCTGGGATAAACTGGGCTTGTTAAGATCTTCCTGGAATGAACATAGACTGGAGATGTATGAAATATATTCAATATTGTAAGAGGTATTATGCATGGCTGGGTTTGAGATTTGCACAGTGCAAACAACGCGCACAGTGATGGTGGTGTTTGGAGCTCAACTCTCCCAGTGGTTTTCTTTTCCTTAGATGTAAGAACTAGAAGTTCAGCAGCTTTCGAAAATTTAAAGTATTTTGTGAATCATTTCGCTGCCAAGTAATGTGGTAATGGAAACAGATTTTTGTCCCCTAAAATTTGAATTTGAGAAACGTTACTTTTCTGAGATTGTGTGTATTATTCCAGTTACAAATTTTATTCTTCCCGTGTGGACTAAACCGCTTCAGATTTTTGGCATTATTTCAAAAACGCTACCACCTTTTGAAATGATTTTTTTTTTTTTAATTGTTGTATACATTGTAATTTTAAAAACAAACAGTTCCCAAACCAAAGGTACATTCCCTTTGCAATAGTATGTGTGTGTGTGTGTGAAAACACCACACTTCACAACTTGTGTAAGTTTGGACTGCCTGTCAACAAGATCAGTAAGTTTTCTTGATCTGATTGCTTATAAAATTTTCCTGTTGGCTACACTTGCTGTCCATTTGGCTGCACCCCCCCCCCCCCCCCACAATAAAAAAAAAAAAAAAAAAAAACATTCAAGAGCATTTTCATAAGTTTTGTTAACTGCTGTGTTTAAACAATAGTCGAGCAAGTGATACAACATATGGTTCAAGGCAACCTAGCACCGAAAATCACCCAAGAGTGAACTTAACGACTTTGAGTGTAAGCATAAGACGCAGAACAGTCTCATTATTTCCTTCCACATCCCCTGGAGCATGGGAACATGTGGCTTTGCAAAAAAAAAATTACATTCAAAATTTATGTTTATTCAGTGAACGATTTCCCTTGTGTGTGCAGAAAAATAATTGTTCAGTTAAAATATTTTGCTATGCAAAAGTGCCGGCTAAAATCTTTCCCTTTAATTACCAATCAAATTGCTCATCAGGTCTGTACACTGAAGAGAAAGACCCCCCCCCCCCAACCTTATGAATTTAATGGTAAACATTGTGCCCAGTCAGTTGGAACAAGCCCTCGGAGGCATTGATCAACGAGAGAAAAAAAAGAATAGTACATTCATTGTACATTCACATGCCACATTTTAATCATACAAACTGTCAGCAGTGATTGTGAGTTAATTTATCAAGCGTGGCTCGTACTGTGTGACTGCGTAGTCTATCAAAGCTTTAAAGGGGCACTTCAAAGCTTTAAAGGGGCACTTTGAAGAGCATAACAGTTCTTCCAGGAGTAGACTTGTGGACAAGTCTTTCCGCGATTCTCGCAACACTGGTGATTTCGTGAGAGGAGTCTTTGATCATGGAGAGCTGCTGAGTGTATTACTCTAACACGATATTGACGGCTTGTAGTTTTCGAGAAAGGAGTAATTTTCCATGAATTTGATTTCGAGAGCTCAGATTTAGATTTTGAGGTATCGAAATCAAGCATCTGAAAGCACAAAACTTTGTGTGACAAGGGTGTTTTTTTTTCTTTCATAGTTATCTTGCAACTTCGTCGACCAATTGAGCTCAAATTTTTACAGGTTTTTTATTTTATGCATTTTTTTATATGTTGAGATACACCAAGTGAGAAGACTGGTTTTTGACAATTACCAATAGTGTCTAGTGTCTTTTAAGACCAATGCATGTAAGGTCTCACACTTCAGACCTGTAACAAAAGATCCTAAGGTCAAAGGCTAAGACCTAAGGGCCTTGAAACTGAAACAAAGACCAACAAAAATTAGAGTTTTATTCTACAGAGTGTGACGGCTTTCCTGATATTCTCATAAATGTTATGATCATTCTGTTCTATGTTTCTTGAAAACTAGATTGGTATGAATGTTCTCTTTCAAAGTGATGTGCCATCCCTTTGTTCCTTGAAGATGTCAGATTTTTGGCCCCAAACATTAAAAAATAATAAAAATTGAGTGAATGGTATTTCAAAGAGTATCACCCGCTCTAACGAAAAAAAAGTATAACTTTTACTTTTAATTGTCAGGAACCATGACAAAAATTTAAAACGTTTCTTATAAAATACATAAGAATTGGTCACATGATATAATGTCGGGATATAATCTCGACAAAAATTAATTTTGAGCACTTTATTTCACTGCTACTAATAATTGGCGGACTTTTTCAAGCAATGGCTCAAATGAAAGCTTGTAACTTAGGGCCACTGATTTTCCGCGATCGCGGAAAACGGACGGAATTCGCGGAATCCGCCCTTTGAAACGGAAAACGGGATTTCAGAAAATTAGATTTTTTTTTTTTTTTTTTTTTTCTTGACGCCAAAACTATTGAAATTGCATTCTTTATTAGATTCTTTTTGTTAAACTAAAAAGGCATCAGAAATCAGACCATTAAAAAGTACGAGATCGTAACCGTGGATCATTCTGTTCTACTTCACACCATCCTCAATGTTTACACACATGATGTACACACGTTGTTAACATGGTTAAGCGAAGGGCATTATTCGCGGCACGTTTTAAACATTTTTTGTTCACCCAAATTGCATTTTCTCCCTCTCTTTTACCAACAATAATACACAAACTAGCTTACCTATGATCTATAAGAACACATACAATGTTTTTTCATCTCGGAAAGGTCTAAAATAAAACCGTAAACTGTCAACATTCTGTCGCCAAAGCGAAAACAAAATGGCTGACATTTTGTTTGTGGATGGAGAATGGTCACGTCCATAGACTTGTTCCCAAGTCTTTGATCATGCTGAAACAGCGCCCTCTTGTGGATACACTCCTGTCATTAGCCTACAATGTGGCTGATGCAGAGAATCAACTGCAGTTTTAGACTTGGAATCAAGTCTATCACATCATGTGCATTATACTGCAGTCACAGTGCAACCTTTTTAGAACAGCAGTATACAAAATAATCCACAATTACAAAAAATGTATTTTTTTGAAATGTGTCAGTTCAAATGAACATTTTACGAAGTCAACAGTGCAACTTATCTCAAATTGATTTTTATAAGTGTGTCCCTGGGTATTAAACAACCTTTCATCTAATTAAAAAAACATGAAACGGAATTTTTTGTGCCTGAAACGGAATTCATGTTTTTGCCAAACGGAATTTGCACTTTTCTGAAACGGAAAATCAGTGGCCCTAGTAACTTTCTTGACCCCCATTAAAATACCTATTGAATTTTAAATCAAAACTTTTGGGTCAAATCGGCCAAAAATCTGATATAGCATCTTTAAAACTAGAGGATTGGAATGAATGCAAGTATGTGCTCTTCCAAAAGCCAATGAGGATGTACAATCCCCATTATGATATTTTTCTTCAAATTTGAGGATTGAAACAATAGAATGTTTTCTTAAAAAAAATTGAGGATTTCTTAAAAAAAAAAAATATTGCTCTAATGATTGAATAACAGGATTAGAATTCAAAGATCACCTACTTAAAATTGAGTTGGCTGATCTACATGTAACAACAAGTTATGGTGAACCATCTCCTTGCATCGCGCAATCTGTACTGGATAGCCACACCAGGCGTTTGTACAGTAATTAACAGATGCAGATGCAGAATTAAATACACTCTTCCAAAAATCACTGATGCACACTTCCCGTTTTTGTAACGAGTACCTAGTGAAAACAATTTCACACCATCAATAGGTTAAGGGTACGTTCAGACGTGGGGTTAAACTAGTCCTTAATCCGAGCACCGCGGGTGTCCAAAAGATAAACATGACTTAGTCCAAAATTGGCTTGCGTTCACACAGTGAGTTTATTCTGGTCAAGCGGACTAAACTAGCCCACGATGTTGATTATTGGGTCATGCATCGGCGAACCTTACCATTGCTGGTTCCGGTTTGTTACATTGTCCATGCATTTTCCACAGGGTTTCGATCCGCTATCGTTTCTACGAACCTCATGGTCATCATGTATTCCATCATTAAAGACGGCAAAATCACTTCATATCCTTGCTTGGCCCCAGCACAAACGCAATTCTATTGTGCCCGCTGAAGTTTCCGTTCCGCACTGCCCTCGATGAACGAAACATTTACACGTTGTTGTTGAAAGCTTCAAATTATTTTCGAGTGTGAACTTTTGTAAATATATCACAACTTGGTCATTAAGAAGTCGTAGCCTACACACATTCTCATGTTACGTTAAAAATTGTTTTTCAATTCAACATTAGTCTGCTACTCGTATAACTGTTACGTAAAGTTGTTGAGGGCAGGAACCAGATACAACCTAGTTTTCGAACCCAAACTTTGGTCTTAATTGTCGATCCCGTGTGTGTAGCTTAGCTGTGATTAGATGCCACTTTCTTCAAAGCAAAACCTGTTCGTTATCATAAAGTAGCGTTGCACACAGAAGAAGTGAATTTAAAAACTAAATAGTGCTACTAAAAATGAGAACTTGTTTTCGTGCGACGTCCATTTCAAACATTTTCGGCGAAGGGGAATACCGGGGCCCCAACACTTAATGGTAACATAAAGGGAAGGCAGCGGAGAGACGCAAGGAGATATTATATAGCTCCATGGATTCATGAAGACACCACCCAATACTCGCTGCCGATCCATCCATACACGTAGAATGACGTCACCTTTGTTGCCGCGGTCATTTGGGCTAAAATAGACCGGAAGTAGCAGGTCAGTTGCGTTCCAACGATGGTTTACTGGGCCTCGCAGCGGGGGGTTGGTCGTAAAACCTGGGCTAAGTTAGTCTAGTCCACCAATTTTTTTGGTTTAGTTTAGCCCAGCTCAGTGGGTCAAATTAACCCTCGCGGACCAGAATATTGCGTTCACACGCAGGGTTAGTTTAGCACTTTTGGATTAAGGACTAGTTTAACCCCACGTCTGAACGTACCCTATGTACTTCCTGATAACTAGAGAATTTCGGAAATCATCCAAACCAAAGGATGTAAGGGTCCATTCAGAACCCCCCCCCCCCACCCATAACCCAAAATTCATAATACAGTAATCCATAAACACTGAAAGACAAAGTAATTCCTCTAAGATATTTTAGATCAAAAGCTCCACCTTAAAGGCAGTGGACACTATTGGTAATTACTCAAAACAATTATTAGCATAGAACCTTTCTTGGTGACGAGTAATGGGAAGAGATTGATGGTATATATAACATTGTGAGAAACAAGTGTCATAGTTTTTGAGAAAGAAGTAATTTTCAACGAATTTGATTTCGAGACCTCAGATTTAGAACTTGAAGTCTCGAAATCAACCATCTAAACGCACCGAACTTCGTGTGACAAGGGTTAAACGCACCCAACTTCGTGTGACAAGGGTGTTTTTTCTTTCATTATTATCTCGCAACTTCGATGGCCAATTGAGCTAAAATTTTCACAGGTTTGTTATTTTATGCATATGTTGAGATACACCAACTGTGGAGGCTAGTCTCTTTATTTTTTATATTTTTTTTTTAAACATTGACTACTTTGAATGGCCCCTAAGGTGGAGAATCCCTTTAAGTTATTTGAGCATAGAGTTGCGTGGTACAATGTATTAGTTAGGCACATACAGACCATGCCTTGTCATATTAAATCATACACTGAATGCCACATATCATCAGGCTTCAATTACCGCACTGAATACAAAACCAGGCAGGTATGTAATAGCGTTTAAACTTGGACTCTACCGCTGAGATTTTTACATCATTTTTTTCCCCATTTTTTTTCTCCCCCCAAATAAATCCTGCTTTTTGTTTTAAGTTGAAGCATTGAGGAATTAGAAATTAGGAATTAGGAACTGAAAATGAAGTATACAGGATTGGTAAGGATAGAATTTTTTTTTTTTAGGCCTGTATGCTTTATTTTTGAAAGGGCAAGGGCACCAAGGCATTTTCTCCTTGGTAAAGGGTACCCTAGATGACTATGAGGAAATGGTAAATTTCTACTTTAAGAGCATTTAAAGAGCACCTAGGCATTGACCAGGGGGCATGGAGGCAATCGCCTTTGTTGCTTCCGTGAAGTATCAAGCCTGATTTTAGTCTGAAAGCTTACTGATGAATGTTTTTAATTTTTAGGGCAAGGCTACTTTGGCCTTCGATAGGGGGACATTTTGAAGGGCACCAAATATTTCCCCTAATGGAGTAAAGTCATAGGGACTATTTGAGAAAGTTGTTAATTAAATGCAAAAGCTGATTTGGGTCTTAGGCCAGTGTTTACTTGCTGTAAAGTGTGCATAATTTTTCACTATTTTACCCGACTCGCATTAAGCCCAAATTTTCTCAGGTTGGTTATTTCATGTAATGGTTGATCACACAAAAAATGAACACTGTCTGCGACTATTTTGTCAGCTCTACCAATCCCGTATATTAGAACATGTACAAGCTGCTTTAAAAAAGATGCTCAGATACTCATTCTGGCGAACAGATTGATGTGGAGATAATTTACTAATTCTGTGTTCTCCATGAGCAACATCTTTTTAACGATAATACCACAGGCTGTTCTTAAAAGATGTCTATTAAGAACAGCATTAGAGGACACTGCAAAAACAGTTCACAAACATTGCAGAGCTATGTTCAGTTTATTTGTGATGAGTTGTTCAATTTAAATTGCGGGAAAAGATTAAATGCTCTTTGTTGATGCAATTGCGACCGCTTGGAAGGCGAATTGTAAAACCATAAGAGTTGTAAATTTGTCGTTAAGTAGTTTTGAAAACTTAAGAAACCCGATGGTTGTAAGCAGTGTCATGAAATTACCGTGTTCAATTTGAAATCATGAGTGTAGAACATTCACCCATGATCGAACCAGTAGAGAATAACTCTTTGATTTTGAGCTACCATTGACCATGCATTGCCTTCACTCTGTTTACACCAAACCAAAGTAAACACCACACCATTAAAGGGACAGTGCGATGTAGGGTCAAAGATGTTCCATGTCAGGATACAGGTTTGATTTGTCAAGCGACAGATTTCAGTTTTGGCTGGAAATGTTCGGCTCATCAATTTGATTGAGACCACTGAAATCTTAAAACTGAATGCTTTTGGTCTGGAATTAGTCGGTGATTTTTTTAGGGTGAGGCGGGCAACTGACGGAAGAACTAGAGCAGTTTATGAAAAATCATTAGCTATTTAGGGAATGGGCCTATTACATGGTGCAGCTTACTGCGTAATGAGTTACTTGTGATGCCCTGTAAGTGTAAAGCACAGTGTTCTACGTGTATTTGCCGTAAGCGCATGATTCCCTGTTAACCGTTAAAATGTGCCCTCTTGTGTCCAGACTTAAATCTGTTCCGTGTTTTCTTTGATTCCTAAAAAACTACACTCTCAGAATAAAAAAATACCAACACCCAATACCTCATCCCTTTAAAGTTTGAAGATTAATCTGAACTTGGCCCCATGCCCAGCAATCCAACATTCCTTGCTGTATACCACAAGACAGCTTGACATGTGATTGACAGCTCAGGCCAGGGAACGGCGGGTCAAAGGTCATGTTTGTTCAGCACTGCCACAGCATCTATTCTTCCCCACCAAGTCATTGGGGGTTGTTAAACCACAGTGGTGAGATTTTTTTGTTACTCCGCAGTCGGGAGCTTAAACTGGAAAAGAAAACTTCCCCACCTCACTAGGGTTAAGGGGTTTTCTTCCTGAACAGTGTGGTCTCCAATACACGGTTGTTACTTCACCTCGGCCTCTCACACTTCCAGTTAGTTTATTGTGCAGAGCTCTGTAAATTCTTCAAAGGGTCGCTCTTGCATGAAGTTATTTCTCCTGACAGTTTCATAATCAGTCAGCATTGCTTGCTGAATTCGCTGTTGTTGTATTGTACTAGTCTAGTATTTCAGTAAACAAAAATTATCGGAGCAACTTTCTTTGAAACCCCTGAGTTACTTCATCTGCGTAAATGTATTCAAACTTTACATGTAGTCGCTATTCTTTAGCTAAAGTCTTGATTGTTTTACAAGTTGTTTTCTACATGACTATCCCCATGGAGGTTTGAGTGGGAAATCTGTTTTTTTGTTTTGGGTTTTTTTTTTGTGGTGGGGGGGGGGGGGGGTTAAAAAAAATTCCTTTTTCTGAGGAACAGTTAAACATGAACATTTTACTTTTGGATCCATGAACCATAGAGTAAGGATGAACTATCATCAAGAATTGATCAATCATTGAGTCACAGGGTATGGCTTTTAGTGAAGGTCACACTAGAAGCCAGTATGGCTGTTACCTTTGACCTCTGACCTAGGTTCTGGTGAACATGTGGATCTTGTTAGACCATGGAGGGTCTGTTATTCACAAAGTGGTGCCTATTTTTTGATTACGTTTGAATTGAGTTGATACCTCCTTTCCAATACTTTCAAAATTCTTAAGGGCGAAAAGGGAACACTTTTTAACTGGTTACCTCTGAATTGCCACGAGAAATCCCCCTCTATGCGGTCTGTAAAAATAGTAAACACTTTCCTACCCTACACTTACTCTTCCCTGTTGTTTTGGTTCTTGTTTTTGAGAAAAAGCAAATGACATAAATTCATCCCCTGTGATCAAGAGAAGTTGTGATGTCACGCTCTTCTCAATTGCAATATAACACGGTGAAAAAAGTTTGTGGCATTTCTCCAGCTCAGAAAGGGAAGCTGTTGGCCCTCTTTAAGGCCAAGTAAAAAAAAAACACCAGTTGATCGTCCAGGTTTTTCCAAAAAGAGGAGGACTAGGGCCTTTTTATTTTTATTTATATGTTTCTTTCAAAGGTGGCCGCCATGTATTTTAACTGGCCACCAATTCTTAAGTTTAAAGTCAGCGCCTACAAATGTTTACAAGTTCTTAAAAGATTAGTACGTTCATTGAGAAATACACAGAACTTTTTCTTTTTTTCTTTAATTAAAACATATATATTAAAATAGTAAAAAGAAAAGGATGCAGCCTCAAGAAAGGATGAGGGAGGGGACGATCAACTGGTATTTTTTTTTATTTGGCCGAAAATTAAAGTGTTACACCTGACAGCTCTTACACTTTTTCACAGGTGTATTGCACTGTATATAAACCTGAACAATAGCTTGAGGGTGTTAGAAATGCGCTGATGCGTGTGATCTTCCGGCGGATTTGCATATGACCTGTACCTAACTCAGTGGAGCGTTATGTTACACCTGGATGGAAAGTACATGCAGTGCATTTAGGGGGCAACAATGAGGGATCCGCTGTGCAATGTTTTTTTTTTGTGTGTTCCGAGTGCATCTAGACATATTGGTTGTACTTAATACAGGGCTCGAATTTTGTGAGAAAAATCCACAAGACTGCAGGGTTTGTAGAATATTTGCTGGACCAGACATTTTTGTTCTAAGATCCAAAGCAGAATGAGGAAACTGTTTTGTATTTGAAAAAAAAAATGCACTACAAGATTTAAGACAATTTTGTTCTCAATGTTGGTTAGGGGTTTTAAGTATGTACTGTATTATTTTTGCTCAAGACCAAAATTGGTATGAGGAAAAAAGTTATAATTGTGAACATTTTATATAGCGCCAAATTCATCGAAAACAATGCCTCATGGCGCTTACAGAGTATTATAAAAAAAAAATACAAGTTAAAAAAATCCATAATACTGAGAATGGAAGTGACATATTTTTAGCTGGTAATATATGTAACCTTAAGCTGTTGAGCACACATGCAGTTATGTTGTGCTAAGTTACTTGTTGTACTTGTGCAGTTCTATGAAAGGGGAGACTTTTGCGACGCTTGGTGGCAGCAGACTTACCAGGTAAAATCCATTGTTCTTGGTCATGTGCGCACGCTCAGAACTACGTAAACAATGGAAATTTACCTGGTAAGTCTGCTGCCACCTAGCGTCTCCCAAAGTCTCCCATTGGGCCGTGGTCTTTGCGCTTTGATACACCTCTGGTGGACTACACGGTTGAATGGTAGAGCAGCAAGAAGCCAGTGAACTTGACGAAAAGGCAACTGCCATGTACTTGAACTGTGAAATCAACTTTTTAAACCCCCACCCCCGAAAAAAAAGTAAAAGAATATGCCGAAACATCAAAAATGATCCGACAAAATGAAGTATAGAATTGATGTTAGATTTGTGTTATTATTCAGTTACTCAACTACACCATCCATTCACCACATAATCATTTACAAAAAAACCATGTACCCCCCCCAAACTACTTAGATACCCCCCCACAAGCACCGTAACCTACCCCCAATGTCTCCCTTAATATCACTTGAGTAACCCCCCTAAGGGTGGGTCTCGGTGGAGAAATTTGTCCCTAAAACCCCACTTTAAAAACCTGATCCATATTCTCCTAGACATTCTGGAGACGGCGCATTCCGGGAATCAATATTCCAACCTGAAATATGTTGCGAGAGCCCCCTTAGGCCGACCGGTTATACGAGAGATGGTGTACCACTTGAAACGGGAGCAAAAAGACCCATCAGTGTCCTGAAAACAGATCGGGTGATACACCCCCGACCGGCCGCAACGCTAATAATCCCGACAAATTTCCCCCACGATATTGCATTTTATCACACTCACACACGTACGTATGTACTCCTTTCTTCTCATTGGAAGCTTCTACACTGACTTGTTGGCCGTGCATTCCGGCGTTCAGTTAGGGGTTGTTTTCAGAGACTCCTGGCTACAACTCGAGACTGGGTTGTTTTTTAATCAATAGTACATTTTATCACACATAGGTTATTTTTGGAAGTTGAGACGGTCTGCATTATTGTCTACTTGTTGTAGCACGCTGTGTGTCGTGTGAGACACTCCTACTTGAAATGATTTAATGAGAGTGAAGAGATGTGTTCGAACTAAAACAAGATTGTTTTTGTTGAATGTTTTAAACTTATACTGATTGTCACTTTACCCTTTTCAAGCGTTAAAATGCCTTTTACAATATCCATTTTGACATGTTGATTGAAACAGGAATAGGATGTCTCAAGACTTTTCAAAATCACATCCTTACACTAACAGACCGTGTCATTTTAGTAGGGCGCCCTCGACTAAGAGGTCAAAAGAAGATTGTTCAATGGCCAATCATGTGCGTTGTGTGTCAGAGCTTTGCGTTTTCCATTGCAAATCTTTAAATCTCTCTTTTGACACTTACATATAAGGTAATCTCTGAGACGAGGGGTGGATTTCACAAAGAGTTAAGACTAGTCTTATCTCTCATCCTAACTTAGGACTAGCCATAAGTTTTTAATAACTTCTAGGACTAGTCCTAACTTAGGAATCCTAACTTAGGACTAGTCCTAACTCATTGTGAAACCGACCCCAGGTCTCTTGTTCAGAAACATCAAAGAACCTGTCTCTCAGATTATTACCAAAACATGGAAGGAGAATTAGGGAAGACAACAGTTCAGCTACACAGATGTACATTGCTGGGGACATCGGGTTGCTTCCAGCTGATCTTCCCAACCTAATGAGAGAAAGACTAGGATTAGGCAAATCTCAACATGTTTCCGACTTCGGTTGACCAGAGAGAGAGAGTAGTTTTAATTTTTTGATTGAATCTTTTTTTGTTTTTGTTCACAGGTTGTTATTCTGGACCGATTGGGGTGAAGTTCCGAAGATCGAACGAGCCGGAATGGACGGCTCTGAAATGTACAGAATGGTTATCATCGACACAAATATCTATTGGCCGAACGGCTTAACGTTAGACTATGAAGAGTCCAAGTTGTACTGGGCCGACGCTAAATACAGTTATATTCACAAATGTGACTTTGATGGAGACAACAGGGTGCAGGTCCTTCAGGGGTCGTTGCCGCACCCCTTCGCTCTGACGTTGTTTGAGGATATGTTATTCTGGACGGACTGGGAGACGCACTCGATACACGCTTGTAATAAATTAGAAGGGGAGGATCTGAGGGTCGTCCACGAGAATATTTTCTCGCCGATGGATATGCATAGTTTCTCAGCGCTGAGGCAACGAGAAGGTAAGATGGTGGCCACATCCAGGGGTTGAATTTCAAGAAAAATCCCCCAGTAGACTGAAGTTATTACTGGGGTGTGTGTGTTTTGACAAGACTGAAATTGTTGTCTTTAAATATTTCTTGGTTTTGTTTTTTTTAAAGAGAATTGGTGTTGCAAAAGCAACAGTATGCATCAGTTAATATTAAGAAGTGTGTTTAGAAAAAACACTAGACTATGTTTAGAAAAACACTAGACGGAAGGATTTGTTTTTACAAATAATAATAATAATAATAATAATAGTGGCTACTGTCACTCAGTGATGCTCATGGCGCTCCAACATTATTATCCCTGGTCATTGGGCCATTTATTTCATTCTCTAAACCATCTCAACTCCCGCTGAAGTAAACAGTCTGTGCTGCCGATGTCTAGTGCAACAAGCTACATAAATGTAAACATATCGCAAGAACCATCTCTGCCCCCCACAAGTACCTGTTCACCTCTGGGTGAAGAGAAACGAAATAGTTACTTCTCTTGCTCAAAGAAGCAAGTGTCCTTGGCTGGGGGTGGAACCCGCACCCTGATCACTAAACCACCAGAAGTGCTTACACGACAAGACTCTTAAAAGCCATTCAGACATTATAGAAAGAGGCAAGAGGAGAATACTTTAATCATCTTACAGAGTGTGTCAACACATTTGTTCTTAATCATTTTTCTGCCAACCTTCCCCAACCCCCTTTCTAGTTTCGAGGCCCTGTGATGTCAACAACGGAGGATGCTCCCATCTATGTCTGATGGCACCAGACCCGCCCCTCTTCACCTGCGCCTGTCCTACAGGGGTACGTCTCCTGAATGATGGGGTAACCTGTGCTGATGGTAAGTTTCGTCAAAGTATCTTCTTATACCCCCTGAACTTGTACCATAGTTGAGGATGTGTAAAATTTGCGCCAAATTGAATTTGTAAAAGTTATGTAAATATTTGTTATAAATCGAAATTCCATTTTCCTTTGTTCTGTTTGTCTCTTGAAAATCATACTACATTTCTAGTCTATATGTAGATAAGTATAAGACTTGGCGTGTCATGGCCGAGCAGTTAAGAGCACTGGATTCAAGCTCTGGTGTGGGTTCGAATCCCGGTCGTGACACTTGCTACGTAAAATTGGGGAGGTAGTGCTTTCTGCTCTACCGGCCAGGCTTCTGATTGATGATACCCAAGCCTACCCGTATGGACTGTAAAAGGGGTAACCCTGTTTCAGCCCCAGGAGTAGGTGGCAACTGCCTCTGAAAAAAAAAAAATTGTAGCCCACACCTTGAAGTGGCCTTCAGTCCTTGTGTGTCTGGCGACTTGCATAAAATAGAAAGAAAAAAGAAAAAAATAATAATAATAATAATATAAAAAAAAAAATAAAAAAAACTCCTGAGTTGTAACATCTTGGAGGTTTTGTGGCCAATTTCATAGCGCTGTTTAACGGTAACCAAATTTGGGTGCTTAAATTACGGATTTGTATAGCTCAAATTGTTGCTTTAAAAGCAAGCATATTCCACACATAGCAAGAAAATTAGGCGGCCAGCTTGTATTTTTTGTCATTCATTCTGTAACAGTAAAGCAATGGAAGGTTAGCATGCCTTTTCTTGTGCATATGGTTAGCAGCGCTATGAAATGGAAACTTGTGCAATAGAGCTCAAAATTGGGGTTTAAGCAGAATCATGAAATTTGGTCCTGGTTCTAGAACAAGGGGGGAACCCAGACCAGCAGGCCCTTGATTCATGTTCATCGAATCGCATCCCTGACTATTCCATTCCATGCTCATTATTTCAACCATTGAGCTGGGTTTGTAGAGCTCTGGGCCCAATTTCATAGAGCTGCTAAGCACGAAAATTTGCTAAGCATGAAATTTCTTCCTTGATAAAAACAGGATAACCAGCCAAATTTCCACGTGATTTTCATAAGTGAACAGCAGCTGAATACCAGTAACAAGCAATATGCAAAAAATTGAAATTTAGTCTTGTTTTTATGAAGGAAGAAAATTCATGCCTAGCAATTTTTTTGTGCTTAGCAGCTCTATGAAATTGGGCCCAGCAGGCCCTTGATTCTTTCTTGTTCATCGAATCTCATTCCCGACTTTTCCATTCCATGCTCATTTCTTTAACCATTGAGCTGGGTTTGTAGAGCTCTGTGCTTCAACACTGTCACTGTTTATAGCAGTACAGAGCCTGCTGAACTGTGCACTGCATTCTAGCAGTCTGTAGCCTTCATAAATCATTAACAGGGATTGAGTAAGGCCACTTGTAAACTAAAATACGTTTCCAGGGGGTATAAGGCACTACATTGTAATATATTTTCTTTGCATGCTACTGGGTTAAAGGGAAGGTACACATTTGATAATTGTCAAAGACCAGTCTTCTCACTTGGTGTATCCCATCATATATGCATAAAATAACAAGCCTGTGAAAATTTGGGCTCAATCGGTCATCGAAGTTGAGAAAAAATGATGAAACAAAAACACCCTTGTTGGACGAATGTGTGTGCTTTCAGATAGGAATAAAAGACTTCTAGCTAGAAGTCTTTTATTATTTCAATGAGAAATTACCTCTTTCTCAAAAACTACATTACTTCATAGGGAGTCGTTTCCCACAATGTTTTATACTATCAACAGCTCTCCAATGCTCGTTACCAAGTAAGGTTTTAAGTTAGTATTTGTTTTCAGTAATTACTAAACGTTTACCTTCCCTTTAAAAAAAAAAGCAATTTGGTGATAAACAGACTAGGAATTTCAACTTTGAGAGGGCTAGGCTATTTTCAATTTGCAAAGGGCACTTCCCTTTGGGCACCACGGCCAAGACCAGGGCAACAGAGGCCTTGGCCTCCTTGGAATGAATAAATTGTTGTTGAAGTCCTCCCTGTTAGTTGTCTCGTTTGTTCCATTTTTTCAGCAATTTCACATTTTATTTTCTATTTTATTGGAGACAAACAAAAACAAACAAATCAATAAAGAAAAAACAAAAGCTTTGTTCCCTTCATCCTGATAAACATCCTCTGAAACATTTGAGTGTTTTTTACCTTTTGTTCCGTTTAATGTGCTCTGATTGACAGACGTCTTAATCACCATGGCAACTGTTCTGTAAATTGTTGAGAATGTTTAAGAAAGAAATCAACACCAACATGATTCAATTATTGACTGTTTTTCTTTGACAAGGTCCAAGTTTGTTTTCATAAAATGCTCTGTGCAAACAATACGTCGAAACCCAATGCCCCACCGTCCCTTAAAAAGGAGTTTTGTTTGTTTTTCTACAGTAGTACAGTAGGAACTGTAGAACTAGAAAAATAAACCCTGCCACCAACTAAACCCACATGGATTTTTTTTTCTCTTCTGATGTTCTTTGTTTTCCTTTTTATACCCGTGATGGCCAAAGTCATGCAGTGGAGTTGACCCCCGACCTTATGTAAAGAACTTGTAAGTTCATTGTCTGGCCCCGGACCTATAAATGACATGGGTTGTGAGTGGATAACAGGGGATTCCTAATGGATGTCAATCTGTCACCAGACTGCACAATGTGTTAATATGGTTGATATATGAGGCAGGTTGGAGTAGGGTTTGAGAATAGTGTGGGAACTGATGTTAAAGGCAGTGGACACTATTGGGAATTACTCAAAATAATTATTGTAGCATACACTTGGTAATGAGTAATGGGGAGAGGTTGATAGTATACAAATATTGACTGCTTCGAGTGCTATGGTTAAAACTATGACTCCCGAGGTGATCCCCGGAGCGTTCTATTTTCCCGAGGCGAAGGGAAAATAGAACGCTCCGGGGATCACCGAGGGAGTCATAGTTTTTAACCATTGCACAAGTAAAAGCAGTCAATATTTGTTTTATAACACCCCAAACATTTCTAAATACTGTACTATTATTATTAAGTTACAGACCTGAATGCTACAATCCACGGACGACGCGAATACAGATTGCAAACACTTTTACTTACTGTGTTCAATGTAGTGTAGTGCAGTCCGAAATGGTTACAGACTATTAATTTATCATCCTCGTACACGCAACGGACGTCTGGGTACTGCACGCCGTGTGCTAGTCTGTCGGACTAGCGCACGGCGCCGTGTGCTAGTCTTCGGACTAGCGCATGGCAAACCGACGCACTATCACACGGCCGTCGTCTAGCAAAACTAAGACATGTCATGTGACGCGCTCTAAACCAATGAGCAGGCAGAATACTTGCAAGGGGTGTTATAATATAAAACATTGTGAGAAACAGCTCCCTCTGAAGTGACGTAGCTTTCAAGAAAGAAGTAATTTTCCACGAGTTTGATTTCGAGTCCTCAAGTTTAGAATTTGAGGTCTCGAAATCAAGAATCTGAAAGCACACAACTTCGTGTGACAAGGGTATTTTTTCTTTCATTGTTATCTCACAACTTCGATGACCAATTGAGCTCAAATTTTCACACGTTTGTTATTTTATGTCCAGTGTCTTTAAAGGGAAGGTATACATTTGGAAAATAAATGGCAATGAAAAACGTACTTGGTTATATTAAAGGTGCAGCAACTTGCGATAGTAAAATAAATTTTGAGGATTATTTCACTAGTAATGAGAAATTAAATGAGTGAAATTTACCACCTAGTTGCAGGCCGATACTAATAACAAAAATTGTATAATATTGTCTTAAAATCGCCTCAAGTCGAGTATTGGTGATTTAAATTTACAATCTGAGAATTTACAATACGCAATCTGAGAAGCGTTTCAATTTTGGGCATAAAAGCGTTATCTTTTAACATTTATAACCACTTTACTTGGAAGTAAAATGTTTTCTCAAAATGATTTATACTGTACTTCTATCGACAGCTGCTGTAGACTTCCAACCAAAAGTTTGTATAGGCCTTTAATTTTTTAGAGGGATTACCAAATGTATACCTTCCCTTTAAAGAAGACCACATTCAAGTCGATTGTACATTGGAATGCCAAATGATGAAGCTCCTTTGAGAATCAGCCTGAAGTCTTTTGAACCCGTGCTAAAATGACAGGCTCCTCCGTAATGAGAGGGAAGAAAGACCCAAGAAAAAAGAAAGACGAGAGGAAAAAGAAAGACGAGAGAAGACATTGAACTCAGTGGTAGAATCTCTTGACTGATCTAGGCCACATCCCCACATCTGTGAGCCATTTACCATCCCACACCCCTGGAGACAAATATCAAATGAAATGATATATTACTCCCTTAGGGGATGGGGGGGGTGGAGTGAGGAGATGGGGTTTAAAGGGTGTCAACGCTGTCTGTAATTACATGACCATTTTTGAGGGGATTAGCGTTGGGTGGGTATCTTGGGATTCCAAGAAAACACTCTTCACCCGATGATTGTAATGAGGCGCTAACATCTAGACTATTCAAGAGGAACAAATAAGCAAATTAAATTGCTTTTGGGTTTTCATAAACCACCAACCTGTAAAAATGCCATCAACTTTGGGTCACATTATTTTGTTTATTTGATTTATGTTTTGATTTTTGATTTGTTATTAATGCAGTACATTATGTACACATCCGACGGCGTAAGCTGATGAGATCCTCCAAAAGCATTCTGCAAACTTCACTTCCGTTTGTGGGAAATAGAAACAAATTGCGGGCGACCCCAAGTTTGGTTGACACATCCAGCGGGCGACTGAAGAAAAAAAAAGTTGAGGGAAACCCCTGGGCACCAAGGCAGTCCAGTTGCATGGAAGCAATTGCTGCCATTCCCTCCATGAAGCCATCGGGCCTGTTCTGCACACCCTTTAAAACATGAAACCAGTTTGTGTGATATGTCTTTCCTCGCTAGCAATTATTGATATAACTTCACCACATGGCATTCAACGCATGAATGCATCCTTAGTATTGATTTGATCAGAGACTGTGCGGGTCGTTCTCTTGGAGGAAGAGTGCCTGTGGAACTCGTTGACTGCAGGGCCTTAGTTCAAATAAGCATTAACATTTCCTAAGCACAGAAAAATCTTCCATAAGGTCTATACTATTGCAAGATGTGCCCCACTCATTTTTTTTGCCTGGCACAGGCCTGGAATTTCATCTTTGAGAGGGCAAGGCCATTTTCATTTTGAAAAGGGCAATTCCATTGGAAAATCTTTAAGTCTATGGGAATTTTTGAAAGGGCACCAAGGCCAAGACAAGTGTAACGGAGGCCATGGCCTCCGTTGCCTCCGTGAAATTACAGGCCTGCTGGCAAAGAATTTGCTAAGCAGTATTTTCTGCTTAACAGCTTTATGAAACCAAGATAAACCCCAAGTAGAAAAGACCTAACTCAACCTGCTTCGGCAAAACGTCAAACAAATTTGGTTCAGAATGCCTCGCCACCAGAAGTTGAATTTGATGCTCTTACCCACTCGGCCATGACACCCTTACAAGATCGCTAACCTGTCCTGCTGACCAGTCACTGAAGAGTCACCACAAGGTGGGGGGGGGGGGGTGTCATAGGTGCACCCTCCTGACAGCAAGCAGTTTCTCCTTGAAAACAAATTATTTCTTATTTAAGCTAATGAAGATTCTTATCCTCCATCTTAAAGGTGCTCAAGACATCCTCATCCTCGCTCGACGGAGAGACATCCGTAAGATCTCCCTAGACACGCCCGACTACACCGACATCGTAGTTCCGCTAGACGACATCCAGCATGCCGTTGCCATCGACTATGACCCTATCGATGAGTTTGTGTACTGGACTGATGACGATGTGAAGGCGATACAACGTGCTAAACTAGACGGATCAGGTGAGAAAACTGGAGTGGTAAACCTCACCCCCAGAAAACAACAACAACGGCATCAACAGCAACAAACAAACAAAAATTATTGTTGTTTTGGTGTAAAACAGCCAACAAACATAACATCAACACAAATGTTCGTGTAAAGGCCCGGTCACACAGGCCTCGATAACGAAAACGAGAACGTTAACAATGGTTGAATGAGCGTTGGCGTATTCTGCTGGGCGTATTCTGCGTGGAGCAATTCAACCAATAGAATGCGTTTTCTTTGCGTCGTGATCATTAACGTTATCGCTGCAGTAGTGTGACTCGGCCTTAGCACTCAATTTCAAGAAAAACTTTAGTGAGTGAACGTACGGGTACAACCATGTAAGCACCTTGAGTACCTTGTTGGTAAATACGAGCACTCTATAAGACTTTGATATTATTATATTATTATGTAACTCTCCTGATTAATATACCCTTTGAAAAGTCAAGACTACACATGGTTTTTTCAGAACCAACACTTCCAACAAAAGAGTTTTTATACATTGTTTAACCCGCAAGTTTACTACTACTATATACTATTTTCCTATGATCCACACAATGCGAAGCTTCAGACATCAATTACTCCGTTCCAGATTGCTGTATATCTACTCTCTCTTCGCTGCTTTGGCAGTGATAACATTCTTTTGGCGACTGAGTTCAGACAAATTATTGTCTCCTTTTTTTTGTAACTCCTCAAAACAGAGAGCGAGTACATCATAACGTCCGATATCGATCATCCAGACGGTATCGCCATAGACTGGATTGCAAGGAATCTCTACTGGACAGCGACAGGAACGGACAGGATTGAAGTGTCTCGTCTCAACGGTACCTCAAGAAAAGTTATTATCTCTGAGGACCTGGACGAGCCGAGAGCCATCGCAATCGATCCAATATCAGGGTAAGAGTCTTCAACTTACTTTTATTTTACAATCTGTGTCATAATTTCATCATTATTTCCACATAAGTTGAAAACATTTGTGAGATTTTGTCACGACCAGGTATTGAACCATACTCTGCTGCTGACAACATCTGAGCATGACTGCTGAACTAGACTACTCAGCCACGACATGCCACTATTTTGGTCCTATTTTCAAAGAGCAGAAACTTTCCTTAGGAATTTTTCTGCAAAGCAACGGTGAGCAAGATTCCAGTCGCAGATTATAGGTGTGACATGGTGTTTTGGTCGGTTCACTTACTCATGGTACAGTAAGCATAGTTGCTTGGTGATGCTCCACCAACATGAGTTTAGCATACACTGTAACATAATATCTGTCTCAATGTCTTACATGTAAACTGTGTACTTGGATACCAAATTATAATTGACAGATATCTTAACAGATGCAATTTTTCTCATTCTGTCCTGACAGGTACATGTACTGGAGCGACTGGGGTGAGACTCCTAAGATTGAGCGGGCGTACCTGGACGGCAGCGGGCGGTCCGTTCTCATCAACACCTCCGTTAGCTGGCCCAACGGGATCGCTATCGACTACATGGGAGGGAAGATCTACTGGGGAGACGGGAAGGAGGACCGGATTGAGGTGGTGGATATGGATGGAAGGAACCGGAGGGTGCTGGTCGACGACCGGATACCCCATATATTCGGCTTCAGTCTTCATGGTACGTTCTGAAACCTTGCTGTCGATTTCACCAAACTCTTCCTTTTTTAGGATTAATCTTAGGACTTAGGATGAGTTAAGTTCCCTATCTGAAGATGTAGGATGCATTGAACCCATTCTAAGTTACTCTTCCTAACTTCCTAAACTGTGCAGGGAAGCAACTTTGCAAAACTGGGCCCTAGTAGTACTGGTTGAGTTTTATAACCAAAAAGACTTCAGAAAAAAAGAAAGAAAAAAAAACGCATTTTATTTTCTGATTTTCAAACTTTGGCATTAAGTAGGGAGCTATGGTCATTACTGATCGATTGTCTTTTTTTTCGGGGGTGGTCATTAATTGCAGGTGATTATATTTACTGGACGGACTGGCAACGTCGGACCATAGAGAGAGTCAACAAACACACCGGAGAGGATAGGCAGATGATCATGGAGAAACCTGACGTCATGGGTCTGAAAGCTACCTCAGTCAAGGGGAAAGCCGGTAAGACATGTTCCGCTTGAATGAATCTGTTATGCTTAACATCTTAAACCCTTTTTACACACATTCCTTGTGAAATTTTCTCAAACATTGTGAAATTTTGTAGTACGTATCAACCTACGACAGGAACGTACGGCAATTATTAAGTGTCTT
The DNA here is from genome assembly GCF_902459465.1 of Asterias rubens. Taxonomy (NCBI): domain Eukaryota; kingdom Metazoa; phylum Echinodermata; class Asteroidea; order Forcipulatida; family Asteriidae; genus Asterias; species Asterias rubens. The sequence continues at coordinate 1,610,756 of NC_047083.1, forward strand.
GCCCAAGGACACAAGTGTCACGGCTGGGGATTCGAACCCACACTCTGCTGATCAGAAACACCAGAGTTTGAATTCGGGGCTCTTAACCGCTCGGCCACAACACTTCCACACTTTAGGATATTGAGCCCTGGAAACTTGTAGTTTGAAAGTTTTCTAAATTGATTTGATCCAGGTCACAACCCGTGTGGAGATAACAACGGAGGATGTAGCCACCTCTGTTTCTTCCTCCCCACGGGCATCATCTGCTCTTGTCCAATCGGATACGAGCTCCTTGCCGACCAGCAGACTTGTATCATCCCAGAGGCCTTCCTCCTCTTCTCATTGGCTAGTGACATCAGACGAATCTCTCTGGAGACCAATCACAATGATGTACAGATCCCGCTGACTGGTGTGAAGGAGGCCGGAGCGCTGGACTTTGATATTAATGATAACCGAATCTACTGGAGCGATTTTGATTCAAAGGTGAGTTGTAATTCATTACAAAAGCTGTCTGCATAACCATGTAGCAGAAAGTCTTTCCTCACAAAGAAATGAGTATGGAACCAGTAACAATCAAAGTATGCATTTGTTTCTTCACTGGTAAAATTCGAAAAAAGTGTGATTAAATAGGCAAAAAAAAATATTAAACCATATACCTAATGAACAAGTAGGTCAGCCCTTTTGCTCAAAAATTATTTTCCTACTCTTTTCCACGAACCAACTATCACGCCCATACTACATGTAAGACAATTCTTTGCGTGGGGAACAAAATCACTAAAACAGCTTTTCTGGATTTGGCCCTAGGCTAGATGTAATTGGACACAAACTTGTGTTGAATTCGATAGTGAAGTGAACAAATCGTTAAATTTTATTCTGTGCTTGTTTTTCTCCAGACTATCAGTCGAGCTTTCCTCAACGGCAGTGGAGTGGAGAACGTGATCGAGTTCGGCCTGAACTTCCCTGAGGGTATGGCCATTGACTGGGTCGCCCACAACATCTACTTCTCGGACACGCTGACCAACCGGATTGAGGTGGCCAGGCTGGATGGGTCAGCTAGACGTGTCTTAGTGTGGGAGGGTTTGCAGGCACCGCGCTCTATAGCTCTACACCCAGCTGAGGGGTAAGTGAAACCTTTGCCAATGCTTTACATTATCTTGATTCAAAGAGTGTAAACACTCAATTCTTTAAGCTGAAGTTTACAGGTCAGGTTAGACTTGAGCGGAACTGACCAAGGTCCAATTTCATAAAACTACTGCTTAGCATTTTTGTTTTGCTGAGCAGAAAATGAGTGGGCACCAGTTGTAACAATGTGCATTTTATGTAATTTTGGCTGTTACCCAGTATTTGCTAAGGAAAATTTGTCTGTGCTTATTATTGTTGTGCTTACATGCTTTATGAAATTGAACCCATGTCTTGATTCAAAAGCATAAAATTTACAAGAAAAATTTTCTTTCTGTAAAACTGACCTCCATATTGTCCGGTCAGCCGCAAATAAATGTTTTACCTTATCTTGATTCAAAGAGTGTAACCCTATATTATTCTCACCTCGAATTCCTCAGGTACATGTACTGGTCGGACTTCAGCGGTCAGTCACAGATCGAGCGGGCCTACATGGACGGCACTCATCGCAAGGTGATATACAAAGGTGGACGAGCCAACGGGCTGACCATTGACTACATGGAGAAACGTTTGTACTGGACATCGTTGGACACCAACACCATTGAATCAGCAGACTTGTATGGTAAGATACAGTGTTATGTCTAAGCTTGGGCGATATCGATTTATTTTATTCACAATATATCGCGATATTCGATATAATCGCGATTAATGAAATTTGACATCATCAGTCTTCAAACTCCAAGTGAAAGTTGTAGAAGAGACAGTCATAGCTTAAGAGAGGTGTTCTAATGACCTATTCTTCTGGTTATACTCCAAACCTATGGGGTGCAAGATGTCTCAGCTAGCAAATACATCGCGATATTTAATCGATATTGCGATATATCGCGATTATCGCGATTATTGCGATATATCGCGATATATCGATATTTCGATTAAAACCAAATCCATCCGATATCGAAATCGTTTCCAAATTAATATCGCGATATTCGATAATATCGTGATATCGCCCAAGCTTAGTTATGTCATCTTCATTGATTCACTCATTCATTCAATGGTTTAACAAACAAACCAAATTCTATTCAATTTGCTGCCAGCAGCAGAATTACATAAACAGCTCCTTTTCAAATCTTGCAAAATAATCGTTTGATTCAATGCAAAAATAAAGAGTTATTGGTACTTTTTTTTTTTTAAATACTAGGTGGAAACCGACAGCGAGTGATCCCCTAAACTTCAAACCGTGCAAAATAATTGTTTGATTCAATGCAAAAGATGGTTTTTAATTGGTACTTTTTTAAACACCAGGTTGAAACCATAGGCAAGTGATCCCATAATTTGAAATCTTGCAAGTTAATCGTTTGATTCAATGCAAAAAAGTAATTGTTATTGTTTTTTTTTTTTTACATACCAGGTGGAAACCGTCAGCGAGTCATCCCAGACGAGCTCCCCCATCCATTCGGACTGACCCAGTACCAGGATTACATCTACTGGGCCGATTGGAGCACTCAGAGTATCGAACGAGCCAACAAGACCAACGGTCAGAACCGGACTCTCATCCAAGACGGCTTGGAATACGTACTCGATATACTCGTCTTTCACTCATCTCGGCAGTCTGGTAAGAGACACTCCTGTCGGCCGGGTCACACAGGCCTCGATAACGAAATTGAGAATCATTTTACCAGTTATGTTATTTGATCAAAATTTTGCAGAAAATGTTGAATTTGGTTGCATACTTTGCCGACCATGCCAACCAGCGCTGTTTGTATATCAACAATAGAAAGGTCTATTACCAAAACCGTAAAAAAGAGTTTTTATGTCGAGTGTCCGGTTAAAATCATGTTCTTGGTCTGTGAATTTTTTTTTTTTTTTTTTTTTTTTACAGGATGGAACGAGTGCGCTGTTGACAACGGCGGCTGCCAATACCTCTGCCTATCCCACCCAAATGACACCACGGGAGATTGGGACTACGTCTGTGAGTGCCCGACACACTACACTCTCAACGAAGACCTACTCACTTGCACACGTAAGCATTTGAAGCGTTTACAAATCCCTGTTGGTAGCTCGGCTGATACTTTCCTAGGTTTTCCGGAACACACCACATTTTTCAAACTTAAATGGCCAATTAATTTCTGTGTTTTCCCACACACAAGATTTCCCATATTTTCCCAGTTTTTCCGGTACACCCCACATGTTTCTAACTACATTTTCCCGTTCATCCCATTTCTCCACAGCACCAGATACATTCCTACTCTTCAGCCAGAAGAATACCATCAGTCGCATGGTCGTCGACTACAAACTCAGTCCAGACGTGGTCCTGCCCATCTACAGCTCACGCAAGTACACTCGCGCCATTGAGTACGACGCGGCCGAGAAACGCGTATACTGGATAGACGGACGGGCCAAGACCATACGGAGATCCTATGACAACGGCGTCCAGGTATGTTCAGTTTGTACTAAATTAATTGCAAAATTAGTTGGGGAAAAAATTTTTCCAATCAGTCCTGAATTTTTGTTTAGTTCAAGGCCCAATTTCATAGAGCTGCTAAGCACAAATATTTGCTTAGCATGAAATTTCTTTCTTTATAAAAACAGGATTACCAACAAAATTTCTGTTTGTTGCATATTGCTTGTTACTAAAAGTCAGCTGTTGTTCGCTTATCCTGAAAATCACATGGAAATTTGGTTGGTAATCCTGTTGTTATCAAGGAAGAAATTTCATGCTAAGCAAATTTTCGTGCTTAGCAGCTCTATGAAATTGGGCCCTGGTCATAATCCACAAGAGAAACTGACTGGGTAAAGTTTTATAAAGTTTGGGTGGTACAAAGACAAATTTATCACAGCGGTACTTGAACAGCAACTTCTGGAATAAAGCCAAGTTCATACTTCCTTCAAAATGCTTCGTGTGAAGTGAATTTTCTTGCTTCACAATATTGCCCAAACAGAGCATACCGATTATTGCGTCACAGAAATTGTCTTCAAATTCGCATTTGCAGAAAGTATGAACCAGGCTTTACGTGCCGTGTACTCTACCAATTGAGCTGTGTAGTCCTAACGTCCCTATTTGGTCAATAACATTGTTCATGGGTACCAGTTGGGCGAGATTCTACCTGTCCCTGCCATGCAGCCAGGGATCACACCCAAGTTTACGGCACATTTTATTGTTAGTTTATTTCACACACATGATGTTTCTATAACCAGGTCCAATATAACCAGGTCCAATATAACCAAGTCCAATATAACCAAGTCCAATATAACCAAGTCCAATATAACCAAGTCCAATATAATCTGCTACTTCCCCAGCCTGAGGTCTTTATACCCAACTACGGTGAGCAGCAAGTCTTTAGTCCATATGACATGGCCATCGATCCATACACCCGTACCTTATTCTGGACGTGCTCAGAGACCAACATGATCAACATCACTCGCCTTGATGGCACTCCAGTCGGCGTAGTCAAAGGAGACGATAACCAGAAACCCAGAGCGATTGCTTTGATTCCAGAAAAAGGGTAAGCAACTTTGGCAAACTAAAGAGTTGCGTTCTCTCGAACCACTCTTAAAATGTTTAGTACACAGTACCTTGCGGCTCCCGAGAGATGTACCTGCTCAACTAGTCATAGATGAGTACTATCAGTTGGAACCTGGTGAGGACACCCTCATATCACTCTACCAGTTGTGCTCGACCGAGACCTCAAGACAGTAGGCAAGCGTCTACTCACCACAGCACAGCTTGGTAGGACTACCTAAGACTTCTCTCCAAGGAGGAATGGATGGAGCTGACTGGCAGAATAGTTGAAACGGCAGAAGCCAAACTGACAGTGTCAGCTACGCGATAACTGCTACACACACACACGCAGTGTCTTTTAATGCCTTAAACATAGGGTTGACTTAGTGGTTTCTAAAACTTTGACACTATCTGTGAGCTATTTGGTCAGCTCTACCAATCTTGTATAATACCTTAAAAAGCTTCCAAATCTGTTGGAGGGTTAACAAGTATTTGATTAATACTCCTCAAATGAGTGCACCATTTTCAAAATTAAAATTTTAAGTGTTTATTAATTCATTTAAAAATTCCTTTACTGACAGTTTGATGTTCTGGACCAACGTTGTCCGAACACAACACAAGATCGAGCGAGCGTCTTATGACGGCACGGAGCATACCGTCCTGTTTGGTGACGGCCTAGGGGAGCTTGGACCCATCACCACCGACTCTGCCAGCGAGACGCTCTTCTGGGTCGACACCCTACTCAAGAGAATTGAAAGTGCTCATATATCTGGTACGTTGGTCAACCATGAATTGCTTCCCTGCATCTAGGAGTACAAACAGTTGTTAATTATGTAAATTTGCACAGAACAATTCTGCTTGACAATTCGCCAGACACACAAGGCCTGAAGGCCACTTTAAGGTGTGGGCTACAATTTTCTTGTTCTTCCAGGGGCCGTTGCCACCTACTCCTAGGGCTGAAACAGGGTTACCCCTCCTCACAGTCCATACGGATGTAGGCTTGGGTATCATCAGTCAGAAGCCTGGCTGGTAGAGCTGAAAGCACTACCTCCCCAACTTTATGTAGCAAGTGTCACGACCGGGATTCGAACCCACGCTCTGCTGAACGAACACCAGAGCTTGAATACGGTGCTCTTAACCACTAGGCCATGACACGCCACAAAACTACACCTGCCAAAATACTATGTATTGTATATTATAAGTGGCTGGTGCCTCGTTTTTTTTTTTCACAAAGCAGATATATCTTCCTACGCCATATTTATTGATGGGCAGAACAGTTTAAGTTGGGCAAAGATTTGTATGTAAACCATTATTAGCTTCTCCGCACCCAGGTGTATAAATTCTAAAACAGCAAGTTTGCTGCCGTGTTTCTCTCTCTGATGGGCAGCAAAGTTATTTTGAGTAAACCATTATTAGCTTCTCCACACCCAGGTGTATAAATTCTAAAACTGCATTATTCTCTGTCCACAATTTCAGGGTCGGACCGCCGTACCTTAGTTGAAGACCACATCCTATATCCGATCGGCCTGGCAGTCCTTGGTGACTTCCTCTACTGGGTAGACAAACAGGCTGAGATCATCGCAAGGGTAAATAAATACACCGGTGACGGCTGGGAGAGAATTCAAGGGGAGACAAACTATCTGACGGACATCCAAGCTGTCGGAATGCCACTTCAAGGTAAGGACTCCCCCTCCTAGGCACAATTTCATGAAGCCTGTAAGCACAAAAAAAAAAACTTGCTTAGCACAAAAAGCTTTTGCTATGCAAAAGTAGGATACAAGCCAGAACACTAAACAGTTACCATCGCTGCGATTGGTTCCCTGGTCATTTTTTGCTTAGCCAAGAAATTCACAAGCTTTTGCTGTGGCTGCTGCAAAGGCAGCCTTTGCTTCTACATAGTTATCAAGCCAAAGCCGTATACGCTATTTTGGAAACGGCCTCAGACCTCTTTCAAATTGGAAAGGGGTAATCTGGGAAAAATCTTAAAGTGAAGGGGCACCAAGGCCAAGAGCAAGGTTCAACAGAAGCCGTCGTTGTGTTACTCCAGTCTTCAACTCCAACGTTTCTACAATTTCCTGGACAGACTTTGATTTCCATTTTGCTTTGTTGGTTTACAGCTGATCATCCATGCGTGGGAGATAACGGTGGGTGCTCGCACATCTGCATCGCCATGGGCGACGGCCAATCACGCTGCTCCTGTCCTCTGGATCTCGTCCTGCAAGATGATGAAAGCACTTGCGGAGGTAAGTCGAAAGATTCGGTTGACTTGTAAAACCTAAAAGGTTGGGTCATGGTTGGTCAATACTCCAACAATGAATGACCATAAAAACTTAATAGATGTTAAATTTGCATCGGGGATAAAGAATATTCATTTTGGTTTTTTACCCATATACACCGATGTGTGTTAGCACTGTATACTCAGTACTTACCCGAGTCCTGTGAACAAAATCACAGGCATATTACTCGGGGGCGTACGAACCCACGACCTTTGCAATTCTAGAGAAATGTCATACCAAATAGACCAACGAGATTGCCCGGTAGCTAGAGGCAATTCGAATCGTATGTTTTAGCAGCAGGTACTGCAAACGGTTTAGTAGATGTTAAATTTTCATCGGGGATAAAGAAAACTTACTTGGTGGGAAGTGCTGCAGCTGTTGATAGTACAAACTTCTTTTGAAAAAGAATTACATTCAAAGTAATATGGTCTGAATCACCCAAACACATTTTACTTAGGGTGGGTGTCGTAAATGTTTCGTAAATGCTGTTGCCAGAGATGCAATAGACCTATCCATTAAGCTCTGCCCCATTGCGAATTGACCAATCACAACGCAACAAAGGTTTGACAAATAAGGTTCGACATCAAGGCGTATATTGGCGCGGCAGAGTTGTGCAGAAAGCCATTGGAGAGCCCCCACGTGTTCTTGCTCACATGTGCGTCATGGGCGGAGCCTACTGGATCGATCTATTGGTATCTGCTGACCCCTCGCAAAACGTGGTTGGAATCAAAGTTGGTGTGAAATTACAATGAAGACCAATCTATAAAGCATTGTTCTTTAGAATCAAAAGTGTTTGAGATGACATTGAAATTGACTCTTTGCCATTTTCTTTGATAAATAGATCCACCCACCTGCTCCACCAAGGAATTCACCTGCGTGTCTGATAGTAACCTTTGCGTACCATTGTCATGGCGATGCGACACCGATTACGACTGCGACGATCACAGTGACGAGGAGGATTGTCGTAAGTTTAAAAAGACAATCATTATTTTCCTTTTTTTTTTCTTTTTTTCTTTTTTTCTTTTACAATTATTTTTTTTACATTTTATTTTTTGAATATTGTTATTTTTTCTTGCATAATAAGTCCTTTTAATATTTTTATTTATGTTATTATTTTTCTCAGCCTACTGCAACAAGAATCAATTCCGTTGCGAGAATGGACAGTGCATCGATCTGATCCTACGTTGCAACGCCAAGAACGACTGCCTGGACGACACGGACGAGAAGTTTTGCACCGCCCCGTGTCAGCCGAGCCAGTTCAAGTGTGATAACAACCAGTGTGTTGATAAGATGATTCCTGAGTGCGATGGTGTTACGGACTGCAACGATAGCAGCGATGAAAAGAACTGTGGTAAGTGTACCCGACATCTATCGGTTTTTGGTCGAGCGGGATGTGGGTTCGAATCCCGGTCGTGACACTTGTGTCCCTGAGCAAGACACTTTACTATAATTGCTTCTCTCCATCCAGGGGTAAAATGGGTTCCTGTGAGGGCAGAGATGGTTTATGTGAATGAAAGCTTGGAGCGCGGTAACTTGCAGCACCGGTTGTATACTTCCCAGGGATGTGAGATGGTTTAAGGAATGATTTAAGGCCCAGTGACCAGGGGTAATAATGTTTGAAGTGCTTACAGAAGCCCTTTGATGCTCTATATTATTATTATTATTGTGTTTTTTTCTTGGTCCTCTAGATGTAGATCCAGAGGAGCCAGGCGTGGTCAGCAAACCTCAGGAGATGTAATCATCTTGTCTACATCTTCATTCATGTCTTCTTTTCCTTTCTTTAATCCTCTAGATGAAGATCCAGAGGAGCCAGGCGTGGTCAGCAAACCTCAGGAGATGTCCGGAGCGGTCATCGGGAGCATCGTTGCTCTCATCTTCATCGTCTTCATCGCTATCGGACTGGTCATCATCTGGAGACACTGTCGCTGTCCAGCCCAGCCTGGAGCTAGTAACGCTAGAGGGGTGACCGATAACGGTCAGTACTCCACTGTGTTGATGGTCAATCAGCTGGGAGGGAGGGACTCGTCTAACAAGTATCTTTCAGGTACGATAACTATTTGATGTGAACGAGTAAAGGCCGAGTTATAGTCAGTCGCGCGATCGTCACACGATGGAAATCTTGATCATAAAAAAGACACATTTTTATGCCCTCAGTCTTTGGCTCGCGTCGTGCTAGATTTCCAACGCGGGACCATCGTGCGACCGACTATAAAAATTTGTGTTTTTTAATATCAAAATTATATTCACCCCCCCCCCAAGAGGTGGAAATGCAATGAATTCAGCACATATCCTAGCAGGGTCTGAATCCTATGTTCATTATTTTCCTCAGCTATGACTCTCACCCCTGATTTAAAAAACATTTGTATCTTGTCTTCTGTTATCTAAACCCTTTCATGCCCAAATTATTTTAGTGACAAATTGATCACATGGACACATTAATTGTTTACTCTTTATTTGTAAAAGGTGACCCCCCAAAAAAACAAGAGAACAATAGCACTCTCAAGAGTCCTCTTTCACATTCTAAAAATTGTATGGCTGTGCGATCTTTAATTTTTCTTTCACAATTATATTTTTGAAAGGGTTTAAACCGGCCACTAGCGACCGGCTGCGACATGAAAGAGTTAAAAAATTAAAGGCTTAACTCGTATTTTATGAATTGTTTGATTATTATTTAATGTGTACCATCTTGGCATAACAGGTGCAGCACGCTGCAGCAACTTAAAGTCCACCAACCTCCACAGCTGCACTAATGGCAAGAGCAGCAGCAGCAGCTGCGGCGGTCTCTTCGAGCGAGCCCACCCTACCGGGGCATCGTCCTGCAGCTCCGAGATGATGAGTGTCTCTGGGAACAGCAACTACCCGAAGGAGACGTTGAACCCACCCCCAAGTCCGGTCACCGATCGGTCGCAGTGCATGGCGGATTTGTATTACTCACCGCAAAGTCCAACTGCCAGTAGATCGTATAGGTAAGGTTTTTCTCTTGTAGGTGTACTTTAAATAACCCTCCTACTGTATGACCAATTAATATCATCCTCTGTTTTTGAATGATTTGCACTATGCCGGCGGCCTGCAAATTGGTATCATAAGGTCAACCCTCTCACTGTGTGACCACTTAATATCATCCATGGTTTTGAATGATAGATGCACAAAGCCGACCAGCAATATAATATTACAGGGTGAGCGCTTCTACACAGTACACAGTCACCCCTCCTACTCTCCGACCATTTATTATCATCCACTGTGGTTTGAATGATAGTCTGCAATAGCTATGATATCATGTTGAGAGTGCAAATAACAAAGCGATGATTAAATCTTTATCGATGTTTAATTGGTATTTGCTGTGGCTAGTGGAACACCAAGTAAGCCCTGCAACACCAACTTGTGCACCTTTTAATCGATATTTTATTGATATATTCACAGACATTATAAAATGCGGAACATCCCACCACCTCCAACGCCATGCAGCACAGACGTCTGTGAGGACAGTGAACCCTATGTGAAAACGCCACACCACCAAAAACATCATGCAACCCGGCGGAAACGGGGTAACAAATACTACACTAATGTAACAAACTTTGATATAACGTATGAACCAGAACCCTATCCTCCGCCTCCAACGCCAATCATGTCGGATAATAACTACGAGAGTTGTCCGCCGTCACCGTCCACGGAAAGGAGCTTTTTCAATCCGTACCCGCCGCCCCCGTCACCCGCCACAGACTCGACGTGATGCTGGATTAAAAAAAGAGTCGCCCATGGGTTCCTCACGTCAGGGTTGGTACGTTTCGTGGACTGGATTCGCATACAATGCCAATGCTTTGTTGTTCACCTGCAGTTGCGCATTCATCTGAGGGCGCTGATCGGATGATCACTTTGAATGCCCTTTGATGGACTGGAAGGAAACTTTTGACGACGCAAAAACTTTAAAAAGTTCCTGTTAAATTCAGAGGGGAAGGTTGTATTGATAACAGTTGCACCGGTTTGTATTTTTTTCTTTTTGGGTCAGTACTTCATAAACCATTTTTGATATGTTGGACACATTACTAAGGCATTCATTGGTTCGGGTAAATTTGTCTGTTGATACTCTAACCAAATAGTGCACTCCTATAGTGTCCGCCATTCCTCAAAAAGGCAAATTGAGGGAGCCGTTCATAAAATACCTTCGTTTACGCAAAGTCGGTGCGGGCTGTATCCTTGGAATATGGAGAAGTTTGGGTTAATACAGTCAGCAAAAAAGAATTTTCACAGGGAACAAAAAAATGAACTAGTTTTTAAACAAATTTTTAGTGTTTGAAACATTTCTCTGCAACTAAGGTACTGAGCATTGGTGTGTTATCCTTTCCCCCGAAAAATAGATCATGAACAGTCTAGGTCAATAATTTGTTTTTTTTAATCTTTAAGAATTAATGTTTTTGTTTGTAAATAGAACCTCTTTTTGTTACGTTAACTATTTATACCTCAACGAAATATATATTTTTTATTATATTTGAGTTTTGATTTTGTTGTTGCGCAGAACGGGGGCGCTGTTAGCCTCGTAGAATGGGTGCGTTGTAAGCCTTGCGTTCTAACGATCATGAATTCATGTTAAATTGTGGTGATACCTCATTGTGTTTTTTTCCCACAAAATGTATTCAATTTGATATCCAGTACTTTTTAAAAGCTCAAGCACTGACCTCTTGATATGACCTTTGACCTAGACTGTCCATGTTTTATACTTTACACGAAACGTACACACACCAAGTATTTTTTAACTTCCCCCCTTACTTGTAACATAATAATGTAAATATATTTTAAACAGAGTTAAAAGATATTGAATATTATATTTAAAGACGTTAGAAGGAACAGCGCAGAGAAGTTAGCAACCCCCCCAAAAAAAAATCATCTGCGATTGTTTTTTATGGGTTGTTTTTACAGGCACTTTTTGCAAAAACGTCTGACCAAATAAACATTTTACGTATTCAAGTAAACAATTCCGAGCCAAATTTTTGTAGATTTTTTTTGTCTGCTGAGGGGGGCCTTTCCAAAAACGTTAAAGTTGCATCCCATGTTTCCCTGAAAGACTAAATAATTGCTACCGGTATACATTTTTACTTCCAAATAGTGTCTCTTAATGGTTAACACATTATTACTCATTACCAGTACTGTCTCCTATTTTCATTCTGTAATGTAATAAACTACAAAATTATGAAATCTTCTGGATATGTTTTGGAAAGAACAATCATGCCAGTACTGAAAAAAGTAGCCCTCTCTCATTTGCGTTGAAGCTCTCAAAAATAACGATAGGTTGGTCGGAGGTGAAGCTTACTCTTTACCCTTTAACCTTTAACCTCTTGAAAATCATGCTTGAAAATTTTAAATAATCATCAGTTTTGACACTTGAGGACAAGTCATTGATCCCCTACATCATATCTAGGTGGGTTCATTTAATCAAACAAAGAAAGGTACTATTTTTTATTTGTTTTTCATCTCATTTATTTACTTGTTTTTTTATTAATTGTATTCTTTTGTACCCTCTATTTATTGATAATGTTTGTTTACATTTTTTGTTACATCCATCACAATTTTGTTGTGCCATATCACATTTTAACAATGATCTTGGAAATCTTTCTGATGCCTAAATAAATCAAAGAATATTAACAACTTGTTTTCAAAGACAATTAATCAATATTGTCCATTTTCTTTAACTGTTAGCCAAAGTACTGAAAACTTATTAATTTCAATAACACAGGGTCCATATTGTTGGAATGTCTCCCTTTTTTATGTCTTGGTTTTCTTCTGTTCAGTTCACCTATTAAGACAAATTTGAAGTCTGTCCCAGTATCTTAGAAGGGCTCATTGGAAGTTGGTAAGCACAAATATAATTATTCGCTAAGCTCAGTTAGCAGAAACAGATCACAAGCGAAACGCCTAAACATGTATCACACATTGTTGTTTCAGCAGCCGATTTCACAAAGCGCTAGGATTAATCTTATCTGGAGTTAGAACGAGTAACCCGTCCTAACTTAGGACGGGTTCAATGCGTTCTAACGTCTTCGGATACAGAATTTAACTCATCCCAAGTCCTAAGATTAATTCTAAGTTAGAAAGAGTTTGGTGAAATCGACGGCAGGGCCCAATTTCATGGCTCTGCTTACCACGGAATTCTGCGCTTACGTATCATAGAATTGTGTGCCTCGAGTGTTCCGTAAGTGCAGAACTCTGTGGTAAGCAGAGCCATGAAATTGGGCCCTGGTGCATGCCCTTTATTTCCCTATTAAGCAATAATGTTCTGCTTACCAGAATGGCCCCAGTTTTCCTGAGAAGTTAAAACAAAACAGAAGTTGAGTTTGGTTATTATCGTTTACATATCATGTACTTAAAGCTATCTGTAAAGGTTGTATCCCAATTGGTGGCTGTGGCTACGACTGTTGCCAAGGACTTCTTATACTTCAATACATGATGACGTGAAAATCTAGCCATAGCCGACTCAGGTTGTATTCATTTTAGTGGCTTGGCACATAGCAACATCCTTAGAAGCAGCCGTAGCCGTAGTCGCCTATTGGGACACGGTTGAAATAATTACATGTAGTTGTGTTTGTGTACTTAAACGCTAGACAGTACAGTTATTTATGTTAACATTACCACTTATTACCATTGTTATTACCGCTGCCATTGTTTATTGTTATTATGTTTTTGTTTTTTTCTTCTGTTAATTCGGAGGTCTTGGGTGCATTTTGTCCGCAGTAACAAGAAGTTGTTTCATGTTGATTACTATGGCCCTTCTCAAAACCACGGCTCCGGCTTTGGCTCAGGCTCGCTTGGCCCAGGCTCAGGCTGTTGTTTTGACAACTGCGCGTGGTTTGCGTACACGCCCAAGAAAAGGGGCCTGAGGACAAATCCAAAGCCGAAGCCGTGGTTTCGAAAAGGGCCACTGTTTACTATGTTAATTAAACAACAAAGAAACAGGTTTTGATTATTTTGCCAAAAACTCACCCTCGTTTTTCAGACGGCTAATGAGCACATAGAAGTATTGCTTGAGACAAATCAAAACACATAAGTTGGAGCTGTAGTGTTTGTGCTATGCGGCTTCTTCGAACAGGATCTTGTATCAATGGAGATTTGTGTAACATGAATGTAAAATAGTCTGAAAAAAGTATCAAATTTGTGATTAAACGATTTATACATTTTGTACAAATGTGAAAACGAAGATAGTTGTGTGTTTTTTTTATTTTTTATTGTGAGGAAGAAGTTTGTTTGACACTGCTCTAGAATTGTATAGGTTGTGGGTTCCCATCCCACCCGAGTAATATGCCTGTGATTTTTTTTCACAGAACTCGGGGTAAAAGTACTGAGTATACATACAGTGCTATAAACACACATCAGTGTATAGGGGTTTTAAACCAAAATGAATATTCTTTATCACGATGCAAAGTTAACATCTATTAAAGAAGTTCGTTTCTGATGGATTTAAGAAGTTGATTTACCCGGGAGACCTCTTGGGAAACCTTTTGGGGAAACCTCTTGGGAAACCTTTTGGGAAACCATTTGGGGAAACCTTTAGGGAACCTTTGGGGGAAACCTTTTGGGGAAACCTTTTGGGAAACTTTATGGGAAACCTTTTGGAAATCTTATCTTTGTAACAATGACAAATTCTCGCCCAAATGCTTTCCGGACAATCTCTGATTGTTTTTTGATCTTATTAGGGTACAATCATTATTGGGTAGGAGTTAACCTCACATGCCTCAGGGTGGGGGTATTTTGCGCTACTTTCCCCAAAACACTCGTAGATTAACTATTTTTCCAGTTTCAAGATTTCCCTCACCCTTACCCTTGTGATTTGGGACCAATTCCATAAAGCCTGTGTATTTATACACAGCAGGAAAACTTGACAAGCACAGAAAATTACATTTTGTTGTGACTGGTGCTCCTCTCGTATTATTTTTTATGTAAACAACTTAGCTAAGCAGTTTTTTCTGCTTAACAGTTATATGAAAGTGGGGCCTGAGCACAGACAGCAATTGCAAGAATGAATTAAATTTATTTCTGCCGCTCGTCCAAAATGGAAAAAAAAATCCAGTCAACTGAGGGCGCTATACAAATATGTTCACGTCGTTCTCGTGCGTCGTAGGGGGATGAGCAAGAAAAACAAGTCCCGTACAGAATAGTGTTATAGAAATGCAAAGACGCGGGGATGTTTATATAAATTTCATACTGGGGGTTTACTGCTTATTGCCGCACGATCGACCGCACGCATATGTCAAAACCGACTAAAACTTAAAAGTCGACAACAAGCCGACAACAAGTCCAACAAGTCCAGAGCGCCGCCAAAAACCTCGTTAAATTCTAAAACTTTTGCCACTTTGGAGCTTATTTTTTAACAACGAAACGGACGATAGAAGAATGGAGAAAACTCTGCCTGCGGGAGCCCCTCCAAAGTGGTTGGGAAGTCGAGGTGAAGAGTTAAAGAACATTGTTTCTTTGCTGGGAGAGGGATTCGTGAAATGCCGAGCGAATTTGTACAACGCCGAAACAAACCCAGACGTGAGTACTCAAATAAAAAGTAGTTTTTACAATAATAATATTGGAACCATAATATTTAGTCGTGTAAATGATTGAATGGATAGCTTTCCGTATCACGCCACCAATTGTTCACACATTTTTTACAAAAAGGGAAATCCCATTCAGTCATTATTGAGGTAAATTACTTAGTTAGAAATAGATTATTTATTTGTTTTAATGATCCGTTTTAATTGAAATTAAATATTGCATAATATTAATGTAAAGTGGTGGCGTGATACAGAAATTTTTCCTTTATTGTTATTGTTAAGTTTATTTTACTAGCATCAAGCATGTGGTCCCAAAAAATAACTAGCCTAGGTTTTGACTCCTGAAACTTTATGCAACGTTTATGGATAAGTTGCGCCATAAACGTTGCGTAAATGGACTTATGCAGTTGCGTAAATTTTCGTGATTCGGCTGCAGGTCCTTACTCCTAAATAGAAGTTTAAGGTCCGTTCCACTATCCTCTTTCGCTATCGTGGAGACGATAGTGGAACGAACCTCACGTGGTTTGAATAGTTTTCTTTTTTTGCTTCATTTCAGGGATGTATAAATCTTGGTACAGCTGAAAATCGACTCGTTTTTGAACTTCTTAAGAAACAGGTGAGTCAGAGTTTTTAAAACTTAGGCCAAATAAAAACAATTAAAAAAACAGTTGATCGTCCCCGCCCGCAACCTTTTTTGGGGCCGCATCCTTTTTTATTACTTTTTTTGTTGTTGATTTGTTGTTAAAAAAAAATCCATCCTTTCAAAAAGACTGGCCTAGCCCTAGGGGCTTTTCCCGAATCTAAACAGGATGCTTTCAAACCCATGTAACCGTCTGTTTCATAAAACAACATTTTAAAAATGCCTACCAGTCCAGCAAATCTTGTTAGTGTAAATAGTCCGACCCTGTTAACAAATAGTAAAATAAGTTTGTGGTGGGTTCAAACTGAAGAATTGGTGACCTGTTTGATTTGAAATACTAAGCGACCATCTTAGAAAAAAAAAAAAAAAAAATTCCCTCATCTTAGGTCATCCTCCTATTTTTGGAAAAATCCGGACGATCAACTGTTTTTATTTATTTATTTAGGCCTTATAAAAGTGAGACTTGTTTTCTTTCTTTTTTCGCTGGTAATTTTTTCCGCATATGTTGGGATACACCAAGTGAGGATACTGGTCTTCTCACATGGTGTATCTGACACAAAGGCCTACCCACAAAATAACAAACATGTGAAAATTTGAACTCAGTTGGTTGTCGAAGTTGCAAAATAATATTGGAAGAAATAACACCCTTGTCACACGAAGTTGTGTTCTTTCAGATGCTTGATTTCGAGACCACAAAATCTAATTCTGAGGTCTCGAAATCAAATTCAAATACTTTAGTGGAAAACTACTTTCTCGAAAACTATGTTACCTCAGAGGGAGCCGTTTCTCAAAATTTTTTATACTATCATTATCTCTCCATTGATCGCTAACAAGTAAGTTTTTATGCTAACAATTAATTTTGAGCAATTAGCATTAGTGTCCACTGCCATTAAGGAAATTATGAAAAAGTACATGTATTTAAAAAATAACCTTTGTTTCCTAAATTTATAATATTTATTAATTTGTTTACAGATAAACAAGTTAAATGTCCATTGGGAGGACTATATGTTTACCTACAACGATATGAGCGGGCGTCCGGACTTGAAAAAAGCTGTTGCTCAGTTTCTTAGCGACCAGACTAAGACACCTTTGCCTGTAGACCCTTCAAAGGTAGGTACTCAGGACCAACCCAAGACCTACCCAAGACCTACCCAAGACCTACCCAAGACCTACCCAAGACCTACCCAAGACCTACCCAAGACCTACCCAAGACCTACCCAAGACCTACCCAAGACCTACCCAAGACCTACCCAAGACCTACCCAAGACCTACCCAAGACCTACCCAAGACCTACCCAAGACCTACCCAAGACCTACCCAAGACCTACCCAAGACCTACCAAAGACCTACCAAAGACCTACCCAAGACCTACCCAAGACCTACCCAAGACCTACCCAAGACCTACCAAAGACCTACCCAAGACCTACCCAAGGCCTACCCAAGACCTACCCAAGACCTACCCAAGACTCACAATTTTTGCCCAGCACTCTGAGCAAAATACATTGGATCGGTTGTGTTGGTCTTTGAAAAGTGTTTGAAGCCGTTTGTTATGAAATGCTAATGGTTAGACACATGTTACATAAATACATTATAAGCAGAATATAATGATCCACACAAACATGCCTAGAAATTGCATGGTTTTACTTGTATGTCCCAAAGAATCACGGTTGGCCATTTTGTGGAGTCAAAATTTTTACTCCATATAATGGCCGACCGTGTTAGTTCGCGACGTAAAAGAAAAAACGTGCAATTTCAAGGCATGTTTGTGTGGATCGTTATATTATACTTTTAAATTATCTATCAGAACCATGCATTTTATAGCAAACGGTTTCAAATGCTTTTCAAAGACCAACTCGACCGATTCAAGTCGATGTGTTCCTTTAAGAATGCTGTGGTGCGTCTGTTATGTATATTAACATTATGCTCTCTCTCCCATCCTAGTTGTGTGTTTTCAACGGAGGTGGGCCATGCATTGAGGCCTTGATCTTTGCCATATGTGATCCGGGAGGTAGGTCAATATTCAATTCCAGTCAGCAATATTTATTATGTGTAATGGTGCAACCATGATTGTGGCTGTTCACATGGAATGTTAAATTTAACGGGAAAGTTTTTGAATGATTCTGTTGCCTTCAGATGGTGTCATGGTCGCTACCCCGTACTACGGAGGAATAAACTTTGACGTCCAAGCCCGGGCCAGAGCCAAGGTTATACCCGTGCATTTCTACAGCAAGGTACATTTGTCAGATTTCTTTTTCAGAACTTAAAGTTCGATGTAGCTTTAAAGACACTGGACATCTTTGGTAATTGTCAAAGACCAGTCTTCTCACTTTGTGTATCTCAACATATATGCATAAAAAAACAAACCTGTGAAAATTTGAGCTCAATTGGTCGTTGAAGTTGCGAGATAATAATGGAAGGAAAAACACCCTTGTCACACAAAGTTGTGTGCTTTTCGATGTTTGATTTCGAGATCTCAAAATCTAATTCTGAGGTCTCGAAATCAAATTTGTGGAAAATTACTTCTTTCTCAAAAACTACGTTACTTCAGAGGGAGTCGCTTCTCACAATGTTTTATACTATCAACAGCTCTTTTTTATGCTAACAATTATTATGAGTAATTACCAATAGTGTCCACTGCTTTTAAGTTCTTTATCTCGATGCAAAACTAATTAACTTCTAGCAATTGTTTAGTTATATTGTGTTTATTTTGTATTTTTGTTCAGTTGGAAGCAGGACAGACGAAGCCATTTCAAATCTCAATTTCTAAGATGGAGTCTGCGTATCAAGAGAATGTAAAAAAGGTTAGAGGTCATTGTTGAGGTTAAAGTTGAACATTTGTCTACTCCTTTTTTTACCACTCTTCAGTTGTAACCTTCTGTAAGTAATTTGATAAACATTCTTGGTTCCCTTTATCTTACTTTTTTGGGGGTAATATGGTGAAACAACATTCTGTGTAGCCGCTCATATAAATTACAGAACTTCAGAAGGATTTCGTCCTCTAGACCAAGGGGAGACCAAGGCCAACCCTAGTTTTATGTTTGTAAATCCTCTGAAATGTAACACCCAGGAAGTTCAAGGGGCTTCATCCTCTAGACCAAGAGGAGACCCAGACCCACTTCCCTAGTTCTGTATTTGTGGTAATGGAGAGAGTTTGTAAAGCCTCTGAAAAGTGACACCCAGGAGGTTCAGGGGGCTTCACCCTCTAGACCAAGGGGAGACCCAGCCCTGATTCCATGTTGGCTGTATTTCATTCGAAACATAACACTGTTTTAAAATTCTCAAATAAACTTGTTCTTCACCATAGGGAGTCAAAATACGAGCTGTGTTCTTCATGAACCCCAACAACCCCCTTGGAGATGTTTGCACAAAACAAGAAGTCTTAGACCTTCTCAACTTCTGTCACAGGTATGTCTAAAAAATCTATTCACTCTTCTCAAATCTTTTAAATAACTTTATGATTTGTTTCTAAATAAAATGGAATTCTCATATTTTGTTCATTATTTGAATATTCATGGCCCATCTTATAATGCCTAATGCTTTTTTGTTACTCTGTGTGTCGAATATAACATGTGTTCAATTAGACTGGGTCCATTTTAACCTGTGTTATATTGGACTGGTGAGTCCCTTATCGTGTTATATTGGACTGGTCCATATATACATTGTACCGGGTCTGTTAAAATCCGTCTTAAAATTAACTGTGTATTTTGACTCTTTTATTATATTGGACTGGGTCCAGTATTTAAATCCTGTGTTATATTGGACTGGGTCCAATATGTGTACCATGTATTGTTTTGTTCTGACTCTGTTAAAACCTGTTATAATGAAATGTATATTTTGACTCTTTTTGTTATTATTTGTGTTATATATTGGACTGGGTCCAGTATTTAAATCCTGTGTTATATTGAACTAGGTCCAATATATGTACCATGTATTGTATTGTTCTGACTCTATTAAGACATGTGTTATAATGGACTTTGTATTTTGACTCTTTTTGTAATTATTTGTGTTATATATTGGACTGGGTCAAGTATTTAAAACTTGGTCCATTTTAAGTATTTCAGTGTAGGAGTATTTTGTCTACAGGTATATATTTTTGTTACATTTGACTGATGGGTCCATTATATCCTATATTACAATATTGGACTAAGTCCAATATTTATTACTGTGCTAAAAGTCCAATATTTATTACTGTGCTATATTGGTCCGGGTCTGTCAACCGGTGTGTTTATAATTGACTGGTTATTATGACAAAATTGTATTTCTGTTGATTCTTGTATGTATGGTCTATTCTATAATGACCTTTCATTAATTGAAGGGACCATGAATGCTTATTTTACCTCCCGGGTCCAATATTCACTGTTTCATCGGACCGGGTCCATTAATTTTGTTTATGGGCTGTTCAGTCTGTTCAATATTAATTCATTGAAGGCATTCCTTGCATCTGATCATGAATGAGGTTTACATGAACACTATCTTCAAGGAGGGAGTTGAACATCATAGTGTCTTGAGCTTAAAGCCAGAGGAGATCCCGGACCCTCAGAGAGTTCATTTTGTCTGGTCCGCTAGCAAGGTAATAATGCCCTCCATTTGTTAAGAGGGTTTGGGTACTTTTTGTACTACACAAAACACAATGTCCGCAGATTTACATTAAACTTACACTATTTGTAATGTGCATTTCACTCTGTGTAAGCTTACCCCTTTTAAAATTTTGTGTACCGCTTTTTCATGAATTTTTAATTGTTAATGCCTAATATTTCATCTCTAATTTATTGTTGTTTTGTTTTGATATTTAACATATTGATCTTTCTATTAAAAACGCTGTGATTTAGTTTTACTATAACTAGCGTACCTAAATGCGCAATAATAAGAATAATAATAACTCTTATTTTCCAAGGATCTCTCCATGTCTGGAATGAGATTTGGAGTACTCCATTCCTGGAACCAAGACGTACTCGACTGCGCAGTGATGTCGGCAAACTTCCACACCATACCAGTGTTCGTCCAAACATTAATGCAGCAGTTGCTTAGCGATAAAGGTAAAACAAAACACTATTGTTAATTGTCAAAGCCCAGTCTTCTCACTTGGTGTATATCAACATATGCGCAAAATAGCAAACCTGTGTAAATTTGAGCTGGAAGTTGTCGAAGTTGCGAGATAATAATGAAAGAAAAAACACCCTTGTCACAGAAAGTTATGTGTTTTCAGATGCTTGATTTCAAGACCTCAAAATCTAGTTCTGAGGTCTCAAAATCAATATTGTGGAAAATTACTTCTTTCTCTAAAACCACTTTACTTCAGAGGGATCCGTTTCTCACAATGTTTTATACTATCAACCTCTCTGAGTCTCCATAAGTCGTTCTTGAGAAAGACGCAATTTCTCACACAAAAAAGACTTCCGGCCTGAAGACTTGTTTAGGCATCTTTCATTACCAAAGGTGCCGAGTGCCTTTAAGCATTGTGTACTTGGGACTTTCCCGGGTTCTGTGAAAATCATCCATAGGCTGATTAGGGTTCAACTGGAACCAAAGACCTTTGCCTTAACTATTTTTTGCATAATTAACATCTTAGTGTCAATTATAAATTGTGCATTTTTTAATTAATATATTTATTATTTTTTTATTTGGGGTATGGGGAATCAGATTGGCTCCGTGACGTCTATTTTCCAGAAAATAACAAAAGACTTTTAGAAGCGCACAATGCTACCAAAGATGCACTTGATGCAATTGGCTTGCCATACCTGGACAGACCGTCAGGTCTGTACATCTACGTTGATTTCAGAGAGGTAAGTGAGGCTGAAGATTTGTTTTGTAATGTGTGGTTTTGTCTTCCATCGGCAAACTGATTTTCCTTCCCCCCTCCCATGTTCTGTGTTGATGCATTCACCAAATGATATCATTCAAAACCAAAGTGGAAGTGTCGCGACCCTTTGTCGTTTACATTTTTGTAGTGTGTGCAAATTGCGATCTTACTCTTATTTTCAATTTTTCTCCCATTTTCTTTTGGAATTGGGGTTGATTTCCTCTGTGTCCGCCTGACGCTTATTTTTGTACTCTATTGACTCTATTGTATGTAATATGATTGTTTGTATTGCAATTTTTCACTAAATTTTTGCTTCTTTTTAACTGTTGTGTATTTTTAAACCATATTGCTATTTCTGCTCATGTTTTTATCCTGCATTTTAGGGTTTTTGGACTGTACAGCACTTTGAAACGGTGTTAAAGCGCTTTATAAATGCATTTAAGTTGTGATTGAGCTGTTAAGAGCGCTGAATTCAAACTCTGGTGTTTCTGATCAGCAGAGTGTGGGTTTGAATCCCCAGCCGTGACACTTGTGTCCTTAAGCATTGCTTTAAACTGTTGGTCCCGTTTGTTGTGTAACATACGTAAAAGAACCCAGTGAACTTTTCGAAATTACTTTTAGTAAACAGTGAAGTTCTAGTTGCCCAGATTTTAAAGTATGTACAGTAGGCCTACACGTATTGTCATAAATGTATCTTTCTGCATCAAAATGGTAGGCCTAGTG
The DNA here is from genome assembly GCF_902459465.1 of Asterias rubens. Taxonomy (NCBI): domain Eukaryota; kingdom Metazoa; phylum Echinodermata; class Asteroidea; order Forcipulatida; family Asteriidae; genus Asterias; species Asterias rubens. The sequence continues at coordinate 1,633,316 of NC_047083.1, forward strand.
ATTACAAGTTGAACAATGGTCAAATGAAGTAACATTCACCCACTCTGCATCACGCACCCATTACCTGTGTACAAAACAGCGCAATGTTCCCTCATTTTTGCCAAACAAAATGTTAAACCGCACACGCTTTGTGCATTTTACATATTTCATGAAAAGGGTTCATTTTTATTAGCTCGCATGGCAAGTTGAGAAGTGGTGTTCACTAGCTTGTAGTAGTTTGTTCACTAGCTTGTAGTAATTTTTACTAGACAGTGTGTACTAGGCTATGGGTGAAACTACACATGGTTTCATACTGCGCGCTTGCATAGTTTTTCAAAACCACAGGGGATGATGTGAATAGGTCTAAAAGTAGGAGGGTTACTAAATGCTTTATAATTCTACCGTACGATCCATCTTCCATAGGCTGCTGTGGACTTGTTAGACCTCGGATAGTAATAAAGCTTCTTCTGTTTATCTGCTTGGTTTTCAGTTCATGTCATCTATCACTCCGGAAGCTGAATTAGCGCTTTTCCATCGATTCATCGAGGAAGGGATATATTTAGCGCCCTCACAGGCCTTCTTCAGTGACGAATGTGGATGGTTCCGCATTGTGTTTTCTAGACCATCGATAGAAACAAAACTAGGTAAATTTAAAAAAAAAAATCTGTTGATTTACATACAGCAATGAAACGACTGGGCAAAATTTGGCAAACAACTTCTTGAGGGGAAATCTAGCATGATTAGCACATGAAATGTTACCTCCTAGTAAGGTTTGGAACCGGTCTTTGACTTTTAACTCAAATAAATCCCAATCTCAACTTTACTACCCTCAGCAATGGATCGACTGGGCAAAGTTTGCAAACAACTTCTTGAAGAGAAATCTAACGTAGCTTCAGGTGGAGATGCAGAAGCGACAAATACACTTCTTGGCGAGGTGGAACATTTAACTGTGGCAGAAGGTACGCTTTGGTGCTGTATAGCGCCCTCTATGTCATTTTGTGTCGTGACCTTGAGTATTTCAACATTGGCCCAATTTCAGGCAATTTTGCTGAGCAAAGGTTAGCAGGATACCAGCGAAAGATTGCACACGTGTTATGGTAGTTTGGCTGGTAATCTGGTAAGCATAACTTTGTTTTGCGTATTTCTGTGCTTTAAGTTGTGAAATTGGGCCTTTGGCTTAATTTCATATAGCTGCTTATGAAGAAAACATTGCTGAAGAATTTTCTGCTTAGCAAAAATAAGCAGGATACCAGTCAGAGATGGTACATGAGGTATTTGGCTGGTAATCTTTTTCTGGTAAGCATTTTTCTCTTTTTTGCTTAGCTTAAAATAATATGTTTAATCTTTTCAGGAAGCACATTAGAGAACCTTCTGTCGCAGCTCAAAACTGGAATCCAGAACTCTGATTGGCTGAAGACGAATACAGCCGACCAATGGAAAGATGAGAACCCTGAAGCATACAAAGCGTACATGGAGAACTTCAAGTAGATGTGAGTGCATGCGACTGTTACGAAGAATTTTTACACACAAATGAACGATTATGGTGAAAATTAATTTTATTATTGATGTCAACAACTACAATCAAGCCCTATTTTGGGGGCTCGGCTTACTGACAAATTCTGTGCTTACAGTCACCATTCTCTGCAAGGGCCAAGTTTCTGTGTAGCTGTGTAATTGAAGAATGGTAGGCACTGCACAAGCAAAAAATCCCTGCTTACTTGTTAGATATGCTTGACGTTAGTGCAGAATTCCCTGCTTCTGTTTACAGTAAGCAGAGCCATGAAATTGGGTTTTGTTGACTTTGGACTACAAAATGTCAGTATTGTACAAGAAAGTTACTCCAAAGTAATTGTTTGGCGAAAGGAAACATTCTTACTATGTGAAGAATCTGTGGATATTTATTTTTTATTTTATTTTTTTCCAATTAATTTTCCATTTATTTAATTCTGTCTAAACCAAAGACAACAACAGAGTGAGACATTAATAACATACACTGAGCTTGAATTCAATATGGCATGAAATCCTTAAAGGGAGAGTACACGTTTGGTAATTGTCAAAGACAAGTCTTCTCACTTGGTGTATCCCATCATAAGTATAAAATAACAAGCCTGTGAAAATTTGGGCTCAATTGGTCATCGAAGTTGCGAGAAAATTTTGAAGAAAAAAAAACTACAACCCTTCTTGGACGAATGTGGTTGCTTTCAGATAAGAATAAAAGACTTCTAGCTAGAAGTCTTTTAATATTTTAGAGAGAAATTACTTTTTTTCTCAAAATCTATGCTACTTCAGAGGGAGCCGTTTCTCCCAATGTTTTTTACTATCAACAGCTCCCCAATGCTCGTTACCAAGTCAGTTTTTAAGTTAATGTTTGTTTTGAGTAATTACCAAAGGTGTACCTTCCCTTTAACACCTTCTTATATATACATGTATGTAGTGATTAATAATAACAATAATAATTAAACAATTTATAATTTAAAACTGATTAGCCCACCAGTATTTGAAAGAGCCTGAATTCCACTTAAAATGTTTTTGATGAATAAGGAAAACAAGTCATATGATTATAAATAGGTTTCAATTGTGTAAAATAAACAATAATTTTGTATGCCCTTGTCCAGAGCTTTTCTGCGAGTTACGTACTCTCAAAACGTCATAAGTAGATAAAGCCGCTTTGTTGCAGCGTGGATGTATAACAAAACAAATTCCCACAAATGACGTCAGCGGCATTGTCCTTTGACGCCCGCTCTCAACGGCAGAAGTGTTTTTAGTTTTTCAAAAAACCTTTAGGTAGGGGCCTGAATTTTTAATTGATAATTACAAAAAGTTCAGAAGTGTACACATATCAAAATTACATTAAAATGGTGAACAAGTGCATTATAAACAAGTTAAAATACCATTTCTGTTGAAAACATTCCGCTCAGGTAGCTGTTTAAGTCCGATTCTAATTCTGTTTATTGACCTTGTTGTGCTATTCTTCACATTTCTCATTTTTTACATTTTTACTTTTTAAAATCAAACCAAACCAAATGAAAATATGAAGTTTTACTGATTTTGTTAAGCTACTAAAAGGTAGTCTTGGTTCAAGACTCTCCTGGATTTGTCACAACAGGGCGCGCTATCACCCCCAACGCGCTATCAACCATGAACCGCTATCACCCGAGAAACGCTATCACAGGAGAGTCTTGGCACATTCGTTAAATCTCCCCCCTAAAAAAAGGGGCGGGCTCTGCGGGAAACCTACGCACGCGCATTATGTTTCCCCCCGATATTGGGGGGGAGATTTAACGAATGTTCCAAGACTCTCCTGTGATAGCGGTTCGTGGTTGATAGCGCGTTGGTGGTGATAGCGTGCTTTCTTGTTACAAATCCAGGAGAGTCCTGAACCAAGACTACTAAAAGGCAGTGGACACTATTAGCAATAATACTCAAAATAATTATTAGCATAAAACCTTTCTTGGTGACGAGTAATGGGGAGAGGTTGATGGTATAAAACATTATGAGAAACGGCTCCCTCTGAAGTGGCGTAGTTGTCAAGAAAGAAGTAATTTTCCACAAATTTGATTTTGAGCCCTCAGATTTAGAACTTGAGGTCTCGAAATAAACCATCTAAACACACACAACTTCGTGTGACAACGGTTATTTTTTCTTTCATTATTATCTCGCAACTTCGATGACCAATTGAGCTCAAATTTTCACAGGTTTGTTATTTTATGCATATGTTGAGATACACCAACTGTGAAGGCTAGTCATTGACAATTACCAATAGTGTCCACTGCCTTTAAGTGTGCAAATAATGTGTATTATTGCTACTTGCAATGAAACAATAAATTCCAATATATTTTATATTTAAAATTTGTAAATTTGTCTGATCTTCATATTCATTAATTTGTTTATTCATTATATGTCAAGGTAAATTATGAGAGTTGATGTCACTGGCAACTTTGGAACACAAGGTGGCAGCAGACTCTCTGGGTAATTTTTCATCGATTATGTAAGTCAAAGGTTGCATGATTTTATGAGAGAGTAAAAGAAAACGGCGAACTCCCACAAGGGGGTATAACCACTAAGCTGGCAACAGCCAATCTCTATCATACAAATATCGATTTTTAACATCTGTGATTATAAACTGCCCCAAAAAATATTGTGATTCAGCAACAAGATGACAATACTTATTCTAGCCATTGTGAGGTGAGGGAAAGATTGGAGGAACAAACCACTTCATGGCCGGTTCTTGAGGTGTACTGAGGAAGTGGCCAGCAGCAAGTCATGGAATTGGTTAAAGAGAGGAGAACTAAAGAAGGAAACAGAGGGCTTGATTACTGCGGCGCAAGACCAGTCTCTAAGGACAAATGTAATGAAGGCAAGGATAGAGAAAGCAAACGTCTCTCCTATGTGTAGAATGTGCAATAAAGCAGAGGAGACTGTATTTCATATTGTTAGCGAATGCAGTAAGATGGCCCAGACGGAGTACAAAGGAAGACATGACAAGCTGGCCAAGGTGATTCACTGGGATCTGTGTAAGAAGTATGGTGTTAAAGTGCTTGCGAAATGGTACGACCATGTTCTGGAGAAAGTTGTAGAGACCGACCAGGTCAAGATCCTATGGGACTTTAACATTCAATTCAGACCGATCATGTTATACAACATAGGCGTCCGGATGTTGTACTATTAGATAAGACGAAGAAGATGTGTCATCTCATTGACATAGCTGTGCCAGGTGATATAAGGGTACCCTCGAAGGAGATGGAAAAGATAGAGAAGTACCAGGACCTGGCCAGGGAACTTCGTAAGAGTTGGCAGGTAAAGGTAAAAGTAGTCCCCGTGGTGGTTGGAGCACTTGGCACCATTCCCAAAGCGCTGGGGAAACATCTAGATGAAACAGGGACAAATGTGAGGGTAGATCTGTTACAGAAGGCAGCGCTTTTGGGAACAGCGAGGACCCTGAGAAAGACCCTTGAGATCTAAGGCTACCGGATGTAGCCCGACTCGAGGAGCTACCGGCACAAAGGAAAATGAGATCTTTCTTTTGCATGCTGTGATAAAATGAAATAATAATAACAATAATAATAATAATAATCAGACTTGTAATGCGCACGTATCCACCCTGCTGGGTGTTCAAGGTGCAGGTCTGCCCTAGAGCAGATCACTTCACTAGTATTAATTCTTCATTCTGCAGACTCATTTATCTCCCCCACTTCTTCTATTTCTGCTTTTCATAAACTTGTACTTCTTTGGAATCAAAGAAGGCCAGTTCATCATCATCCCTGATGAAAACTATGCCTAGGATTCCTGGCCATTCATCGATGATACGGCGTTGGAGGAGTCCATCCAACGCTGAAAACTGAAGTATGGCGCTTGCTTCAGCTTTATCAGGCCCCGCACTTTTGGTTAAAACATACACGGACGTTTTGCTCGAGTACAAACCAGCCGTCACAATATTCATATCTGTGGGACATTTTATGTCATAGTCACCCCGTGTGCCGTTGGTGTACCTCTTAATGGTGCCCCCTTCGATGTCATACCCTTCGCCCCTCTTAATCCTAGACCCGGATAAAACATATAAAATGCCACCCTCGCAAGCACTGATACACTTCGGTGAGTCTTTAACTGCAAACGCTGACTTAAACGACCCATCCACGCTATAAGAATAAATCACATTCTTAACTATGTCGGCAACATAAGTGGTTCCCATATCATCCACATCCATATCGCTTATCTCTCCGCTTTGACTGCTGCAACCTTGGATCTCAACCTCATTCCCACTGCTGTTGTCACGCCATGAAATCTTGCCGCTCTTTCTTGCCACGAGTACTTCCCCAGCTTGTCTTTTCGATGCTGCCATGGCAACATATTTACTCAATACTTCTTGCCACTTTTCCGTTGCGGATTTCTCGGTATATTCTTTTGACATGACTCGAATTCCTTCACCGTCTAGCATCACCAAATCACCGTTACCTGCAACCGTCATCAATCTTAAGCAGAAGAAGTTGTCCTTCACATGCGATGTCTTCTTCTTTCCTCCTTTCTGAATCACATACTTTCGTTTGTAATCTTTACAGCTCCCTGTTGGAAGGAATCAAACAACCGACCTGTCATGAGTGAGCAAACTCAAAAAACTAAAAAGTCATAATTGACCTGGATTTACTATCCCAGCCCCTGTAGACCTGACTCATTTAAGGGTCAGGTTGACCCAGAATTTAGTCAAAACATGAGTTTATGACCCTCTGTTGAAGGGAATCAAACAAGCGACCTGTCATGAGCGAGCGAACTCTAACATCTCCGAAGTCAGAAATTGACCCAGAATAAGAATCGCAGGCCCTGGGGACCTGACTCATTTAAGGGTCAGGTTGACCCCGAAATTAATCAAAACGTTGGTTTATGACTCTCTGTTGGAGGGAATCAAACAACAAACTTTCATGAGCAGGCGAACTCTACAAACTCCAAAGTCATAATTGACCCGGATTAAAGATCCCAGGCCATAAAGTCATGCCTGGCCCTGCGGACCTAGAAACTAGTCAAAAGGTGTAAAAACTCCACAGTCAGATTTGAACTGGATTCAAATTCATAAATTTTCTAAAAAGGTTTGCTTCCCGTGATGGCCTGCAGGAAGCCTGCCCTCTAGCTTCCAACTCACAACCTTTCGGCCTAAAATACACAAACCCTCCCAAAAAGATCTCTGTGTATAACCCAGGTCATTGATGTACGTAGCCTAGCTGCCACTTGATAAATGATGGCTGTACAAACCTATGTGAATGATCAAATGTCCTCGATCAAAATAGCAAAAGTAGACACTCACTGTACAAGCCTATGTGAATGTCAAATGTCCAATATTGAAATAGCAAAGTAGACATTCACTGTACAACCTATGTGAATGTCCAATGTCCAATACTCGATGTGCAAGGTAGACATTCACTGTACAAACCTATGTGAATGTCCAATATCGATGTGCAAGGTATACATTCACTGTACAAACCTATTAGAATGTCCAATGTCCAATAATCGATGTGCAAGGTAGACATTCACTGTACAAACCTATGTGAACGTCCAATATCCAATATCGATGTACAGGGTAGACATTCACTGTACAAACCTATGTGAATGTCCAATATGCAATATCGATGTACAGGGTATACATTCACTGTACAAATCTATGTGAATGTCCAATGTCCAATAATCGATGTGCAAGGTAGACATTCACTGTACAAACCTATTAGAATGTCAAATGTCCAATATCGATGTGCAAGGTAGACATTCACTGTACAAACCTATGTGAATGTCCAATGTCCAATAATCGATGTGCAAGGTAGACTTCACTGTACAAACCTATGTGAATGTCCAATATGCAATAGCGATGTGCAAGGTATACATTCACTGTACAAACCTATGTGAATGTCCAATGTCCAATATCGATGTGCAAGGTAGACATTCACTGTACAAACCTATTATAATGTCAAATGTCCAATATCGATGTACAAGGTAGACATTCACTGTACAAACCTATGTGGATGTCCAATGTCCAATAAAATGTAAATAAAATAAATACAATCTTTTAAAGTAAATTACCGCTGTTGATTGGACCTTGGCCATTGATGGGAGTCGATATAGTCCGCCGGAAACATATCCAATACCCACATGATAGAGATGCTATGAGCAGTATCCACACTAGACACACAGGAAATACAACAGCCCAAATCATCATTTCTATAATTTTCCAAACCAACTTCGAAGGGTATGCCTGTTTAGTTTCTGCCACAAAAAAGAAAATAAAGAAAAGGTTTACTGTAAAAACTTCTTCAGCAACTTAACCAGGAGGCTGAAAATTTTTTTTTTCAGCTATGCTTTGTTGCACTTCATGCTATCTTTCAGCTTTGAAATGCAGTAATTTTCAGGTCGAGGCAGTGGACAATTTTGGTGATAATTTACTCAAAATAATTATCAGCATAAAACCTCACTTGGTAACGAGTAATGGGGAGAGGCTGATAGTATAAAACATTGTGAAAATTGGCTCCCTCTGAAGTAATGTAGTTTTCGAGAAAGAAGTAATTTTCCCAGGTTTGATTTCGAGATCTCAGATTTAAAATTTGAGGTCTCGAAATCAAGCATCTGAAAGCACACAACTTCGGGTGACAAGGGTATTTTTTCTTTCATTATTATCTCCCAACTTCGACAACTAATTGAGCTCAAATATTCACAGGTTTGTTATTTTATGCATATGTTGAGATACACCAACTGTGAAGGCTAGTCTTTGACAATTACCAATAGGGTCCAGTGTCTTTAAGCCGTGTTCGCACTGGATTAATATTTTTAACCATGACGCTGAAAAGATATTTTTCAGCTTTGTTTTGATGCACTCCATGCTATCTTTCAGTTTTGAAATACAGTAATAAGTTTTCAGGTTGAACTATTTACTTAAGTTTATAATGAATCTACACTCAACTGTAGATTGTTACAAAATCTACACAGAGTGATGTCACAGAAATACTTTAAAAGAGAATAAGTCCGGGGTAATAAACTAATTTTCCCGTACCATGCAGGACACATGGAAATTGGAACAATATTGTGTACAGTATCTTTGAGTTCTATCCAACTGTATTGGGCCCCTTCCCAGCCATATCAATCAAACAAGGAAGCAAAGAAGCAAGACAAAATTAGTAAAGCACAACTTAATATAAAAATAACAAACCTGTGAAAATTTAGGCTCAATTGGTCATCGGAGTCGGGAGAAAATAACGGGAAAACCCACTCTTGTTATCGCACGTTTCGTCGTGTCATGACGTGTGTTTAAAATAAATCCGTAATTCTCGATATCTAAATGGCCGCCCGACCGTCACATTTTTCAAGAAAACCGGCCCATTCGGCCGGGCTTTTTTCAAGATGATTTTGCGGGTTTTTTTTCGGTGTGCTAAAGTCTAACAAAAACCACAGTTTTTTAAAAACAAAATGTTGTTCGTGGATCTACAAATGTATAATTGTTTTGCGTAAAAAAAAAGAGACCTCTTAAAGATACTGGACACTATTGGTAATTGTCAAAGACCAGTCTTCTCACTTGGTGTATCCCATCATAACTATAAAATTGTTTTGCGTAAAAAAAAGAGACCTCTTAAAGACAATGGACACTATTGGTAATTGTCAAAGACCAGTCTTCTCACTTGGTGTATCCCATCATAACTATAAAATAACAAACCTGTGAAAATTTGAGCTCAATTGGTCGTCGAAGTTGCGAGATAATAATTAAAGAAAAAACACCCTTGACACACGAAGTTTTGTGCGTTTAGATGTGTGATTTTGAGACCTTAAATTCTAAATCTGAGGTCTCGAAATCAAGTTCGTGGAAAATTACTTCTTTCTAGAAAACTAAGTTACTTCAGAGGGAGCCATTTCTCACAATGTTTTATATTACCAACCTCTCCCCATTACTCGTTACCAAGTAAGGTTTTGTGAAAAAAAAATATTTTGAGTAATTACCAATAGTGTCTAGTGCCTTTAAAAGGAGGCCGGCGGGGACGCTAAACATGATTTTTATTGTTTGTGTTCGCCTTACCATTAATGCATGCGTGCTTTAATCTGCCACGTAGGCCTGCACACTGTGTCTGCACTAAATGGCATTTCACCAAGCCTAAAATTGTGAGAAAAAAAATGAGGGAATAGGGAGTACAGCGCCCCAGTTACTGGGTCTACATCAAACTATAGGTTTTCTCGGGTCAATTTCGGAAAAAGAGCAGCCAATTTAACCACCAAGCTATTCTATTTCGTGCAAAATCGAATGCTACTCAAAAGGGTCATTCGATTTCGTTTTGGGATTAGTCAAATGTAATGTTGCGTCATTCGAATTAACAAAATAATCATTCAATTTAACAATTCATCAAAGCAGCATTCAAATTCGCAGACGCTTCTTGAGACGTGTGTGTCACGAAAAAGAATGACGCTACGCTAAATTGAACAGAGTGCTTAAGGAATTCGACTCGACTCAAAACGAAATTGAATGGCCGAATTCTGAATTTGAAACGCAGTAACAACTGGAAAAGCAAAACAGCTGTAATTCGAACGCATGAAAATTAAATTGACTGCTCATTTGCCGAATTTTACCGAGAAAACCTATATTACTAATTATGGTTATGAAATCTACGCCCAGCTTCTAAAAACTTAAGTATTAGTTCATAACAATATTTTTATTTACCGTGTGGTGTGAGCCAGTTTGGCCATCGTAATACACCGTCGATCAATTGTCGGGTCCTATTATAAACGAACATTACCTTCCAGAGTTGGTGGGCTTTATGCCGTCGTCTGTTAGAGATTCAAACGTCTTTTTCTGATGTGCAACAAAATAACATTGTACCTGCTTTTCTGTCGACAATTGGTACATACATGTACAGTGTACTTACTACATGTAATAGTACTCTGTACATGGGCGTGGCAAGTGCAATGTTCACATTTCCCCCGACACGTAGGATTATTATTTATGTGCGCAGCACCGAACTTTGACATTTAACACTCATAATAATATTTCAACAATGTTACAATCACCATTTTTACAAAAGAGCACCCGACGTTTTGCACACAGAACACAAAAATGGAAGAAAGCATACTGATTGCTTTTATCAACTTTTGATATGAAGACTAAAAAGGGGGCACATCTCAAAGGCACATTGAACACCTTTGGTAATTGTCAAAGACCAGTCTTCTCACTTGGTTTATCCGTGGAGGAAGGAAGAGAAGGAGCTCGAACGAAGGGACTTCAAAAGTCGAACCTGTGGTGGTACCGCGGTCGTTTAAACGACACCTCGTGATCACCCACATACCTTACACAAACAATGGGCGACCTGCTGCGTGCGAGTTTGCGCGTGCGCACTTGGTTCTTCACCAAACTGTGGCGTCGTATGTCGTGTGGATATAATAAAGGAAAAACTACTTTTTGAGACGCGATAACATTTTTGGACGGTACCGGACACTTAAACGTTGAACACAATTGAACCAACCAAACTCATTTAGAGATTATCGCTACATGGTTTTATTTTTTACCGCAAACCTCATATCTACATTGAATATTATAAGAAAGTATGCATGTCACGTAAAAATAAGTCTGACTAAAAATACACCATAGTCCCCTTTTCCGCAAAGAAAATACAAAGTCATAGTGAGTGTGGTTTTCATTATTCAAAGAACTTTTTTACTGCAAATAAAGCTCAAAAGAATCACACCAGAGTTATTTTTTTCGAATTCTAATTCTGTTCATTGACCTCGTTATGCTATACTTTACATTTCTCCTTATATTTCAAAATATTCATGTGTACATTTAAAACTTGCTTAAAATAATAAAGACGAAATGTTTACTTTCAAAATCCTTTGTTTTCTTCCTAGATTTCACAGGAGTTTTTTCTCAAAACCAAATGAAAAACATGAAGTAAGAACCATTGGAAGGACCTTAATTATAATTCAGAGTGCTTCGGCCAAACTTGCAAAATGTTACAACGAATCAAACGAGAACAATGATACAATCAATCTAATATGTACATGACAGTTAATTTCATCTCTGTGTTATAGACTCTCGGCAAAATCCTAAATATTTGACTCACAATGGCCGACCGTGTTAGTCGACTATAGGTAAAAGGAAAACCGTGCATTTTGAGGCATGTTTGTGTGGATCATTGTATCTACCCAAATGCATTTTATAACAAACGGTTACAGAACGCTTTTTAAAGACCAACTCGACCGATCCAAGGCAACGTGTTCCTTTAACATCATTCCTATTCTTAGAAATATATATTTTTTTTACAAGAAAAAAATGCTCTATATTGTAACAAATCTGAAATTGGTTCATAGGGTCAATGTTTGACCTCCTAGGGTCAATGTTTGACCTTATTATTGTTTTTAATGCATTATAGTAAAAGCTGAGAAGTTTCAGGTCTTGTGAACTATCAGGCCAGATAGGCAGCAAAGGCAATTGCCTCAATGCCCCCTGGTCATCGCCTTAGTGCCTTGAAATGCTCAAGCAGCAACTTACAATTTCCTCGTAGGGTGCCCTTTACCAAGGAGAAAATGCCTTGTATTGGTGCCCTTGCCCTTTCAAAAACGAAGTATTCATACCTGCATTATTATTTTTTTTAGATTGTGAAACACTGGTTATTGTAAAGCTTTACTCGAGTGTGCAAATATTATTAATAATTGCTAGTTATTAATAATAATAACAATTTAAATTTGTAAAGCTATCTATCTAAGACTAAACTTATTCTGAGGCGCCTAAAAACTAAACAAAAAACAATTAAAATTCCAATATATTTTCTATTTAAAACTAGTAAATTTCTCTGATCTCTATATTTATCTATTTGTTTGTCATTGTGTGTCGAGCTAAATTGTGAGAGTTGATGTCACTGGCAACCTCGGAACACAAGGTGGCAGCAGACTTTCTGGGTAATTTCTCATTGATTATGTAACTCGAGGCTTGCATGATTTTATGAGAGCGAAAGGAAACATTGCAAACTCACACAAGGGGATATAACCACTAAGCTGGCAACAGGCAATCTCTATCATACAAACATCGATTTTTAACATCTGTGATTATAAACTGGCCAAATTTTGTTTTTGTGATTCAGCAACAAGATGACAATACTTACTCTAGCTATTGTGAAATCAGCAGTTAGCTAGCTAGGATTCGAACCCACAACCTTGTAGTTACAGGAAATTTATCTTGGACATTTGAAATATCAGTGCATTTTATCAAATTTTGTGAATGCCCCCTCACACGCCCGGTACTTCACACAGAGGCAACGAAGGCTATTGCCTCCATGCCCACTGGTCATTGCCTTGGTGCCCTTGAAATGCTCCAGTAGGAGTTTACAATTTGCTCTATAGGGTGCCCTTTACCAAGGAGAAAATGCCTTGGTGCCCTTGCCCTTCCAAAAACCAAGCAAACAGGTCTAATAATAACAATAAAAATAATAATAATCAGACTTGTAATGCGCACGTACCCACCCTGCTGGGTGTTCACGGTGCAGGTCTGCCCTCGAACAGATCACTTCACTAGTATTAATTCTTCATTCTGCAGACTCATTTATCTCCACCACTTCTCCGATTTCTGCTTTTCATAAACTTTTACTTCTTTGGAATCAAAGAAGGCCAGTTCATCATCATCCCTGATGAAAACTATGCCCAGAATTCCTGGCCATTCATCGATGATACGGCGTTGGAGGTGACCATCCAACGCTGAAAACTGAAGTATGGCGCTTGCTTCAGCTTTATCAGACCCCGCACTTTTGGTTAAAACATACACGGACGTTTTGCTGGAGTACAAACCAGTCGTCACAATATTATCATCTGTTGGACATTTTATGTCATAGTCACCCCGTGTGCCGTTTGTGTACCTCTTAATGGTGCCCCCTTCGATGTCATACCCCTCGCCCCTCTTAATCCTAGTCCCGGATAAAACATATAAAATGCCACCCTCGCAAGCACTGATACACTTCGGTGAGTCTTTAACTGCAAACGCTGACTTAAACGACCCATCCACGCTATAAGAATAAATCACATTCTTAACTATGTCGGCAACGTATATGGTTCCCATATCGTCCACATCCATATCGCTTATCTCTCCAGGGCTTTGACTGCTGTAACCTTGGATCTCAACCTCATTCCCACTGCTGTTGTCACGCCATGAAATCTTGCCGTTCTTTCTTGCCACGAGTACTTCCCCAGCTTGTCTTTTCGAGGCTGCTATGGCAACATATTTACTCAATACTTCTTGCCACTTTTGAAATAAGGATTTCTCGGTATATTCTTTTGACATGACTCGAATTCCTTCACCGTCTAGCATCACCAAATCACCGTTACCTGCAACCGTCATCAATCTTAAGCAGGAGAAGTTGTCTGCCGACCGCGATTTCTTCTTCTTTCCTCCTTTTTGAATCACGTTCTTTTGTTTGTAATATTTACAGCTCCCTGTTGGAGGGAATCAAACAAGCGACCTGTCATGAGTGAGCAAACTCTAAAAACTAAAAAGTCATAATTGTCCTGGATTAAGGATCCCAGGCCCTGTAGACCTGACTCATATAAGTCATGTTGACCCAGAATTTAGTCAAAACATGAGTTTATGACCCTCTGTTGAAGGGAATCAAACAAGCGACCTGTCAAAAGCGAGCCAACTCTAAAATCTCCCAAGTCAGAAATTGACCCAGATTAAGGATCCCAGGCCCTGGGGACCTGACTCATTTAAGGGTAAGGTTGACCCAGATTTAGTCAAAACTTGGGTTTATGACTCTCTGTTGAAGGGAATCAAACTAGCGACCTGTCTTGAGCTAGAAAAACTCTCAAGTCAGAGTTGATCTGGAGTAAAATTCAACTATTTTCTAAAAAGTTGTCTTCCTATGGTGGCTCACATGGATATCTATGGGTGTGTTCAATTAGCTTCCCTGGGTCGACCCCGCGGTGCTCACCCGGTGAGCCCCTGACAAGAGCTAATCGAACGATCACACGCGCCCTCTCGTGGTAACGTCATGCACCTCGGGTCACCCCCAAGTGACCCACTCCACAAGCTGGGCACTGGGGGCTGACCCGGGTGAGCCCCTGGAATGACGCCAAAGCTATTTGAACGTACCGGGGTCGACCCAGGGAAGCTAAACGAACGCACCCTATGAAGCCCGCCCTCTCGCTTCTGACTCCCAGCCTTTTGGCCTAAAAAACACACCCCCTCCCCCCCAAAAAAAAAAAAAAAAAAAAAAAAAACAGGCCATTGAGGTATGCAGCTGCCCCCTCAATAAAAGATAATGTCATGTTTTTTGTCTCAAGCCTAAAGAAATATCATTAAAGGGGAAACATTTAAAGTGTGATAGACAGAAAAGGGACGGATTAAAATAATATCAAAGGGAATTTTGATCAAATGTGACACTCTAAATAAAATATGAGTAAATAAAATAAATAAAATCTGGATAAAATTGCTCTAACAACTTTTTGTTATAGTTATTATTACCGATGTTGATTGGTTGACCTTGGTTGATGGGAGTCGTCTCTTCATTGCTGGTATCAGGGAAAGACTGATTCCTGTCCTTCAGCTTGAGACGCGCGATAGCCAGACATAAAATTATTATGATCACCCCTAAACACGAAAGAACTACAATCAGAACCAAATTCGCAGATTCTTCCTCCGGTTTAGTTTCCTCATCTAAAAATAAAAACAATTAAAAAATAATTATCGTAAAAAACTAAGACAAATAAAACAGGTATTTACTCTCTGGTAATTTCTAATCTCAAAGGTCCAATGAAGATGTCCTCCATAATAACTCTTAACCGTGATCTTAATTTTATGGATGTTACAAAAGCCTGAATCCATCAATATTTTGATACATGCCCATTTGAGTCTTTGTGCACATACTCACAGACTGTGGGTGTGCCCAGCATAAATCCCTATTTCTGACTTTGTCCCTTTTTCTGACTTTGCTATATTGGCATGTATGCAACCGCCTTTAAATTCTCCGGGTCTACTTTATATACCAACCTGCTTTGGTCGTGGGCACGCCCGGCTTGGGCGTGGTCACGAATCTGGAAGATGTTCCCTGCTGTGTGCTAATTACGAAGAAGATTAATATTAGTACCCTTGTTGAAAAGACCAGCCTATGTGGAAGAAACAAAATTAGAAGACGGTCAGAGGCTCATTGATCGAAACGTCAAGCATAAACCGGTGTGGCGGTTTCAGTCTTCCTCCGTGTTCAGTTTTCCGGGACTCAGTACGGCACTGTTAAACAATAATTGACTACTTTCGCTTGCTGTGCGCATGCGTCGCATGACGTAATGTTACCGTATTTGGTCATTCGGAAAACTGAACACGGCGGAAAGTTGAAACCACCACACCGGCTCTTCTCAGAGCCACCACTATCACAAAAGAAATGTTTACTTTTAAAACAAAATCAGCACAACTCATTTTTAATCACCTTTTGTTACACTGTGCTCGGTAGAATACTGATAGATGACCCCCAAAAAATCACTAGTTAGTTACTGAAGGTGATACGTTTGTTGGTAGCCACTCTTAAAATGGATGGCAATAAAAACTTTTGAGAAAATCATTTTGAGAAACATTTCACTTCGAAGTAATGTGGTTGTTTAAAACGATATCAGTTTAATGCCCACCCCCCCCCAATTTTAAAGGCCGTGGACACTATGGGTAATTGTCAAAGACCAGTCTTCTCACTTGGTGTATCTCAACATATGCATAAAATAACAAACCTGTGAAAATTTGAGCTCAATTGGTCGTCGGAGTTACGAGATAATAATGAAAGAAAAAACACCCTTGTCACACGAAGTATACTGTGCGTTTCGACGGTTGATTTCGAGACCTCAAATTCTAAACTTGAGGTCTCGAAATCAAATTCGTGGAAAATTACTTCTTTCTCGAAAACTATGTCACTTCAGAGAGAGCCGTTTCTCACAATGCATTATACCATCAACCTCTCCCCATTACTCGTCACCAAGAAAGGTTTTATGCTAATAATTATTTTGAGTAATTACCAATAGTGTCCACTGCCTTTAAGTCATCATCCTTACGGGAAAATATTGACTCATATATAAAATGTTTTTTTTTTCCTGGCAACATCCCACAGTGATTACATAGAATAAAATGCATGATTTGGAAGACAGTGAATTACAAGATGAAAAAACCCATACACGAGGAAACTGAAACAGATATCGTGTATCTTTGAATTCTACCCAACCGTCTTGGACCCCTTCCCATGCCATATCACGCCAACAAGGAAGCAAAGAAACACAACCGTCTTGGACCCCTTCCCATGCCATATCACGCCAACAAGGAAGCAAAGAAACACAACCGTCTTGGACCCCTTCCCATGCCATATACAAGGAAGCAAAGAAACAAGATAGCCAACTCGAAATTATTAAAGAGAGGAACCAAAATAAGCAAACTAAAATAAGGTTATCTATTTTCACGTGATTTTTGAACTACCTATCTATCTTCCAATGAGTATACATCCCCGAGAGGAGTATAGGAGTGTCGTACTTGGGTGCAAATTGCTTTGTCACAGGAACAAATATCAACAATTATTTTGACCCTCTCTATCCGTTGCCGAGACAGAGAGTGAACTGCAACAATGCTTACCGAAGCGTTATCGACCTACACGCCGGTTGTGATTGGTCCTTCAAATTGATAGAACCTTTAAAAAACACGCATCGTGATTGGTCCAGACCGTGCGTCTCCAAAACAAGGAGACAATGAGGCCTAGCGGACCGGATCACTATTTGCCGTGGATAAATGAGTTTTTCTTCGAAACTTTCATGTCCTGCAAACTGAACTCGAACTCGAAGTAAACAGATGTCTCTTTGGTTATCATTATTTCGTTTCGCCGCTCGATCTTGTCAATTTGTTTTTTCCTATGCACAAAGTGTTGTTGTTTGCTGTGACATGAAGAATCGGTAAAAAAAAACAAAAGTTTAATGTTATCAAGACTTTGAAAAATAGTTCGAAATACGAGCACTTTTTTTTGACAATTTGGCCCCGAAAAACATCCTTAAACTTGTTTTCTAAATGGCCGCCCCCGTCCACCGTCACATTTTTCAAGAAAACCGGCCCATTCGGCCGGGTTTTTTTTCAAGATGATTTGGCGTGGTTTTTTTTCTCGGTGTGCTTAAAGTCTAACAAAAACCACAGTTTTTCAAAACAAAATTTTGTTCAGGGATCGATACAAATGCGACCACATTTTGACGGCGAGCGCGCACTGTACTGTATGCTACGTTGTTTGTTAGTAAGTTGGAGTGATATGCATAGGGAGATCTCACACGAGAATGGGACTTGAATCAAGTCTAGCGGGGACGCTAAACATGTTTTATTTGTTTGTGTTCGCCTAACCATTATAGTGTATGCGTGCTTTTAGTTATGTTCAACTCCATAATAAATCCATAATCTGTCACGTAGGCCTGCACACTGTGTCTGCACTAAATAGCATTTCGCCAAGCCTAAAATTGTATTAAAAAAATGAGGGAATGTACAATCAAATTATTTATCTAAACAAAAATAATTACAGAGGCTTGGATTTAAATATTCATCAAAATGTACTCTTTCCATTTATTTATTAACCTTTTATTTATTTTTATTAAATGCAATTGTTGACGCAAACCATTATTTTCTGTGGTCTGTGCGTGGCAAACGTATAGTCTTTTTAAGTTGAAAACAGAAATGGAAATATGCAGGTAGGGTTGTTGTTTCTCCATGCATCGTACACAAGAGAAGAAAGAAAAAGAAAAAAAAAAGGAAAAAAAAACGGTAATATAATATGTATCAACGGTTTCCCAGCTCTACCATCATCAAACGACGAAGAAATGTTAAAATATGGAAAGGTTTGCGGTAACACCATGTAATGACTATCTCTAAATGATTTAGGGTGGTTCTAAAAAGAACCGTTGGTTTGAAACCAACGGTTTTTTTCAGAACCACCCCAATTTAAAGAGATAATCATGACATGGTGTTACCGTAAACCTTTTCATATCGTATTTCTACCATGCATGCAAAGTTTCAAATCCTCAGAAATGTAAGTTTGAGGCTTTTTAATGTTGACGTAAATCCAATTGGTTGCTAATTTTATGCCGGAAAAATTACCCCCAAAGGTTGAAATCTGAATTATTTTCTCACTTCCTCAGTTTTGTATGCAACAAAAAACAACACCAACTCTAGACTATTCTGCAATCCGCTAAAATAATAGGCTAGCCAAAAACAAGCCATATGGACACGATGATTAAAGATAGTGCTCACAACTCGTGACTCTTGCAAAATGCGCATAGTAACGGCAGAAAATGAACGAAAAAGGAAGTACAGCGCCCCAGTTACTGGGTCTACATCAAACTATTACTACTTATGGTTATGAAATCTACGCCCAGCTTCTAAAAATTAAAGTATTAGTTCATAACAATATTGTTATTTACCGTATTTTGTCCATCGTAATACACCGTAGATCCAGTGTCTGGTCCTTCGTACGAACATTAGTTTTATACCTTCCAAAATGGTGGGCTTATTATGCCGTCGTCTGTCAGAGTTTCAATTAATGTCTTTTGCTGATGTACAGCATCATAGCATTATACTCGCTTTTCTGTCGACAAGTGGTATGTACAACATGGGCGAGTCACGTGCGCAATGTTCATGTACTGTAGAACCCGGAACTCACCGACACGCAGATTAAATATGTGCGCAGCACCGAACTTTGACACACTCATAATATTATTTCAACAGATGTGACCAGGGTGGCATTTTACCATTACCATACAACAGAGCACGACGTTTTGCACACAGACCACTATACAAATGGAAGCATAAAGTTATGCGTGTTTTTTAAAATATCGATTGCACTTTCAAATTCTATCAACTTTGGTATGAAGTCTGAAAAGGGGGCACATCTCAAAGACACTGGACACCTTTGGTAATATTGTCAAAGACAAGTCTTCTCACTTGGTTTATCCTTACACAATTTGAACTCGATTGGCTGTCGAAGTTGCGAGAGAATAACGGAAGAAAAAACACCCTTGTCGCACCAGTTGTGTGCTTCATGCTTGGAGACCTAAGTCTCGAATTCAACTCAAATTTTGAGAAATTACTTCTTTCTCAAAAACTACTTTACTTCAGAGGGAGTCGTCTTTTCTCACAAATCAACAGCTCTCCGTTGCTCGTTACCAAGTACCTTTTCTATGCTAACAATTATTTTGAGTAATTAGCAATAGTATCTTTAAAATGTACAGCTTATGGACGACTTTTTTAGTTTTATGTGCAAAATTTGACACAACATGTAAAGTTTCACCACATGAGTATCTCGTCTGCCAAACGCCCCTTCGTAATACAGGTCTATCTTTTAGTAAACAAACATTACAAAGTCTATACCATGGCACGAAGCTCATCGAGATACCATGGGACTGACGAGTGGGAGAAACATTTTCACATTGTGTTACCACAATTCTCTCCTGACATTATTAAAGTGCAAACAGTGAATTGTACTTGATTAATGTTAAGTAGGATCTGAAACTTTGCGTGGTGGAAATACGATATAGAAAGGTTTGTGGTAATGATAATCTCTAAATGCGTTGGGGTGGTTCTGAAAAGGATGAAAAACACGGTTCTTTTCGGAACCACCCAAACTCATTTATTACATGGTGTTATTTTTTACCGCAAACAATATTTCTACATTGAATAATATTATAAGGAAGTATAATGTCACGTAAAAATGAGTCTGACTAAAATTCACCATGGTACCTTCCGCAAAGAAAATACAAAGTCATAGTGAGTGTGGGTTTCATTATTCAAAGAACTTTTTTACTGCAAATAAAGCTCAAAAGAATCCTGGCATTGAGTGATCGGTTGTGGTGGTATTATTAGAATAAATACAACATAGTCACGCTGTAGTATTGTGCCAAGTCGGCTCCGGGGCCAAAGGGGGAATTCCAGCAGAGTGTTGAATAACAATGAATGGTTGACGGTTCTTGGTTCTGTAACACGGAAACTAAAGCATTGCAATTTATACAGCGAGTCGATGTGAGGTATCAGGCATTTTGTGTAATGCTTTGATAATTTACTGTGTTCCCCAAATTTGAATCTTAGAAGCGTTATCTGCGTAATGTTTCTCAGATTGTGTGTTCCAATTAGGGATTATCTTCCTGAGTGGACACGTTTGGTAATTGTCAAAGACAGGGGCCAATTTCATAGAGCTGCTTAAGCAGAAAATTTGCTTAAGCACGAAAATAGCTCGCTTATTTTACACATGTTACTGGACAAAATGTCATGACATATACATTGCTGGTGACTGGTATTTAGCTGTTGTTTATTTAGCATGACAATTGAGTCTTGGCCGGTAATCTGATTTTACTAAGCATGATTTCTTTTTTGCTTAAGCATAATTTTGTGCTTAAGTAGCTCTATGAAAATGGGCCCAGTAATCCCACTTGGTGTATCCCTTCATTATGCAAACACTAAGAAATCTGTGAAACTAAGGGCTAAATTTGTCAACAAAGTTGCAAGAGAACAATTCCGAAAGAAAAAACACCCTTTTTGCACAACATAATGTGTGTGCTTTCCAGATGTCTATATAAAAGATAAAGGGCTTCAGGCCTGAAGTATATGAGTGAGAAATTACCTGTTTCTCAAAAACTACGTTACTTCAGAGGGAGTTGTTTCTCACAATACAATTTGTGATACTAAGCAGCTCTCCGTTGCTCATCAAGTAAGATTTTTATGCAATCATAATATGTGTAATTACCAAACGTGTCCTGTGGCTTTAAAGTTCGGTGATAATAATTGTCCTCACATGACTCGAGAGTCCTGCGCGCAAAGGGCACCAACAGGAAACCATTCAGTGTTCAAGATCAATTCTGCACAATCGAAACGACCACAATAATTATATTTCGCAACTACAACAGATATGAAAACCACCATTTCTGAAAGGTGAAGTAGCCTACAACTAATGTTCGTTGGACACGACACGTCACTAGATCCACGGTGTACGATGGCCAGGAGGGAGCACACAAAACGGTAAATAATAATTTTAACCAATGCATTTTAAGAAGCTGGCAGGTGCAGGCGTGCTAAACGTTCATTCTAGCGCTTTATACTTGACGGTAGACCTAAAGGTTAAAACCAACCCATATGTCTATATCTATATAGACGTGTGTATATATGTCTATATCTCGACACCCCCATTGTTCCGACATAATCCAAAAACCTCCGCATATTAGGGATTATTGGGTTAGGGTAAGAATCGGAACAAAGGGCCTCGCGCAATCTGGAACATACATGTTTAAAGCCATTGGACCCCTTCGGTACAGAAAAAAAGAAAAAAAGTTCACAGATTTACAAATAATTTACAGGGTTTACAGAAGGTAATGGTGAAAGACTTCTCTTGAAATATTAGTCCATGAAATGCTTTACTTTTTGAGAAAACGGTAAAACAATATAAATTCTCGTTAGCGAGAATTACGGATTTGTTCTAAACACATGTCATGACACGGCGAAACGCGCGGAAACAGGAGTGGGTTTTCCCGTTATTTTCTCCCGACTCCGATGTCCGATTGAGACTAAATTTCCACAGGATTGTTATTTTATATATAAGTTGTGATACACGAAGTGTGGGACTTGGACAATACTGTTTACCGAAAGTGTATTAATGGCTTTAACTGATGAGGTCTATTTTGCAAGAACAAGTCACGAGTAGTGAGGAATGTCAGCAGGCATGCCCTGCCCCGTTATGGCTTCGGCAGTGGCTGGTACTGGGCCCAATTATATAGAGCTGATAAGCAGGACAATTTTGTGCTTATCATGAAATTTCTTCCTTGATAAAAACGGGATTACCAACCAAATTTACATGTGTTGCATATTATTGCTTGTTACTGGTATTCAGCTGATGTTGGCATATCCTGAAAATAACGTGGACATTTGGTTGCTAATCCTGTTTTTATCAAGGCAAAAATGTCATGCTAAGCAACTCTTTATGCTTAGCAGCTCTATGAAATTGGGCCCTGATATCTGATTGACGTGTTAAGTCCAATATTGTCTAGACAAACACAGGGCGTGTTCGGCTGCTACGTGTCGACAGCAGGTGCATTTAAAAGAAGGCGAGTCCGTGAATAAATTATAATAAGTTGTGAATAATGAATATTGTGAAAAATGAATGATGAATACGGTGAATAATTTGAATATTTGATATTGTGAAAAAAATGAATAATGTCCGTGAATGATGAAATGGATGAGAGTTCAGAATTTAAATGTCTGGTCCACGACTCACTATGAACACAACAACGACAGTGCCCCTTTAAACGGTTTCGTACAAGTGGGTTTTCCCACTTTTAGGCTACAGTGTAGTAGTAGTCGGATATTTGTTTGTGTTGACAAAGGTTGTGGAATGGTGAACCCTATGCAGATAAAAGAGTAGACTTGTGGACAAGTCGTTAATGGTCCCACCCGACGCGGTGAGATAGTCGAGTGGTCACTACTCTCGCGCCAACTGCTGGTTGCCGACTTCTAGATAGGGAGTAGAAGTCGGGCAGCGCACAGTAGTCACTCAACCAGCAGTTCGCGCGGAGGGCACCGCTGCAACTCGACTATCTCAGCGCGTGGGACCATAACCGACTTGTCCACAAGTCTAATAAAAGAGGTGTGCCAGCATAATATCATTACTAGTCTTGTCCCAAGACGTTAGTGATCGGGGCTGCGCTCGTTGTGGATCGCTATATAGCGCGCCCTCTTACGGCAGGGTTTACCAAACTTTGCCAGATGAGGATAGTCTAAGAAAAAAATAATAACAAAATAATACAAAATTGATGAGATATTAATCAGTCAGTGATTTTGGAGGGAAATCTCCGTTTAGATAGTTAATATTGAATTAGTATTGATTTGGTTTCATCCACGTTAACTTATAGGTGGCTCGGTTACCTAGTGGTATTCTACTGCATAATGACCAAGGAAATAGCTACCCAACCCGTCTACACTTCTGTAACAGGCAAGTATAACAAGTAGACACAGCTATTTTAAATGTGGTTATATAATACCAGCCTATGATAAATGATAAAATTGTCCTCAATGTCCATTGAGTATTTATGGACAAAGACTTATGGTCAGATTACCGTAATGGTATGTCACAACAGAAGCGCTGAACAGAGGCTTGTTAAAGAGGCTTGATGTTATAAAGGCCTCTATAGAAAAACAATCAGTTCTTTTATTTCTGGCCTTTGCTGTTCCGTAGGAAACGCTAACGACGCCCTCATTGTTTCAAATGAGCAAGTTTACCTGCAGCTCCGACAGACACAACGTGTACCATGTGGAAAGCAGACAGGCGCCACTGACGTCATCGCTGTGACCTGGTACGATACCAAAAAAAATGAAATCATTCGAATAGTATCAAACCCGATCCACGGGAGCAATTTCACGTCTGCGAAGTACGAAGGGAGGGCTACATTCACCCAAGGGTTCGACCTGACCCTCATGGATGTCAATGATGGGGATACTGGACGTTATACGTGCGAGATAATCACAGCTACTGATCAAGTGGATTATGAAGTTGAAGTTATCGTTATTGGTAAGTCTTAACCCTAAGAATAGTGCGTTTTACATTGCCCGTTAGCAAACGTCTATTATAGTTTCGTTTTGTTAAGTTAATTGAGAAACATAATTAAAAGTTTGAGTGGCCCGGGCAAGGTCGTTTACCCGCTGGATTTTTTACAATATAGATTAGTCTGCTGTATTCAAGGGATTTCCCCCATTGACTTGTACTCAAACGAGGCCCACCCACGTAGTTATTCATGGCTTTCTATTGGTGAGAACTATTCTGCCCGCCACCCCCCCCCCCCCCCACAACCACCCCCACCCCACCCCTTTTGATGAATGGAACCCAACTATTTGGAAACGTACCAGCAATTATAATTTATTGGTTGAAAGGAAAATCACAACCTTTATCTGGCGAAAGTTATGTTCTGGTTAGCTTATTTATGACATAATGAACCCTACTTCTACTTTTATAGGATCGTTAAGCCTGAAAATCCTTCATATCAAAAATATTTTCAAACTTGGAAAGGGTCTGTAAAACAACTTGTTCATCATCTTAATGTTAATTGGTCACACACAATATCACTGTGTGTGGGGGGATTTGTTCTTCAAACTTTAAAGTAAGTTTTTAATAGCTATTACTATTCATTAACTTTGTTTGTGTTTTTGTTTTTGTTTGTATGTTTCTTTGAAGATAAACAACTTCCTATACGCTCAGCAGTGCGATCAGTCTCGCAGCTCCTCCGAGCCGGCGAGAACACCGTCCATTGTCCGGTTTACAACAGATCCATCACGAGACCAACCATTTATTACTCAATTCAACATGACGTCAGAAGTCCGACGGAGATCCTAGTTTCCCGCTTCTCAGACGGTTCAGTTTTATTGCAAGAGTCGACCTTTGACATCCAACGGGACGCCAACTACTCGTTGGTTATTAAAAAGCCAGCGGCAGCTCCTGCGGAGTTGTTGATATGGTGTCACGTCTCCTCTGACGTAGATGGGGTCAATCTGATGAGTGGTTTCGTCAATGTTACTCGTGAGTATTGCCTACCACTCGCTTAAGGTTCAAAGTTCATTTGTTCACAGCTTGAATTTTATTTTACAAAGTATACATCATAATTGAAATGTAATGTTTTAGAGTTTTATCCTTGTACCTTTTATCCGTGTATTTTTTGTATTTGTATGTGAAATTGCCAAATAGATATAGGCCTATAATATTGATAATGATTATTTTGTATAAAACATTCATGGTAGTATACCTTTCTCATACTGCCTCCATCTTGGTCATGTTTCTCGTGTAGAATAACGATAATGAATGCTAATAATCATTTCGCAATTAGGAACCAGACTAATTTGTTCTTCCAGCTTCCGTTTGGTAACATTGATATCAATGGGAGAAATTCAAGATGGCTGCACCATGATCAAGGTCTATCCTGTGAACTTTCCTACATAATAGCCTTATACATGCGTTTGCGCTTTCTAAAAAGTGACCACACAGTGCAGAATTTTGTAGCGGGTTAGATTGGGGGGGCTCATTTGTTGCCAAGTGTCTCGCCTAAATGTTTAGAGTCTTGATTTATTCTCTCTCTTCACCCATTTTTCTTTCCAGAATTTCAACCGGCAGAAACTTCGAATTCTGTTTGGATAGCTCTTATGTGTTTAGGGGTGATCATTTTAATCATCCTATGTGTGGCTGCCGTGTTATACAAGATAAGATGGAAGACTACATATCTTTCTTCTCTCAGCTCCGAAGAGATGGTTCCTTTCAACCAAGAAAGCCCAATCAACAACGGTAATTTACTTCCAGGTTTTTTTAAAGGCACAGTACACTATTGGTAATTACTCAAACAATTGTAATTATAAAAACTTACCTGGTACAACCAATGGAGAGATGTAGATAGTATAAAACGATGTGAGAAACTGTTTCCTCTGAAGTAACGTATTTTTTTTTTTTTTTTAACAGATTATTTCTCACTCAAAAACTTTCAGCCGAATGTGAGTGCGGCACAGGTTTTGGGATTTTTCTGTTGTATAGACGATGTGACCTCTGACGTCACACGAAAACCATAAAATGATTCGCGCGCATACCGCCGGGCAAAACCTTTGTCAAGTCTAGGTCATTAGTGCCCAAATGTTTTTTCTATTTTTATGGGCTAGCTCATAAAAGTTTTTTGGTTTATTCCCTCCAACAGAAAGCTGTGGAGATTACAAACTGAAGAACGTGATTCAAAAAGGAGGCAAGAAGGGAAAAGTGCTGAACTACGTCTTCTCCTCATTAAGATTGGTGACGGTTGCGGGTAATGGTGATTTGGTGATGCTAGACGGTAAAGGAATTCGAGTCATGTCAAAGAAATACTACAAGAAAGTCACGTTCCAGATACGGGCAGATTTAATCAATGAATATGTTGCCATAGCAGCCTCGAAAAGACAAGCTGGGGAAGTACTCGTGGCAAGAAAGAGCGGTAAGATTACATGGCATGACAACAGCAGTGGGAAGGAGGTTGAGATCCCAGGTTGCAGCAATCAAACCCCTGGAGAGATAAGCGATATGGATGTGGACGATATGGGAACCATATACGTTGCCGACATAGTTAAGAATGTGATTTATTCTTATAGCGTGGATGGGTCGTTCAAGTCATCGTTTGCAGTTAAAGACTCACCGAAGTGTATCAGCGCTTGCGAGGGTGGCATTTTATATGTTTTATTCGGGACTAGGATTAAGAGGGGCGAAGGGTATGACATCGAAGGGGGCACCATTAAGAGGTACACCAACGGCACACGGGGTGACTATGACATAAAATGTCCCACAGATATGAATATTGTGACGACTGGTTTGTACTCGAGCAAAACGTCTGTGTATGTTTTAGCCAAAAGTGCGGGGTCTGATAAAGCTGAAGCAAGCGCCATACTTCAGTTTTCAGCGTTGGATGGTCACCTCCAACGACGTATCATCGACGACTGGGCAGGAGTTCTAGGCATAGTTTTCATCAGGGATGATGATGAACTGGCCTTCTTTGATTCCAAAGAAGTAAAAGTTTATGAAAGGCAGAAAGTGATGAGGAAAAAGCCAATAAGAGAAGATAGTTCTTCTCGTATTGTCTGAAGGGGTTGGAAAGAGGAAAGAGCCACAACAGAAAAATGAAAATCATTTAAATTTACAAATTTTTAAATACGAACTCTTGGATTTGTTCGCAAAATTTTAAACATTCTAGTAGCTTTTAGCAACCATTATAATTACACAATATATAAGCAATTTTGGATCATACCAGTTGAAAATGAAAATCATTTAAATTTACAATTATTTATATACGAACTCTTGGATTTGTTTTTCTTCAAAATTAAATAATACCATCCACATCTACTCAGATTCTTATAGCGTCCATAGAAAGTTAGATAAGGCATAATAAAATTATTTTTCTTCATATTTCTGAACTAAATTATTATATATGCACAAAACCCCATTGTGGCTGCACTCACTGAGCCACGATTGCGCGTTGAAAAAACATAGGGGGGTGCTTTCTAGGGTTAACGCCTGAAATTGGCCACCTTGGTAACAGATGAGTCAAGTGAACAAGATGATCGCTACTTGTCGAGTTTTGGAGCTTCAAGCTGAGGCCTGTTTATCACATCCAAATCCAGAGTGGAACGCTGGGGTGACCCGAACAAAGTCCCCCTCTGGAAATAGAATAGCACAAAAAAGATATAATAAACAGAAAGTACTTTCGTTTTTGTTGTAATAAAGTCATACCATCGTGCTTTCAATATCATACATATTATAATTTTTTTAAATTTATTGTTGTACCTTCCATGTGCCTGTAGCAAAGGTTGATAACCTCTTAGTCAGTCCTAGTGTTCCAACAGGTACAGTGCTATAGATGGGGTCAGAATTAAAAAACTCCTGATGTTTTTTTGTGTTTTTTGAATAATTGTTGTTATTTATCTTACCTATAAACTTTTATTAAATGTGCTTTTCTGGTATGTTGATAAGTTGGTAATATTGTGTTTTGTTTGTGTTGATTTTCTTATTACGCGAATTTGATTTCTCTTTACTAACACCAATTTGTTTGGTTTGAATGTTTTTGTTGTTGTTGTTGTTGTTGTTGCCGCCGCTGCTGTTGGTGTTGTTGTTGTTGTTGCTGCTGCTGCTGTTGTTGATGCCATGCTGCTTCATTTCATTTTTTGATTTCCAAGGTAAAAATGTTAAGTAAAAAAAAACCAGAACGATAAAGAAAACATAATATACATACACTAATAAGAGAGAGGAGAAGAAGTAGCACCCCTGATGGGTTTTACAAAGTAAACTAAACTAATCGAGTTATATCTTCTGATGCCAAAATTTGAGAAACAGGCAATACAAAAGGAATTGTTGTTTTTTAACTAAAAAACTTACCGCATGGTCTCCACTTCATTAACGCCACGAAAACTAAGAAGATGAACACCACGCTAAAAGTGAACACTCCAGCTGATACACCGACTATTAGAAGCAAACCTGTGGTGAAATAAAACGACGGATTGTTGGGTATATGAACAAATTTGGTTTGATTTCAGGATTATGTCTCATTGGTTAATTCTTTCGAGGTACATCGTGTAATTAAAGACAATGGACTGGACACTATTGGTATTTGTCAAAGACCAGTCTTCTCACTTGTTGTGTCTCAACAAATGCATAACAAACCTGAGAAAATTTAAGCTCAATAGGTAGTCAAAGTTGCGAGATATTAATGAAAGAAAAAACACCCTTGTCACACGAAGTTGTGTGCTTTCAGATGCTTGATTTCGAGACCTCAAATTCTAAGTCTGAGGTCTGAAGTCTGTGGAAAATAGCTTCTTTCTCGAAAAGTTCTACACTTCATGTAGAACCCGGAATTCCCTCGACGCGCAGGATATTATGTACGCAGCACCGAACTTTGACATTTAACACACCCATAATAATATTTCAACAGATGTGACACTTACAATTACCATTACAAAAGAGCACGACGTTTTGCACACAGAACTCTAAAATGGAAGAAAGCAGTATATATAGAGGTCTCGAATTCAATTCAATTCAATTATAGTGAGAAGTTACTTCTTTCTCAAAAACTATTACTTCAGGAGGGAGTCGTGTTTTTTCTCACAAATCAACAGCTCTCCATTGCTCGTTACCAAGTACCTTTTCTATGCAATACTATAACAACTATTTTGAGTAATTACCAATAATAGTGTCAAGTTTGTGGATGCTTTTTGGTTTTATGTGCAAAATTTGACACAACATGTAAAGTTCACCACATGAGTATCTCGTCTGCCAAACGCCTCTTCGGAATACAGGTCTTTTTTTTTAAAACAAACATTACAAAGTCTATACCATGGTACGAAGCTCATCGATATACCATGTGACTGGCGAGTGGGAGAAATATTTTCACATTGTGTTACCACAAACCTATCCAAACATTATTAAAGTGCAAACAGTGAATTGTACTTGATTAATGTTAAGTAGGATTTGAAACTTTGCATGGCATGCATGGTGGAAATACGGAATAGAAAGGTTTGCAGTAACACCATGTAATGATTATCTCTAAAAGAGTTGGGGTGGTTCTGAAAGAAAAACAAGAAAACGGTTTCTTTCGGAACCACCCAAACTCATTTATTACATGGTGTTATTTTTTACCGCAAACATTATTTCTACATTGAATAATATTATAAGTATGAATGTCGCCACAGAATTTTTTAATATTCCGGTAGCTTTCAGCAAACATAATTACACAATTATAACAATTTTGGATCCTGCCAGTTGAACTCTTGACCTTTACTCTTCATATTTACTCTTTAGTAAGTCAGTTTATCCTCTTACATTGTTGTTAAATCACTACAGGTTAAATGTTTAATAACTTCTCCTGCTTATACAATTCGGACAAGTGTCAAACGTAAATGTTTATTTTCGAATAATAGTTTTTCGGACTTGATAATTATGTTAGGTTGGACACAATGTGTTGGGCATAAGCTTTGCTGGTGTCGAAATTTGCGGTATGGGCTTTTCTGTAAGCACAAAAAAAACATGATAATCACAGAAAAGTATTGCTTAACAGAAATAGGTTACCAGCCAAAATTATACTAAGTTGACATGAATGGGACTGGTGTCCAACTCATTTTTTTTATAACTGCAAGTTCTAGAGGGCAGGAACAGAATTGTGTGCTACGCGTTAGAAATTAGCTGTGACTGTTATTTGATTAGCAGAGAAAACTGCTGAGCAAAATTTCTGCTCAACCCTCGAACAAGTCGCCACTGTGCGAGCTCTCACTGACCAATTGGTTTTTCAACTGCCACATCCGGGGATAAAAATCCACTGGACCTGCTACTTCAGTTTATCCTGTACTGGGGCATCTATCAACACCTCAAAGTGGAATCGCAGACTTTGGCGCCCAATTTAGCCTGGGGTTAGGAAAATAAAGCTAGTTAGTCCATAAGTGCATGACTTCAAAGTTAAATAATACCATCCACATCTACTCAGATTCTTATAGCGTCCATAGAAAGTTAGAAAAGGCATAACAAAATTAATTTTTCATATTTCTGAACTAAATTATTATTTATGCACAAAATCCCATTGTGACTGCACTCACTGAGCCACGATTGCGCGTTGAAAAAACATAGGGGGTGCTTTCCAGGGTTAACGCCTGAAATTGGCCCCCTTGGTAACAGATGAGTCAAGTGAACAAGATGATCGCTACTTGTCGAGTTTTGGAGCTTCAAGCTGAGGCCTGTTTATCACATCCAAATCCAGAGTGGAACGCTGGGGTGACCCGAACAAAAAAAAACTCTGGAAATAGAATAACACAAAAAATATATAACAAAACAGAAAGTACTTTCGTTTTTGTTGTAATAAAGTCATACTATCTTGCTTTATTGTTTCAAAATAATATTATTATCATTTTTTAAAATTTATTGTTGTACCTTCCATGTGCCTGTAGCAAAGGTTGATAACCTCTTAGTCAGTCCGAGTGTTCCAACAGGTACAGTGCTATAGATGGGGTCAGGGGGCGCGACTTCTGTCGAATTAAGAGAAAAATCGTTTGATGAGGTATCATCATAATATTGTTGATTTTTTTTGTATGTTTAATGATTTTGGTTTGATTTCAGGATTATGTCTCATTGGTTAATTCTTTCGAGGTACATCGTGTAATTAAAGACACTGGACTGGACACTATTGGTAATTGTCAAAGACCAGTCTTCTCACTTGTTGTGTCTCAACATATGCATAACAAACCTGTGAAAATTTGAGCTCAATATAGGTCGTCAAAGTTGCGAGATATTAATGAAAGAAAAAACACCCTTGTCACACGAAGTTGTGTGCTTTCAGATGCTTGATTTCGAGACCTCAAATTCTAAGTCTGAGGTCTGAAGTCTGTGGAAAATAGCTTCTTTCTCGAAAAGTTCTACACTTCATGTAGAACCCGGAATTCCCTCGACGCGCAGGATATTATGTGCGCAGCACCGAACTTTGACATTTAACACACCCATAATAATATTTCAACAGATGTGACACTTACAATTACCATTACAAAAGAGCACGACGTTTTGCACACAGAACTCTAAAATGGAAGAAAGCAGTATATATAGAGGTCTCGAATTCAATTCAATTCAATTATAGTGAGAAGTTACTTCTTTCTCAAAAACTATTACTTCAGGAGGGAGTCGTGTTTTTTCTCACAAATCAACAGCTCTCCATTGCTCGTTACCAAGTACCTTTTCTATGCAATACTATAACAACTATTTTGAGTAATTACCAATAATAGTGTCAAGTTTGTGGATGCTTTTTGGTTTTATGTGCAAAATTTGACACAACATGTAAAGTTCACCACATGAGTATCTCGTCTGCCAAACGCCTCTTCGGAATACAGGTCTTTTTTTAAAACAAACATTACAAAGTCTATACCATGGTACGAAGCTCATCGATATACCATGTGACTGGCGAGTGGGAGAAATATTTTCACATTGTGTTACCACAAACCTATCCAAACATTATTAAAGTGCAAACAGTGAATTGTACTTGATTAATGTTAAGTAGGATTTGAAACTTTGCATGGCATGCATGGTGGAAATACGAAATAGAAAGGTTTGCAGCAACACCATGTAATGATTATCTCTAAAAGAGTTGGGGTGGTTCTGAAAGAAAAACAAGAAAACGGTTTCTTTCGGAACCACCCAAACTCATTTATTACATGGTGTTATTTTTTACCGCAAACATTATTTCTACATTGAATAATATTATAAGAAAGTATGAATGTCACGTAATTAGTGTTCAAACCGAGGTCACGCATGAAAATCACGCCTACTCGCGCAGATAAATCACAAAGGAGACTTATTAAATCGAGGGTTCTGCGGGTGGACTGCAAACCTATCCCCTGAGTCCCTACGACTATTCAGCCACCAGTAGTGGTACATTAAAACCCCGTTGGAGATCCCGTTGAACGGCTGCTTTATACATGTATACCTAAAGAATACTTGTTTAACACGTTTCTGAGTTTCTTTTCAAGACAATCCGTGATATTGATCACCTATAGAAGACACATCTCTAATTGTGCCGATATAGTCATGTTATTGTAAACAACGGGAAGATTAAGCGAAATTAAATGTTGTTCTTTTTGGGGGAGGGTTCGGTTAAAGCCATTGGACCCTTTCGGTAAACAGTATTGTTCAAGGCTCACACTCCGTGTATCACAACTTCTATATCAAATAACAAACCTGTGAAATTTGTTTACCCTTTCGGTAAACAGTATTGTTCAAGGCTCACACTCCGTGTATCACAACTTCTATATAAAATAAAAAACCTGTGAAAATTTAGGCTCAATCGGTCATCGGAGTCGGGAGAAAATAACGGGAAAACCCACCCTTGTATCCGCGCGTTTTGCCGTGTCATGACATGTGTTTAAAATAAATCCGTAATTCTCGCTAACGAGAATTGATATTGTTTTACCGTTTTCTCAAAAAGTAAAGCATTTCGTGGAATAATATTTCAAGAGAAGTCTTTCACCACTACCTTCTGTAAACCCTGTAAGTTATTTGTAAATCTGTGAACTTTTATTGTTTTGTCTGTAACGAAAGGGTCCAATGGCTTTAATTAGGAGTCCGATCCCAAAACATGATATTGCGATCCATTATGTTGCTTGTAGGTCTTCCCCCATGCGGTGGCCAGAGTGTTGTTGGTGAAAATCAGTACGTTCCCTTAATATACAGACAACATAATCATTTCAAACTAGTGTCTCCCAATCCTTTAGGTAAATCTTGTATGTTACATTTTTTACAAACAAGGTTTGAAAAAGACACCTAAATCCTTTAGGTACATCTTTTATATTACATATGCCAGACAAGGTATCGTTTGAAAAGACACCTAAATCCTGTAGGTACTTCTTTTGTATTAGTTGAACAATCAGCTACGTTACTCATTGATGAACTCAATAGACGTCAATGGTCAAAGTGTGGTGGATCTTTCTGGATCTTTGGGCGGAGTCAGCAAAGCAGAGCTTTTTATTCGCCAGGAGCTTCATGAACGTTGTACGTACGTGCAAAACGCATGAACACAAAGGGCACCAACAGGAAACCATATATTCAGTTTCTCCCGTTCAATTCTGCACAGTCGAAAACGACCGCAATATTTCAAAACTACAACCACCATTTCTGGAAGGTGAAGTAGCCTACAACTAATGCTCGTTGGTTCGTTGGACCCGACACTAGATCATCGGTGTTACGATGGCCAGAAGGGAGCACACAAAACGGTAAAAATTAACTAAAAAACAAATGCATTTTTAGAAGCTGACAGGTTCAGATGTGCTAGTAGACGTTCATTCCAGCGCTTTATACTTGATGGTAGGCCTAAAGGTTAAAACCAATCCATATAATAATAGTCTATATCTAGACACTCCTTGTTCCGACAGAATCCAAAAACCTCCGCATATGAAGGGTTATATAGGGTTAGGGTTAGGATCGGAACAAAGGGTCTCACGTAATCCGGAACATTGGTGTTTATAACCGATGAGATATTGTGCAAGAACAAGTCACGAGTAGTGAGGAACTTCAGCAGCTATCATGCCCTGCCCAGTTATGGCTTCGACAGTCTTGTACTGAGCCAAATTTCACAGAGCTTATAATAAGCACGAAAATGTGCTTATAGCATGAATTAAATTCCTTCCTTGATAAAAACAGGATCACCCAACCAAAATTTTCATTTGTTGCATACTATTGCTTGTTAGCTGGTTTTCAGCTGTTGTTTGCTAACCTCTGAAAATCATGTGGATGGTTGCTAATCCTGTTTTTATCAAGGCAAAAATGTCATGCTAAGCAAATGTTTTTGTGCTTAGCAGCTCTATGAAATTGGGCCCTGATTGCCGTGAGTCCGTTTTTGTCTTGACAAATACAGGGCGTGCTCGGCTGCTGCGTGCCAGTAGTAGGTGCAGGAAAGAAGGCGAGTCCATGAATAAAGTTAATAATTGTGAATAATGAGTATATTGTGACTACGCAATATTGAATATGGTGAAAAATTTGAATATTGAATAATATTGTGAAAAAAAATAATAACTGATATTGTGAAAAATCAATCAATTCGTGACTAATCAAATGGATGAGAGTTCAGAATTTAAATGGCTGGTCCACGACTCACTATGAACACCACGACAGTGCCCCTTTAAACGTTACGTGCGAGTGGGTTTTCCCACTTTAGGCTCAGTGTAGTCTTGGCCCAAGACTATGGTGCTTGATTTTGGATAGTGTACTACGCGCGGTTGAATCGCCAAAGCGCGCCCGCCACGGTATGATTTAGTTAGCTGGACGGCTCGAAATCTAGACTACACGTAGATTTCAGTGTAGTTTTGACGGATATTTCATTGTGTTGACACACAATGTGAACTCGAGAATGGGTTTGGACTGGTGCCAAGATGTCGATAAAAGAGGCGTACCAGCATAATGTCATTACTAGACTTTGCCCAAGACGTAGCTGATCGAGGCTGCGCTCGTTGTGGATCGCCATCTTACGGCAGGGTATAACAAACTTAATTAACTAGTCATAGATTTGTTTTCTTCTTTTATTTCTTTTCTTTTTTTTTTTTTTTTTTTTTGGGGGGGGGGGGTCATCTCCGTTTTAATAAATTATTGGTATTGATTTTTATCCACGTTAACTTATAGGTGGCTCGGTTACCTAGTGGTATTCTACTGCATAATGACCAAGGAAATAGCTACACAACCCATCTACACTTCTGTTACAGGCAAGTATAACAAGTAGTCACAGATATTTTAAATGTGGTTATACCAGCCTATGATAATGATACAATTTTGTTTTCCTCAATGTCCATTGAGTATTTATGGACAAAGACTTGTGGTCAGATTACCGTAATGGTATGTCACAACAGAAGCGCTGAACAGAGGCTTGTTAAAGAGGCTTAATGTTATATAGGCCTCTATAGAAAAACAATCATTTCTTTTATTTCTGGCCTTTGCTGTTCCGTAGGAAACGCTAACGACGCTCTCATTGTTTCAAGTGAGCTAGTTTACCTGCAACTCCGACAGACACAACGTGTACCGTGTGGAAAGCAGACGGGCTTCACCTCTGACGTCATCTCTGCCACGTGGTACGATACCAAAAAAAATGAAATCATTCGAATTGTAGCAGACCCGAACGACGGGAGCAATTTCACGTCTCCGAAGTACGAAGGGAGGGCTTCATTCACCAAAGGGTTCGACCTGACCCTCAGGGGTGTCAATGATGGGGATACTGGAAGTTACAAGTGCGAAATTATCACAGCTACTGATCAAGTGAATTATAAAGTTGAAGTTACCGTTATTGGTAAGTTTGAACCCTTAGTGCGTTTACACTGCCAGTTAGCAAATGGTCATTTTAGTATTTATTTTTTTAGTTACTCTAGAAACATAATTTATAGTTTGAGTGGCCAGAAGGTCGTTCACCCGCAGGATGTTTGTACACCATAGACTAGTCCGCTGTCTCTAGGGAATTCCCCAATGACTCGTACTAAAACAAGCCCACCCATGTAGTTTTCTATTAGTGAAAACTACTCCGCCTCCGCCGCCCCCCGCCCCCACCCCATCCCGTTTTGGTGAATAGAACCCAACTGATTGGCAACGTACCGGTCCCGCCAGTGGTTGAAAGTAAAATCACAACCTTTATACTGATGAAAATTATGTTTTTGGCTTAAAGTTGTTGATGACACAATAAACTATACTCTTTACAGGATCAAAGATTATTAAGCCTGAAAATCCATCAGGTCAAAAATATTTTCAAACTTCAAAAGGGTCAGTAAAACAACTTGTATCCCATGTTTATTATATTAATGTTAATTGGTCACATAAAATATCCCTGTGTGTGTGACAAAGGCAAATTTGTTTCTTCAAACTTAAAAGCAAGTTATTAACAACTACTTCATTAATTTGTTTTAATTTTTGTAATGGCTTTTTTGAAGATAAACAACTTCCTAAACGCTCAGCAGTGCGATCAGTCTCGCAGCTCCTCCGAGCCGGCAAGAACACCGTCCATTGTCCGGTTTACAACAGATCCATCACGAGACCAACCATTTATTACTCAATTCGACGTGACTTCATCAGAAGTACCACCGAGATCCTGGTTTCCCGCTTCTCAGACGGCTCAGTTTTATTGCAAGATTCGACCTTTGACATCCAACGAGACGCCAACTACTCGTTGGTTATCAGAAAGCCAGAGACAGCGCCTGCGGAGTTGTTGATATGGTGTCACGTGTCCTCTGACGTAGATGGGGTCAATCTGATGAGTGGTTTCGTCAATGTAACTCGTGAGTATTGCCTACCGCTCGCTTAAGGTTCAAAGTTCAAAGTTCGTTTGTTCACAGCTTGATTTTTTTATACAAAGTATACATTATAGATGGATGTCTTTCAAATGTAATGTTTTAGAGTTTTATCCTTGAATGTATACACTTTCATCCTTGTACATTTCATCCTTGTATTTTTGTATTTTGTTTGTCAAATTTGCCAAATAGATATTATGACTATAATGATGATAATAATTATTTGTATGAAATATTCATGTTAATAGGCCTTTATCATGCTGCCTCCATCTTGGTCATTTCGCAATTAGGAACAAGACTATTGTTCTTCCAGCTTCCGTTTGGTAACATTGATATCAATGGGACAAATTCAAGATGGCTGCACCATGATCAAGGTCTATCCTGTGAACTTTCCTACATAATAGCCTTATACATGCGTTTGCGCTTTCTAAAAAGTGACCACACAGTGCAGAATTTTGTAGCGGGTTAGATTGGGGGGCTCATTTGTTGCCAAGTGTCTCGCCTAAATGTTTAGAGTCTTGATTTATTCTCTCTCTTCACCCATTTTTCTTTCCAGAATTTCAACCGGCAGAAACTTCGAATTCTATTTGGATAGCTCTTATGTGTTTAGTGGTGGTCATTTTAATCATCCTATGTGTGGCTGCCGTGTTTTACAAGATGAGATGGAAGACTACATATCTTTCTTCTCTCAGCTCCGAAGAGATGGTTCCTTTCAACCAAGAAAGCCCAATCAACAACGGTAATTTACTTCCAGGTTTTTTTAAAGGCACAGTACACTATTGGTAATTACTCAAACAATTGTAATTATAAAAACTTACCTGGTACAACCAATGGAGAGATGTAGATAGTATAAAACGATGTGAGAAACTGTTTCCTCTGAAGTAACGTATTTTTTTTTTTTTTTAACAGATAATTTCTCACTCAAAAACTTTCAGCCGAATGTGAGTGCGGCACAGGTTTTGGGATTTTTCTGTTGTATAGACGATGTGACCTCTGACGTCACACGAAAACCATAACATGATTCGCGCGCATACCGCCGGGCAAAACCTTTGTGTTACTGGCAGCCAGCTAGAAAGTGTATGCAATCTTACCATGACTACGGGTGTTTTTGCCCGGCGAAACATGACTTATACAGTGTTTATTTCAACAGAGGGCGGTTTGAATGTAAACATAGGTCACATCGTCTATAAGGCGATGGGACTGGAAATAAAAGAACTCTTACGAGATGGGGACTTGAGTCAAGTCTAGGTCATTAGTGCCCAAATGTTTTTTTTATTTTTATGGGCTAGCTCATAAAAGTGTTTTGGTTTATTCCCTCCAACAGAAAGCTGTGGAGATTACAAACTAAAGGACGTGATTCAAAAAGGAGGCAAGAAGGGAAAAGTGCTGAATGACGTCTTCTCCTCATTAAGATTGGTGACGGTTGCGGGTAATGGTGATTTGGTGATGCTAGACGGTGAAGGAATTCGAGTCATGTCAAAGAAATACTACAAGAAAGTCAGGTTCCAGATACAGGCAGATTTAATCAATGAATATGTTGCCATAGCAGCCTCGAAAAGACAAGCTGGGGAAGTACTCGAGGCAAGAAAGAGCGGTAAGATTACATGGCATGACAACAGCAGTGGGAAGGAGGTTGAGATCCCAGGTTGCAGCAATCAAACCCCTGGAGAGATAAGCGATATGGATGTGGACGATATGGGAACCATATACGTTGCCGACATAGTTAAGAATGTGATTTATTCTTATAGCGTGGATGGGTCGTTCAAGTCATCGTTTGCAGTTAAAGACTCACCGAAGTGTATCAGCGCTTGCGAGGGTGGCATTTTATATGTTTTATTTGGGACTAGGATTAAGAGGGGCGAAGGGTATGACATCGAAGGGGGCACCATTAAGAAGTACACCAACGGCACACAGGGTGACTATGACATAAAGTGTCCAACATATGATAATATTGTGACGACTGGTTTGTACTCCAGCAAAACGTCCCTGTATGTTTTAACCAAAAGTGCGGGGTCTGATAAAGCTGAAGCAAGCGCCATACTTCAGTTTTCAGCGTCGGATGGTCACCTCCAACGCCGTATCATCGAAGCCTGGCCAGGAATTCTAGGCATAGTTTTCATCAGGGGTGATGATGAACTGGCCTTCTTTGATT
The DNA here is from genome assembly GCF_902459465.1 of Asterias rubens. Taxonomy (NCBI): domain Eukaryota; kingdom Metazoa; phylum Echinodermata; class Asteroidea; order Forcipulatida; family Asteriidae; genus Asterias; species Asterias rubens. The sequence goes on from NC_047083.1 coordinate 1,672,246, forward strand.
CCAAAGAAGTAAAAGTTTATCAAAGGCAGAAAGTGATGAGGAAAAAAGCCAAGAAGAGAAGATAGTTCTTCTCGTATTGTCTGAAGGGGTTGGAAAGAGGAAAGAGCCACAACAGAAAATGAAAATCATATAAATTTACAATTTTTTATATACGAACTCTTTGATTTGTTGTTTTTGTCATCGCAAATTTTTTAATATTCTGGTAGCTTTCAGCAAACATTATAAATACACAATATAAACAATTTTGGATCCTGCTAGTTGAACTTTTGACTTTTACTTTTCATGTTTACTCTATATTATTGTTATATCACTAAAGGTTAAATGTTTAATAACTTCTCCTGCTTATACAATTCGGACAAGTGTCAAACGTAAATGTTTATTTTCGAATAATAGTTTTTCGGACTTGATAATTATGTTAGGTTGGACACAATGTGTTGGACATAAGCTTTGCTGGTGTCGAAATTTGCGGTATGGGCTTTTCTGTAAGCACAAAAAACATGATAATCACAGAAAAGTATTGCTTAACAGAAATAGGTTACCAGCCAAAATTATTCTAAGTTGACATGAATGGGACTGGTGTCCAACTCATTTTTTTTATAACTGCAAGTTCTAGAGGGCAGGAACAGAATTGTGTGCTACGCGTTAGAAATTAGCTGTGACTGTTATTTGATTAGCAGAGAAAACTGCTGAGCAAAATTTCTGCTCAACCCTCGAACAAGTCGCCACTGTGAGAGCTCTCACTGACCAATTGGTTTTTTATCTGCCACATCCGGGGATAAAAATCCACTGGACCTGCTATTTCAGTTTATCCTGTACTGGGGCATCTATCAACACCTCAAAGTGGAATCGCAGACTTTGGCGCCCAATTTAGCCTGGGGTTAGGAAAATAAAGCTAGTTAGTCCATAAGTGCATGACTTCAAAGTTAAATAATACCATCCACATCTACTCAGATTCTTATAGCGTCCATAGAAAGTTAGAAAAGGCATAACAAAATTAATTTTTCATATTTCTGAACTAAATTATTATTTATGCACAAAATCCCATTGTGACTGCACTCACTGAGCCACGATTGCGCGTTGAAAAAACATAGGGGGTGCTTTCCAGGGTTAACGCCTGAAGTTGGCCCCCCTAACAGATGAGTCAAGTGAACAAGATGATCGCTACTTGTCGAGTTTTGGAGCTTCAAGCTGAGGCCTGTTTATCACATCCAAATCCAGAGTGGAACGCTGGGGTGACCCGAACAAAGTCCCCCTCTGGAAATAGAATAGCACAAAAAATATATAAAAAACAGAAAGTACTTTCGTTTTTGTTGTAATAAAGTCATACTATCTTGCTTTATTGTTTCAAAATAATATAATTATCATTTTTTTAAATTTATTGTTGTACCTTCCATGTGCCTGTAGCAAAGGTTGATAACCTCTTAGTCAGTCCTAGTGTTCCAACAGGTACAGTGCTATAGATGGGGTCAGGGGGCGCGACCTCTGTCGAATTAAGAGCAAAATCATTTGATGAGGTATCATCATAATTGTTGATTTTCTTTTTATGTTGTTGTTTTTTGTTTTTAGCTTGGTCTTGCTTATTTAGCTTGGTCTTGTTATTTTGTATCTTACCTATACACTTTTATTAAATGTCCTGTTCTGGTATGTTGATAAGTTGGTTAAAGTTGAGTTGTGTTTGTACTGATACTAATAGCTTTTCTTCTTACGCGAATTTGATTTCTGTTCATCAATTTGTTCTGTTTTAATGTTGTTGTTGTTGTAATTGTTGTTGATTCTGCTGTTTTTGATGCTGTTGCTGCTGCTGATTGGTTTTAAAAAGTAAACTGAACTAACCGAGTTATATCTCCTGATGCCACAATTTAAGAAACAGGCAGTATAAAAGGAATTGTTGTTGTTGTTGTTGTTGTTGTTGTTGTTGTTGTTGTTGTTGTTGTTGTTGTTGTAGTTGTAGTTAGTAGTAGTAGATGGTGAAGTTAGGTAAAAATCTTATCCAAGAATACTTACCACATGGTCTCCACTTCATTAACACCACGAAAACTAAGAAGATGAACACCACGCCAAAAGAGAACACCCCAGCGGATACACCGACTATGAGAAGTAGACCTGTGATGAAGTAAAATGGCGGCTTGTTGGAATTGGGTAAACAAACAAATTAATTTGGTTGGATTTAGGGTTCAGTCTCATTATTGGAACGGAGGTATATCGTTTAATTAATCTGTTTAGAAAAAGGTGCTGGTTCTGAGAGAATAGCCGGTTATTCGTTACGTTCTGTTGGGCCGGGCGTGTCAAGGAACTTGTCTAATTATGTTTTCTTAAAAGTTGGTGGAAGTGGGATTTTAACCCTTTATCATTACACAGGTGCTATATAACTGGCAACTCACGCACTACGGGGTTTTAATAACCTAATTTCAATGCCGAGATAGCGCTTAGGCCATTTTGTTGGTGTTGCTGTTTGTTGTTGTTTTGTTTTGTTTTGTTTTGTTTTGTTTTGTTTTATTTTTGTTTACTTACGGTCTTTAGGAAGCGGTATCACTGCCGAACTATTTCCATATGCATTTGACGCGATGCAAGTGTAGCCTCCGACACCTGTCGCAAACGGCGGATCGATCTTCAGCTCGCTGCGTGTTCTGTTGCCCTCAACCCAGCGTTGATTTCCCGTTGCAATCTCAGCGTCGTTTGGTCCGACCCACGAGATATTAGCGGCTGGATTTGCGTCTACCTCGCACCAGAAAGTGTTGGGTTTCTCCCTGATTCTTCCGGAGGTTATAAAAGGCGGATCTGTGGTTGAACAAAAAGTAGTCCTTATAATAACATACCTGGAAATAGACCTTTCTATTGTGCAAAATTCAACATTTTCTGGAAAGATTCATGAGCTGAAATATCTCTTACGATTTGTAGATTTGTTTCCAAAAAAATCAACACATTTGTTAATGTGTAACATTTCTACACACTATCTGTTTTCGATTTGCATTAATGGCTTGCAATAGTTTTGCAACCTCAGTTGGCAAAAACTCGGGCTGTGTGACGTTGCAAAAGAAAGGTCTATAAGGAGACCAACGATCCGAAAAGATTGATTGCACATGACGTCATTGACCGCCATCTTTGATGACCAACAATGGGAGACTTTCTGGGACGATAGAGGGCAGCATACTTACCGGGTAAATCCATTGTTCTCAGAATTATGCGCATGTTCAGAACTACGTAAACAATGGAAATTTACCCGGTATGTCTGCTGCCACCTAGCGTTGGAAAATCTCCTATTGAAACGTGCACGTACGTACGCGCTGTGCACCACTCTCAGCCAATGATAGCTCTTTGTCACGCGTGTACTCTCATTTACGATGGTGGACAGTTCAAGTGGTCTAAAGCAAATGGTTTTTAAAATGTTTTATGTGTGACCATTTTATCCTTGGCCTCAAACTTCCCACTGAGGGCGCTATTTTGAGTTGAAACACCAGTGGTTATGGTATGCCGATACAACACCTTTAAGTTAATGGGGGAGGGAATGCAATGTACGTACAGACAATTGAAAGAACAATCTCCGTGGCTGGTGGGGGTACGTTGGCGCCCTCAACGGCCGATGGTATCACACACTTCAGCACACGTTGGTGCTGTGATCGCAGAGCGTTAAACGTCACAACGCTGACGGTCCCGCCCCCATCGGCGAGTGAGTCCAGCAACACGACCTCCCCGAATGGTTTCCCGCCCATGGACCACGTGATATTGACGTCATAGATTGATGTGCAGTTGAGAGTGGGTGACGTACCTTCCACAAAAGTTGTACCTTCGGGTGGCGGGATTATACGCGGAGGCTGTCGCTCTATACAAAAGAAACAAAACTGAATTCGAATATAAAGTATACACTGTAAAAACAGTTCGTCAATCTTGCTGTTAAAATATGTCAAAATGAGTAAGTTGTAGCAGCGTCCGGGCGGACACGATTGCATATGCAAAACCGTCCGGCGGACATGCAATAATGTCCTCCGGGTAGTATTGCATAGAGGACATAATTGCATGCGACTTGGGCGTAATCCATGTACGGCAGTTAACGGTGCCAAAGTTGCAGTGTGGACGCGCGCGCGCGTAGTGAATGAAATTAGCATAATATTCATGATAAATACCTTCAAACAAATTCTTACCAACTAAAAGGGTCCAACTTTTGAGTAGGCCTACATCTTGATTGCCGACACCAATCACTTCACAGGAAATGTTAGTGTTCGAGTCACGTAGCAATAATACAACCCCTAAGGTACTTCTACTTTGTCTAGCTGTTGTTCCTGCGATGCTGGTCGTAACCGGGAGGTAGACGTTGTATCGGTCTCGGACGTCAGGCACTAATGTCTCCGCATTTTTTCTCCATACAAATATTGGCTCAGCACCACCACCACTGTATCTTTGGCTGCACGTCAGATTAAAAGCTCGGTTATGTACGACCACTTTCCTTTCTGCATGACTTGTAGGTGCTGTGGAAACAAAACCAATGCAAAAACCAGTCAGGAGAAAGCCATGCAGCCGCTAATTTAGTTTAGCAGAAAATTCTGCATGACAAAAAAATTTCTTTGCTAAGCTTAAGTTTATGCACTGGTGACCCTCCGGCGCGGCCTTACCTCCCTGTGGGCTGTGGGAAATTCAATTATGTTCTGGGGAGCATATTCCACTTTTGTTGATTTCTTTGGAAGATAGTCTTAAAGACACTGGACACTATTGGTAATTGTCAAAGACCAGTCTTCTCACTTGGTGTATCTCAACATAATATGCATAAAATAACAAACCTGTTAAAATTTGAACGCGATCGGTCGTCGGAGTTGCGAGATAACTATAATGAAAGAAAAAAACACCCTTGTCACACGAAGTTGTGTGCGTTTAGATGGTTGATTTCGAGACCTCAAGGTCTAAACTTGAGGTCTCGAAATCAAATTCGTGGAAAATTACTTCTCTCTCCAAAACTATACGTCACTTCAGAGGGAGCCGTTTCTTACAATGTTTTATACTATCAACCTCTCCCCATTACTCGTTACCAAGTAAGGTTTTATGGCAATAATTATTTTGAGTAATTACCAATAGTGTCCACTGCCTTTAAAGACCATAATATTTTCGACAGAAAAAGAACAAAGACTGGATATTTCTGACAGTAAGGTACTAACACATATTGCCAGAGTTCGTTCAACCAGTTGAGAACCCACCAGAAAAGTCGCTCCTTTGGGAAAAATAAGTTATTTGAAGGATTTTTCGGTATTATATTCCAAAGTCTATCCCCACAATAGTTAATTTTAAATAGTACATGTTGTATGTTAGCAATAACTTACCATTTATAACAGCAACGAAGAAGATGACAAGCACAGTTTTTGGATTCATATTTGACTTTGGTAAGAGCTAGATGATCTGAGGAAAGTTATACTGAACGCAACAAGGAAGTATGAAAATAAATGCTTATGGGTTTACTCGTATTTTTTAAGAATGCGTTAAAGGGATGATTGAGAGAGAAAGAAACTTAGTCTTGCAAGTCAGTGAGTTAGATTTCATTAAATAATATTAAAAGCCAATTTTGTAGTGCGTCATATTATTATATATTTTTTTAAGCCACTCCTGGCTCGTATGAAAAAAGGACTGTGCTGTGACGGTACATAAAAGCAAAGGCTGTATTGCAAGTGAGATTTTTCAAGTTAGTTTTGAAATTACATAGGGCTGCTATAATAAGCACACAAATTTGCTTAGCATGAACTTCTTCCTTGATAAAAACAGGATTACCAGCCAAATTTCCACGTGATTTTCAGGATAAGCAATCAGCAGCTGAGTGCCAGTAACAAGCAATATGCAACAAATGGAAATTAAATTTGCTGGTAATCCTGTTTTTATCAAGGAATAAATTTCATGCAAAGCTAATTTGTGTGCTTAGCAGCTCTATGAAATTGAGCCCTGACATTCAGTGGAAGAGCATTTCATAATGATGACATAGATGTCCTAATTATGACTTATCATGACCGATTGGCATTAACAGATGACCCAAAACTATAAGATGAAGTCATAAATCTAAGAAATAAATATAAGTCCCGATTATGTCCTTGTTTTAGCACACTGTCCCTTTAATGCTTCTGCATAACAATGAAAGTAAAACAGTGCAGTCACAGGAATGAAAGTGACGTGACACTATAGAAAAAAACAATATCAATTGGTCCTCGAAAATAAAAGTATGAATTTTGTATCGAGTACTACAAAGGCCGACTACACTGTGGTATAGGCTCTAATAATTAAACTAGGGGTGAGAGTCATTACTGACGAAAAAGTCTGAAACTTGGATGCAAGTTCAAAGGTATGTTGAAATGATGCCATTTCTACCGTTTGGTAACCCCTGGGGTTGTAGATTCAAAGGAGCTTTTGGAAACAGTATCCAAAGCACTAGAGAAGTAGACCAATGAACAGGATTTCTTTATTTGTGGGGACAAAAACATTGTCTGCTTTTCTTTACCAGGCCGACGAAAAAAGTCTGAATTCAGCCAAAAGTCTGAACAATCCCATCCCCGTTTTCACAATCTTGTCCATGGGCAAATCATCGGAAAACAAACATAGGTATAGGAGGAATTTTATGCCTGAGAAACCTAACTTTGAACCCGAATTTTGTTTTGAGGGGGGGGGGGGGGGGGGGACACACTGAAATAAAATTACTGTTTTGTAACTCTGATATAAAGACAAAGTTGCTACTTTAAGAAGACATGATGTTGTGTTTTCTCTTTTATACTTTCTCTTTTTAATAAATTCAAATAAAGATAACGAATGGCATAATCAAAATAAATATAAATAAAACAAATCAACAAATATATCCACGAAGGAATGAATGAACAAAAATCTAAACGAAATAAATAAATAAGCTTGTAGATGTAGATATACATAAATAAAATTAGATAATGCACAATTATATAGCAAAAGAAATAAATGCACAAAATAAATAAATTAATTAAAAATAGTAAATCAAATTAAGAGTAATAAGCAGATAAGTAGTTAGAATAAAATAATTCACTGACAGACTGTGTTTTATAACTCACAGAATATTTTAGACTAAAAACAAGTTAAACAAACAAACAAAAAAACGAAAATTCCCATACAAATTATTTTAAGAAAATGATGTCAAAAATGTTGTCTGTTTGTTTTTTAAACGGCAGCTTTTAAGCATAAAAACCTTTTAAAATGACCTGGGACTTATTTCACTAAAGAGCTGCCAAACAAATCTGCTAACCCAGAATAGTGTTACCCGCCAATAATACAATGTCACCACATGTACCATCTGAAACTGTTGTTACTTCTGGTTAACAGAAATTCAAGCTTAACGGCAGTGGACACTATTGGTAATTATCACAAAATTGGTATTATCACAAAACCTTTCTTGATTACCAGTAATGGGGAGAGGTTGATAGTATAAAACATTGTGAGAAACAGCTCCCTCGTAGTTTTCGAGAAAGAAGTAATTTTCCACGAATTTGATTTCGAGACCTCAAGTTTACAACTTGAGGTCTCGAAATCAAGCATAAGAAAGCACACAACTTCGTGTGACAAGTGCTTTTTTTTTCTTCATTATTATTTCGCAACTTCTACATCAGATTGAGCTCAAATTTTCGCAGGTTTGTTATTTTATGCATATGTTGAGAATACACCAAGTGAGAAGACTGGTCTTTGACAATTACCAATAGTGTCCACTGTCTTTAAGTGATGGAGTGGGCCAAATTTACATTTCTTGTGTCAACTGCACCTAAACATCCTACATAACGATCAATAATCTATGTTCTGTTTTTCAAATTTGTAAATATTTTAATAAAACTTGGTTAAAAATAAATGTCTGCCCCAAAACATAACTAACATTTTACGAGTGAGATACAGGTAATAGAATAATACCCATTGTATTGGTCGCCATCACTAGGTCAAACATTGGAAACAAGCATACATGCTTGCGCAAATCTCTGCCATAGGTCTTGATTTAACCTCAGTGGAATGCGCTGTTTGACCATGTGAGGGGACATCCAATGCACAGGGTCTTTTTAAAGACAATGATCAATTGATGTAGGTTTATGTCTTTGCCCTTTTTAAATTAAAAACACTAAGGTCTGTTCTTTATGGATGGAGGCAGCATGCCCGTCTTTATGCCCCTTGCCTTGGTGCCCTTTGAAATGTTTGATTTCCAGCACAGAGGTGACCTTTACTTAGTACTTTTTGCTTTTACAGCTTAATAATGCCCAGTTGCCCTACATTATAACAGTAGCATGGTGTTATAACACATTTTCTTCTTTTTGCTAAGCACATTTTTAAATAGGTTTATAAAATCTGACCCAAGCTGCAACATGTATAGAGTCAGTAGGATTTGAAACTTTGCATGGTGGAAGTAAGATATAGACATGGTGTTACCGCAAACTTTTCTATATGTATAGAGTCAAGATAAATACTTAGAAGGAAGTCATACTGTTAACTTATATTTTGTATACTGTAATAATACTCTGTTTTCCCCGATACATGTATATCATCACTAAGTTGTGAATGCAGTTAAATATATAGCATAGATGGAAAGAATACCACTTTCATATGATATATTATAATTTGAAATAGTAGGCCTATCAATAATTTATTTAGAATGCTTTAATATAATTATATTTTCAAATAAATAACATATATTAGATTTGAGTTGAGAGTGTCAGTATTGGTAAACATGTATTAAAACAACAGTGAAATAATTACGTTCAGCTGTGACAATTTTTATTTAAAAACAAAGAGCACAAACTTTCAAAGAAAAAATGAATAATACATCCTAGTATTTACAGCATCTATATTTCTTTGTAAATAATTGTAAACAATTAGCTTGAGCGTCATCACACTTAAAAGTGGGAGGCCATTTGTCTAGTGATAATTCTCATTTGAAAAAAGGACCAAAATGCCAAACTTTGACATGGAAAAAAACAAATTGAAATAATAATCTAGGTTATTTTTCTCTCAAACACAGAATGCTCTAGAATTGCCAGGGTCGTGGGTTCGAATCCCACCCGAGTAATAACATGCCTGTGATATATTTTTTTCCACAGGACTCGGGAAAGTATGTATACAGTGCAAGTACACATCGCGTACAGATTACGAAATGAAAATGAGATAACAATTTGATGTTTGCTTACTCAATTTTCCTTACGGTAATTTTGTAAGGAGATTCTCGGCTGCTGTAGTGATGGGGGAGTTGACCCAAAGAGCTGCAACATCAACCCTTGCATGAAATCAGACTGTGCCATAGCAATGTGGTGCACCTGGATCTGCATTGTTGTTACTGTTCAAGAAAAAAAAATAAGCAAAATATTAAATTCTTACTTGAGTTTAAAGCCGTTGGACACTTTCGGTGAACCGTATTGTCCACAGGCCCACACTTTGTGTATCACAACTCATACATAAAATAACAAACCTGTAAAAATTTAGGCTCAATCGGTCATCGGAGTCGGGAGGAAAAAACGGGAAAACCCACCCTTGTTTCCGCACGTTTCGCCATGTCATGACATGTGTTTTAACTATAATCCGTAATTCTCAAGAATTGATAATTGTTTTAATGTTTTCTCAAAAAGTAAAGCATTTCATGGAATAATATTTCAAGAGTAATCTTTTACCATTACCTTCAGTTAACCCTTTAAGTTATTTGTGAATCTGTGAACTTGTATTTTTGTTTCTGTTTCGAAAGTGTATAATGGCTTTAAAGACACTGGACACGTTTGGTAATTGTCTAAGACCAGTCTTCTCACTTGGTGTATCTCAACATATATGCACAAAATAACATAACCCATTTGTACTCCTAGAGAGAAGAAATTATGGACTTAATGAAGCAATTATGATTAAGTGCCTATGAAAGGGCACAAGTGGTGTGACTGACCAGGCCAGGATTCGACCCTACACTCTGTAAATTACAGAACTTGAGCCCCCTCCCTAGACACCTTGGCCACAACACCCCAGGCAGTCTGCTAAGCGAACTACTTTTTAAACATACCTTCCTCACCAGGTGTGTACATGAGTGCCAGGATGAAGTCTTTATACGTCGCTGTGATGGATGCCAAGAAGGCCTTGACGTCTTGAGAGGTTCTCATCATCTGGCATAACTGCTGTACTATCTTAATGAGCCAAGACATCCTCAAACCTTCATCATATAAAACCTACATGAGGACAAACAAATATAAAAAAAACAAAGTATTCAAACAACCAAAAACCCAATGTAATTTTAAAAATTAAGAAATGATGGCCAACGACACATTTATTTGGACAGTGTTTTTCAAATAAAAATGGCACTATTCTTCAAAAGAGAAAATTATCTGACCAGCTGAAAAGTTGCCATGATTAGTTAGTGAGTCCAGTGGGTTGTTGGCCTGGGTCTAGAGGATAGGGCCCCCTGAACCTCCTGGGTGGGTGTCTGAGGATTTGCAGACTCTCCACATCACCATAAAAACTACTTTCGGTTTTCATTGTTGTAAGAAAAATGTGTCTTTAAGATTGTCTTTGTTCAACCCAAATGAAGTATACATCTCTGTACCAGTATGATATTTGGTTCTGGGGAAAAAAGTAGGAACAATTAATCGAGTACAACAAGGGCTGATCCACACTTGAATCCATAGGCTATGGAAGAATTGGCCCCTAATTGCCCTTGTCTTGGCCTTGGTGCCCCTTCAAAAGCTTCCTATATGTGTGACCATAGAGATGTTTTTAAGTCACTGTTTAATAATAGGCAAGGGGAAACTGGATTTGAAGATCTCTTGAATGAATGGTTTGTTGTCGGAATCTGTGTATTTGGTGAACAGAGGTGTTGATGTAAAGATTTTCGTAAGAAATGCCCTTTGGAAATTGTAAACAGCCTTGCCTTCAAAAGATAAGAATTCCAGGGGCCAATTTCATAGAGCTGGCTAAGCAAAAAAGCACGAAAATAGCTCGCCTATTTTACACATGTTACTAGCCAACATTTCATGCCATATACATTGCTTGTGACTGGTATTTAGCTATTGTTTACTTAGCATGTGAGTGGAGTCTTCGCCGACAATCTGATTTTACTAAGCAAGGATTTTTTTGCTTGAGCAAAATTTTGTGCTTAAGCAGCTCTATGAAATTGGGCCCAGACCTAAAAATTGTATGCTTACCACAGAGAAGGCCACAATGGTGTTTCCTAGGTCGGTCATCTTCCCGTTGATGGCTTTACTCCCCAGGACTTTCAGGGTGATGGATTCACCACACAGAATCAACAACCTAGCAATGTTCTCAATAAGCCATTCATCTGGGCAACCTGATTAGAAAACAACATCTAGACGTTAATAGATGGACATTTTGCATTGGGGATAAACTGCCTCTAGCTATCGGGCAATCTCAGTGGTCTAGTTGGCACGACACTGCTCTAGAATTGCAAAGGTTGTGGGTTCGAAACCAATATTGAGCTCAAATTTTCACAGGTTTGTTATTTTGTGCATAGTGTTGAGATACACCAAGTGAGAATACTTGTCTTTGACAAATACCAAAGGTGTCCAGTGTCTTTAAAAAGTCTCAACGCAGGTAAAAGTCTTAAAATCATCATCCCTGTGCTTCACAAAACATATTTGGTGAGCACAACTTATCCATGACAGTATCCCACTTATTTCTGCTGAGCAGAAAGTTGTTAAGCAATATTTGCTGCCTTAAGCAGCCCTATAAAATTGGGCACTTTGTATAGTGGGTCTAACTTTTAACTGTATCATTTTCTACCTTAAAAACCACCAACTGTGGTAAATCTACTCTTACTTACCAGTCAACTCTTCCAAGACACTGATGACATCATCATCGCTCCATTCTTTGTGCATAAAGAGAGCTTTGAGTGCCATGGCGATCTCGCTCAGGGGAGCAATGGCACGATGTCGAGACTCGCCCTCACCGATGGATGGCTCTGCCATACACTCCCAGAAAATCACATCTGGAAATAAATAGTCATCTTGTCAAATTTGTTAATTAATTAATAATTTTTTTAAACTTTTAATTTTGTTTCATATATGCTTGTTGTGAAGCCAAGGACTCTCAGAAAAGCCATCTTAATTATTACTAGCCAAGAACCGAATAGAGAGAACACAAGGAACGATGTTTCAGTTTCTACGTAGAGGCTTTATGAAATTAGGCTCTGGGTCCAACTTCATAGAGCTGCTTAAGCACACAACGTAGCTAAGCACTAACAAATGTTGCTTACAAGAATAAAGATCCAAACCGGCCAAACTACCAGGCCACTACATGTATATGATTTGTGACCGGTAATATGCTAATTTATGGTGAGCCGAAAAGTGTTTAGCAATACTTGCAGTTTCAGCAGTGGGCAATGTGTAAGGGGGTCTGACTTCTTCAATTTTGCTTTCAAAGAGTGAGTCAACAATTTTACTTCTTTGTTTCAAAGGATTTTTAAAAGGGCAAGGGCACCAAGGCATCTTCCCTTGGTAAAGGGCACCCTATGAGGAAACTGTAAGTTTCTACTGGAGCATTTCAAGGGCACCAACACAATGACCAGAGGAGCACAGAGGCAATCGCCTTCTTTGCCTTCGTGAAATATCAGGGCCCAATTTCATAGAGCTGCTAAGCACACAAATTTGCTAAGCGTGAAATTTCTTCCTTGATAAAAACAGGACTACCAACCAAATTTCCATGTGATATTCAGGATAAGCAAACAACAGCTGAATACCAGTAACAAGCAGTATGCAACGAATAGAAATTAGGTTGGTAATCCTGTCTTAATCGAAGAAGAAATTTCATGCTAAGCAAATTTTTGTGCTTAGCAGCTAAATGAAATTGGGCCCAGGCCTGAAACTCACCTGTATTTGGACATAGTGGTCCATAAAGGAGATACAGCATCCTAGCTTGGTGTACCATAGGGAATGGTTTTAGGATGAAATTAAGCCACATGGAGAGGTCTTCCATCACCTTACACTGGTCTAGGAGAACGTGTCGGAAGAAACGACGGGTCTTGATCTCCACTTGGGAGTTGGAGCCTGGGTTACCTGAAAGCATCATCACTGAAGAAAAAAGAAATTTTTCAATGTCTGAGATGTTTTTGTTCTTTCTTATACCACCAATCTGACATGCATATTATTCAGGGTCGAAGTTGCCCTCAGCTACCACGTACAACAACAAATCATTTTGTTGTTTATATGTTTTTAAGGAATTCTTGAAGAATATATTGTGTTTGGTAAAAGAGCTAGATTGCAGGACCTGTTTATTAATGAGAGTTTCTGGACCATACTGAAATAACTGGTCTTGGGCAAGTGGCTCAGTGTATATTTTCAGCCCCGTTTTTTTTCAGTGAGGAGGGCCTGAAGTTTCATCGTTGAGAGGGCAAGCTAATCTACACTTTGCAAAGGGCACTGTCATTGAAAATTCTTCAGGTTTATGAAAAAGTTTGGATGAGGCGCTGATGAGACACACCACTACGAGCGAATGAACATTTCAAAGGGCAACAAGGCACTGACTTGGGCATTGTGGCAATACACCGATCCATTAGGCTTTGCCACGGCGCACGTGCGAGCAAGAACACGTGAGCCCCTCCAATGCCATTCTGCACAACTCGGGTGTATTGCCTCCTTTGCCTTTTTCAAGGCTTGCATACTTACAGATTTTATTTGTCATGCTCTGGCTTTCACTAACGGTGAGGTAAGCCCTCATACATTCTCTCTCCTCCCAGCCTCGTGTGAAGGTACTCAGGAGCTGACCGTGGCAGCTCAGAGCCTGGCAGGTGAAGATCCTATTCACTCCTTGGAGCTAAGAAATAAAATAGTCAGATAATAGTTTTTACTTTGATTTAAGCTGCTTATGCGCAAAAGAGGCTAAGCACAACAAATGATGCTTAATACCAGAGTAAGGGTACCAGGTGAAGTACCATGTACAATCTCAGACTGGTGCAGAAAGTGGGTTTGAAGCAATATTTTCTGCTTTAAAATAATCTCTATGCAAGGGCCCAATTTCATAGAGCTGCTATTAAGCAAAAAAGAGGCTAAGCACAGCAAAATTATGCTTACCAGAATAAGGTAAGCCAAGTACCATGCCACCTACATGTACAATCCTACTCATTTCTGCAGGGCAGAAATCTGTTTAGCAATATTTTCTGCTTAAGAATCTCAATGCAATGTCATGTTTTCCTCCCACATCTCGAACTGAGATTTCTTCAATGTCTTCTCTACAAAAGTATCTTCAGTCCTATGGGTTACAGTGTAGGGAACTTATTAGGATTTCTTGATTTCATTACCATAACGATATAATAATTATTAAATATTTACCTGAGATACGCAGTTTTCAAGGATCCTCAGTCGTTCTCTTGTTGGATAGAGACACGTTGTCCTCTTCAGTAGTAAGCCTTTCATTAAAAGAAAAAACATAAAAATAATCATTGAATAGTATACACATAATGAATGTTTATGAGTGCAATGGTGCGAATATGTTCATGAGTTGAAAGATGGAATGTTCTATTCAACGAGGCGGAGCCGAGTTGAATGGAACATTCCAGCTTTCAACGAATGAACATATTCGCACCATTGCACGAATGAAAAACATTCATTATTTGTTTTATATAACATCCAAGTAGAACTTTGTCATTTTGATTGAAAGAAACAACTTTCAAAACAAACAATTTCAACTGTAGAAGCCGAATGCTAGTAATTTTACTATGCCTTCTTGCAGTAACACCTGCTGCGTTACCAAAGACACGCGCACGCAGTGATGTTTTTACTCAGCTTTTTCGTTCCATCCGAAAAGTACCATTGCACGCTGGCAGCGTGCCAGCGTGCAATGGTACTTTTCGGATGGAACGAAAAAGCACGGCGAGTGACTCAGCGTGCAATGGTACTTTTATTTGCTATCACGTGACGGACAATCCTCCAATCAAATGGCAAGGATCTGCTTGGGTGTTATATAAAGACAAATAATGTTTTCATTAAAGACAGTGGACACTATTGGTAATTGTCAAAAACTAGTCTCCTCACTTGGTGTATCTCAACATATGCATAAAATAATAAACCCGTGAAAAGTAAAGCTCAATCGGTCATCGAAGTTGCGAGATATTAATGAAAGAAAAAACACCCTTGTTGCACCATGGTCACACGAAGTGGTGTGCTTTCATATGCTTGATTTCGAGACCTCAAATTCTAAACTTGAGGTCTAAAAATCAAATTTGTGGAAAATTACTTCTTTTTTGAAAACTACATCACTTCATAGGGAGCTGTTCGCACAATGTTTTATACTATCAACCTCTCCCCATTACTTGTAATCAAGAAAGATTTTATGACAATAATTATTTCGAGTAATTACCAATAGTGTCCACTGCCTTTAAAGAGAATGTGATGAAAGGGGGACATCCGAGGTATTGGAATAATTGGGGGTTGCAACAGATATAAAGCTAAAAAGTGTTTTGGCGTTACATACGCAGTGTGAACCTGGGAACAAAAGAGGTCCTCACAATACTGAAGGGACTTGAAACACTATGTGGACTTACACACATCTACACAGTGATTTTTACAGTGTTGAAGAATTATGATTTTTCTGAAGTGCACAGAATTTTTTTCGCAGAAGGTAAAATTATAACACAGCGCTGTGTGTTGGTGGGGTGGGGGAATTTTTAGCTGATCCATCAAACTTGGAATTTCATATTTGAAGGGTGGGTTCGAAGCCTACCCGGACCGGATACATGTATGCCTGTTGATGTTTTCCTGTGATAGTCAGGGAAGCACTGAGTATGCAATTTTGCTCACACATAAGAATTTGTTTCTGAGTTGTTTAATGTTTTCCTTACCAATATTTCTATAGTGGCTCATGTGATTATCACAAATTGTCCGCTTGCATGAGTGCTTCCTCAGGTGGACTAGTTTGCGCGGTTGAATCCTTTTCATGCCAGATCTGCTGTTTATGTAGACTGAGATGACATCTCGAAGACTCTTAGAGGTCAAGCTTAAGATTCCAATGTCTTGAACTTCAAAAAGAAAAAAGGAAACTTTGTAAAAGGTTAGTTTACAAAGAAATAAGCATGATCACACCAACTACTAGCCTACTGCTGCTAAATTGGTCCATTTGTAGGGGAGTCCACATTATTTTGTAAAAGAGGAATTTTTTCACATTTTTCAAAATTAAAGTTAAATCAGAATTTTCCATGCAAATTTTTTCCTCGCTGTCTTACGCATCGCTTTGTCGCATGCCCAGTGATCAAAAATACATATCTTCTGTATGGTGGTGGATGAACCATATTATAACACAAAACAAAACAAAAAAATAAAAAAACAGACACATTTAAATAATATGCTAAAAAAACATTAGCTCCTTGCCTTTTGAAAAATGATTGCAAATTCATAATATTGTTTAAAAATAAAAACAGGAAGCCACATATATGAAATTGAAAGCAGGCAGGGACACTCAAAATTAATTTTGAATGCAATTTCAATGCAATTTATTTTTGCAAACTTACTTGTCAAGGTGTGCAGTATTTGATACATCAGCTCTGTTGGAAGAAGTGTGAAGTAACCGAGAGGTTCCGATTCAACGCTCCACGAAACACGGCTCTGAAAATCCTTGATTTTTAGTCGTGTACTTCTGCGGCAAATCTGCACGTTGGTTTCTGTTAACGTTGTTGGAGTTGTCTCACTACACAGAGAGGGAAAAGCAAAAAAAAAAAAGACATGACTTTGTCATGAGAGCTAGACACAAGTACAACTTGTTAAGAAAATTGAAGATTTTTTTTTAAAGCCCTAACACTACAGGCCTAGCTAGGCCTAACTAAAGTTACGTAGGTAAACTTTGCCAGCTTGTTTGGTTGAAAAAAGTGCACTGCCCTGGCTTGCTCTCCCTCTCACCCTCGAATGCCCTTCTTAGTCTCTCGACGATTTAACGCAAGTCAGGATGTTAATTTAAACCCTGTTTGTTTGGCTGCAAAATATATTTTAAAAATGTAGGCATATAGTCCTACATGGCCTAGGCCCTATAATAAATAAGTCATGTACATTCACAACCACATCAAATCAGGATCATGAGTCCTGACAGTGACATGTCATGTCATGTATGACCCCACATACAATACATCATGACATACACTCTACACATTGAATCAATTGAGTGATAGCTGGGAGTGGAATAGCGATGCTACTTTTTAATAACAAAATATTTGTTTTGCAAACCAAAAGTTTAAAAACAAAACACCTGAGTCCTGACCTTGCTTGATAAGTTGACTTGTTCCGATGTAGGCCAACAATACGTATTCATCAGTTCATAAACATAAACATTCATGAACATATGAAAACAATGCAGATAAATAAAATAAATAGCCACTGGAAGCTTTTTAGTAAGTGTAAACTCCCCAGTTCATGATTGAGAAAAAATAACATCAATTTTTACACACCAGTCGAGTCACGTACAGCAATGACAGACGTGTCAGACGGTAGCAACTTTGCTAAAAAATAATCAGCTAGAAGCAAAATATACTCACCAAATCATCATGAGATAATCGCGAATGCCCACAATCATCCACAAACTATAAAAAGTAAACTGACAAAACAATAAAATAGGTGAAATCGATTGAAAAATCGGCCACGTCCGACTCCTCCGAATTGTGCGTCCGTCGCGCCCGCTGTGCTGTGTTGAAATGTGAACATTTTCGAATCAGCTGATCACTTTTTGTGGGCATTTAAACTTCCCGCTTTATTTGACGTAAATATGCAGGAAACTTTTTCCCGCCATTTTGGTGTACACATATCCGTGTCGTCTGCTACTTCACTGCTGATTCTGTGCGCTGTGTTTATGCAGACTTTTTGCTTGTTATTTACTCGACGTGTACAGTACCACGGCCGGATGTTTTGGGATGTTGTTGTGTGTGGTGTGTGGTACTTGATTTGACCATGATTTGACCTTATGGTAGGGTCATCTTTGGTGATGGGCCTGGGATTGCTTTCCGAGATTTACCATAAATAAACTTCCATGACTTCTGTGCCCATTTTTCATAGAGCAGTAGAAAATAATGTTATTGCTTAAAATATCCTTGCTTCGATACGAGCAGGATACCAGTCACAAATTTTACGTGATTAGATTATATTGTATTTTGACTGAAGCATTTTCTTTTGTTTTCTTTCTTATTTTAGTCTATTTTTTTGGCAGCAAAACTTTTCAGTCCGAACCAAAAAGAATTATTTATTAAAAAAAAGAAATAAATAAAAAAAACAAAAAAAACCACAACAAAGAAACAAACAAACAAAACAAACAAAAACATACTTTTTTTTTGATTTTACTTGATTTGTGCAAATGTTATAATTATAAAATTTGAAATAGGAAAGGGAATAGATGAGCTAGGAATTGTTTTTAAAAATCCATCAAAAATGTAAATATTAAAATTTTAAACAAAAATTAACTCAAATTTTTCTTTGACTGATTCGACCTTGATTTTATTATTGTTACACGTCAGATATGACACGTTCACAATGCTCTTTTATGAGGGTGATGCAACACCAAGAACTACCAAACTATGTTTTTTTTTTTTTTCACTTTCTCAAGCTCTCGAAATTTCTTTAAAAAGTGACGTGTCCCTATCCCCCATGTTGCATGCGTGGCAGACGAGTTCGTCCGTCCATGTGCAACGAAGAAAGGAAGAAGACGTGGCAAGTTTTATCCAATCACCATTGCCTGGATTGCCAACTTGGCTGCTGTTGTCCAATCAGGATGCCTTTGATTCACGCAATGGATTTTTCCAAGCCGTAAAGATAGACCAACTTCATTGGTTAGGATTTCTTAGGGTAAAAATAACGCATTGTCATTGGTTGAGACTGACCTATGACCGGATCTCGCGAACTGTGACCTGTCATCCACGTAGTCACCATCGACAAGTATAAAATCGGTCGAAACAACTCCGGGCTTACAAATCTGTTTTGTTGAGTTGAAATATCCGGTAAAACAAGACATTTTAGCCTTAATATTGCTGGAAGGTGCAGGCATCTTTGCAGAGAATTTTAAGTTGCGACTCAGGTCTGTTTTTGTATTTATCAACGCCGTTACTTGCCATCAACAAATTGTAAACATGAAGAGTCTGGCGATCGTAGCTTTCCTCACCGCTCTGTTGGTCGTGACTTTTGCAAAACCAGCAGAAAAACAGGACGAGCATCAAAGTGACAGAGTGAAAGACACAAAACTTAGTGACGAGGCTCATTTTGAAGGAAAGGAACATAACGTTGATTATGACCACGAAGCTTTCCTTGGTGAAGATGAAGCGAAAACATTTAAAGACCTCAGTCCAGAGGAAAGCAGAAAAAGACTTGGGTAAGTTTGGGAATTTTAACTTTTTTTTATATTAAGGTTTTTCAATCGGTCCTACTAAAAGCCGACAACTCGCCGACAACGCCGACAACAAGTCCAGAGCGCCGACAACTCGCCGCCAACAAGTTTTAATTACCTCAAAAATGGCCAATAAACCATAGATGTATTAGAACTATATGTGTTCTGTAATATAAACATAAAGTTAATGGAAAAACTTCACAAAAAGTGTGAATTTTTAACCAGAAAAAAACTTCACTTGCACGAAAAGCGGTCGGACGCCATCTTGGCTTAAAAACCGTGTTTGGACCAGACCATTATGATACGGGTAGATTTAGCACTTGTCAACAACAGAGGGCGGGCTTCATGTGAAGACCTTCACTGCAGTGTGCACAGTGCATGACGCCCGCCCTCTATTGCTAAGTCTGACTCACCCGCATCATAATGGACTGGTCCGAACACGATTTTAAGCCAAGATGGCGTCCGACCGTTTTCCGTGAACGTTCAGTTTTTTTTCTGGTTAAAAATTCACACTTTTCGTGAAGTTTTTACATTAAATTTATGTTTATATTACAGCACACATATAGTTCTAATACATCTATGGTATATTGGCAATTGTCGAGGTAATTAAAACTTGTTGGCGGCGAGTTGTCGGCGCTCTGGACTTGTTGTCGGCGTTGTCGGCGAGTTGTCGGCTTTTAGTAGGACCCTTTTCAATTTCGGCATGTTCGGGGTTCGTAAATAAAATGCCGTGGGGTTTCTTTAAATAACCATGTTAACTATACCGTTATACGAATTCAGAATGACCCATCAACATAAGTGTTCATGTATCACAATTGAGCCAAAATATTCCTAAAGAGTTTCAGCTTTTTGTTTGCCCCATACATGTAAGTTTGTTTCGTTCTATGATTTTCTTGTAAAGTTCATGTTGTGACGTGTGAAGGAAGGATCGGAATGATTTAGTGTTTTTGAGATATTTGTTTTGATTGCCTGTTGATGTATTGTTGTCTGGTTGTTTGTTTTTTATTCGTCATGTTCGTGGAGAAAATTATTATTTTTGGAAATCTGTCTGTATCCTGCCTAAAAAAAAAAAGGGAAAACCTCATTTGAGTACAAATTTCGAATTGGTCAAATTATAGGGCCTACTATGTTTTAGTACAACTCTCTGTATGGACTATGCCGCCATGCCATGGCCATTTTACTCATTTGAGCATGTTGAGGTAAATAGACCTTATGCATTGACGTCACCCAGCCGCCATCTTTGTTGAGGTCAAACGGTGACGAAACAATCGAAACGCACATAGATTGGCCAATGAACAACCTCCTTTTGACCTCAATGCGGGGGCGCCGTACTGAAATGACGTCATGTGCATAAGGTCTATTAGAAATTAATAGTATTAATACTATACTATAATAATTCATATCAAATAAAAAAAGTGGTGGGGACATACAGAAACTTTTCCCTTTCACTTTATTCTTGTTTTTATTTGAAAAGTTGTGGCAGGATTTATGGTTGCTTCACTTTAATTATAAATTTTCTTCTCAACATTTTACCAGTGTGATCGTAGATAAAATTGATACTGACAATGACGGCTTTGTCACTGAAGAAGAATTGAAGACGTGGATTGAACATCAACAAGTAAGACTTTGTTTTAAAATGGACAGTGCTTTTCAGGCCAAGTAAAAAATGACCACTGATTGTCGGGTCCTACTACTTGCCGCCAACTCGCCGTCAACTCACTTGTGCCGTCAACTTGACGTCAACTCCTCCAATTTACATTTAAAACCCACAAAAGAAGCATAGAACGGTGACTTATCAGCTAAAAGAGAACTTGCGTAAGTTTTAGGTCGTATTTCGGAATAAAAATTGAGTTTTTTTTCTTGTGAAAAAAATTATCTCGAAGCAGCAAAACCGTCGGCCGCCATCTTGCTTTTTCATATGGATTAATCTTGGCCCAAGATGTCAATGATTGGTACTTTTTTTATCAACACAAAGTCGTTTTTGTGAATAAATTTGTACCGACGAAAACCATGAGAAATATGTAGTTCAGCCCAGACTTAACACTTCCGTGCCCCATTTATAAATTTGTCAAGTAAATTTAATGAGTTGACGGCACGAAAATGATTTGACGGCGAGTTGACAGCAAGTCGGCGAGTTGACGGCAAGTAGTAGGACCGCTGATTGTCCCCTCCTTCATTCTTTTTTGAAGCCGCATCCTTCATTTAAAAGAAAATGTTTGGTTCTCCAAATAACTGTATACTTGCCTTTAATGTTAAGCACAATTTTCAACAGCAGTGTACACATTTGTAAAAATGTACGGTGTGCCATTTATGAAGATGCAAGCTCAGTTTACTCTCATGTGAGTGAAAAACTGTTGGACAAAATACTCTTTCCTCTCACGGTTTTGAATATAAGCCTAGAATATTTGACAACATAAATTGTGGGCTATCTTATGTTTGTTGGACATAAATTTTATTTCGGTTTGTTTGTTTGTTTGTGGTGTTCAACAGTGAACAAATTGACAAAATTCCCAAATGTTAGTGAAACTGAATGCAAAAAGGTAAAAAGATAAACAAATCGCAAGTTTTATGCAATGGTGCTGTGTTGAAAACAAGTCAGTAAAATTATCACATTGGAAGGGGGACATTAAATTTGGGCGAGTAGAAAATAGCACAAGGTTCGATTTCACAAAGAGCTAAGATTGATCTTAACTGCGAATCGGTGTGAAATGTCTGTAATACTGACAACACATCTAAAGGACGAATCTTTAGTGCTTTGTGAACTCGAGCCCAGCTCATGTAAATGTTTGGAGTTTTTTTTTTGAAGGGGGGGGGGGGTTGGAGATGGGAAAGTAGTGGGGGGTGCTTATTACTTCATCCACACAGCACTATTTCATTTCATTGCTTTACATTTCTTTTTTTTGTCTTTTCTGTTTTCATTTACACTTTGCATTGCTCTTCAGAATAAGTACGCCCATAACGACGCAGAAATTCACTGGGAAAATCGTAACCAAATCCCTGATGATATAATGTCCTGGGCCGAGTACAATGCCACTACTTATAGTAGCCGATCTGGTAATATTTATAGTCAATACCTTTTTTTACCCACAGAATACTTTATGACTGGCATGAGTTGAACAATGAGGGCATTATTCTTAACCATAGTTCCATCAGTATGCCATGTGACCCAGTTAGATGTGATAGTGCAAAAACCAATGATCTAAGTTGGTGTACACCTTTGGGGAAGTGTCCTGGGTTTTAAATGGGGTAAAGGCAGTTTTCTCCATGCCCCTATTTTAGATTTCCCATTTGTAAAAAATGCCTGCGTGTATGCAAGGGAAACCTGCCTTGCCGTTACAAAAATATGTTGATGATAAAGAAGACCATCACGTTAAAGCCATGTTGCTTTTTCACCTGTTTACTTTAAGGCAGTATTCCAATTGGCAGCTATAGCTTCGGCTACGACTGTTGCTACATAGGTATGTTGCTAAAGACACACTATACTTCAACGCAGCGATGCATTCCTAGCCAAAGCCGTATCGACCAATTCGGACACAGCCTAAAAAACCAAGACAATGTCAGAAGCACTTGGCAAAAAGCCTGGTTCTGTTTTTAAATTAGGGAGTCATTTGTTACTGCAATTGCACGCAGGGAACCCAACAAAAATGGTGGCAGATTACCAACGGTGTACACCTTCCTCCATTGAAACTTCGGCTACAGCTACGGCTAGATCGTGCGCGTCTGCCTATTCTTCAACACTGGTAGACGTGCTGATCTAGACGTAGCTGTAGCCGAAGTCGTCGTTTCGGACACGGCCTCAGACTGCATGCTACTATTGTTGTCACTCTTTTACAGAAAACATTCATCTTTGACGATGTGATAGGGCTTTGGGCGGCCCACAACCCAGATAAGAATGACCTAATGACATGGGACGAGTATAACTCAACAACATACAGCAACTTACCTGGTGAGAGCAGCTATGGGCACTCACCACACTCTGCTGTTAGAGACGCTCCGTGCAACCCTTTAACTCAGGCCTCGAAAAAACCAAGGGCGCACCCAGCAATTACCGTGGTGCCCTGTGTATTTGCTGCGGTGCCCTTTGCAAAGTTCCAAATACAAGTTAAAGTTGTGGTCATAGTAAGTGCCCCTTACCAGAGGAAAATTGCTGTGCACCTTTAAGAATGAAAGTCAAGGCCTACCTTACTTCCTCCGCACACTTTTCCCACAGGCAACCTCAATCCTTCACTGACCTCAGGTCTTGAATTACGGAGTAAAACCACAAGACCGCAGGGCTTGTAGCTCAAAAATGTTTACAAGACAAGAATTTATTTTACAAGACCATAATCAAAAAGATTTGAACAAGAGAAGCTCTTGATACACATTACGTATGTAGATCTTTCTCATTTTGTCTTCATGTGAAGCGTACTTTGAGACTCCAAAGATTTTAAAGATCAGATGTATTCACAAAGACATTTCACAATGAGGTAGCCTATTACCATTGAATTAGAGAACACAAATCCATCTGGCTTGTCCAGTTGTGAGTTTACTTACTCAATGCTAAATTTACCAGTCTCGGGCCTGCGGTCCAGTGTTAAATTGAGACCTGGTAAGAAAATATGGAAAAATAATGACAGTTTGAAAAGACTTTTAATTGATTTTGTAATTGGATTAGAAAATTAAATGACCTAAGCTAAGGGCTGCACGGAGTGGATTCAAACAACACAAGAGGTCCCTTGTCCCGAAGTTGACCCGTTCCCTCAGTGTCTTAAACCCTGTGTTTACGTTTCAAGCTTGTGCATCAGCTTCGCTAGAAATCTCTAACTGCTTAACTCCTCATGCTGTCATCTTAAAGTCACCTTTCTTGTTTTTTTCTTTTCTCTCAAAAGCTCTTCTGTCTTGAATACCCAACCTTTTATTTTTTACAAATTAAGCACATTTTTTACCCAACAATTGTTATAAAGTTCCTGTACATGTATAATACAGCAACTTTGCTTTGTCGAATGATGTCAAAATTGTGGAAGTGAACCGTATACAGTTATTCAGTGCCAAACTGTCAAAGAAACTAAGAAAATTTTTATGAAGTCTGTAAAGCTGTACATAATGTTTTCTGCTAAGCAGAATTTCCATCCTATGCTTACCGTTTGCAAAGCAAATAGCGTACTATCTTTTTTGAGACATGCTACCTTATCTTGGTTTTGGCAAAAAATATTCATTAATGTTATCATGTCATGGTGATGGATCCATATTGGGCTCTTCTGCTTAATAGTATAGTAGTTACATTATAAAATTCAGAGAGAAATTTATCTTTCCTTCTTCTTCTCGACTTGACCTTGATTCCTTTCTCGGAATGTATTCCTGCTAAAAATGCTTTCACTAACCCGACCATCTTCCTTGTCTGTTGCACTGATCAATCACTGGGTCATCATGGGTATTGTGTGAAACTAATGTTAGAATGCTCCCTCATTGCTTGGGCTCATGCCTTACCCCCCTTATCAATCTCTAGACACCTGTTTCATAATTGGAGGCCAATTACAGAGAAGACTTTTACCAAAGACTTTCATTGGCTTGTAAAGTTTGTCGTTGAACCCTGTATTTATTTCATTGTTGAGACTTTTCAAAGAAACTTGCATTATTCAAGTTTGTTGATTGTATCTTTTGTATACTATTTTCAATGTGTTCTCCAATTATGAAAGTGTCGTCCAGGGATAACGGTCATCTGCTGAGAAAAACTTTGCCCCGAATATCATGATTTCTACTTTTACATTGTAACCCAATGAAAAGGTGTTTTATATTGTCGCTACAGGGATGCGTAGCCGTTTTTTCATCTACTAGATTGAGTACTGTGTTTGATTCACTCGCAAAGAAATCAGGATTTTGCGGCATCGTTTTGCAGTAGGATGACCTCTGATTAACCCTTTTTTTAATTTATTTGATGAACCATCTTCATTAATTGACCTCGCAGAAGCAATACTCGGCAGAGAATGCGGAACAGTCTTGGAAGTCAAGTGGTTTCAAATCACAAGTTGAATGGGACGAGTACCTTCAAAGTGCTTTCGGAAAAGTTGGTGAGGGAAAGCACACACAAAAAATACCCCAAATTATTTTAAAAATTGACCCAGTCAGTTTCCCTTGTGGTGTATTACTTGACATTAAGTTCATCTCCTTTACGTGACTCGCTGCTGCTTCCCAGGTTGTATCAAGAACGTGGGTGTGATTCCTGGCTATACGGCGATTACAAGTTGTATGGTTTAATAATAATAATAATAATAATAACCGTATTTATAACGCGCCTTTTGCCGAAGGATACAAAGCGCCAGGTATTATTACTGCAAGGAGTGGGGCGAATTTTGAGATATAAGACCTAATCCTTAAGCACCATGTAATGGTTTACAAGGTGCTGTGGCGCAATATGCTGTTAATCCAGCCAGGAACACCGGGGCGAACCCCTTCTCTTTTTGATAAGTGCACTGGGTTCTTTTACATGCGTTTACACAACACATGGGACCAACGGCTTTACATCCCATCTGATGGACGAAGCAATGGTTATGTGTCACGGCTGGGGATTCGAACCCACACTCTGCTGATCAGAAACACCAGAGTTTGAATTCGGTGCTCTTAACCACTCGGCCACGACACTTCCAAATTTGCTGACTGGCACCCCTGACAAAATTGTTATCAAAATAGGGTGACTTCCATCATTAGTGCTAGATATCTCAGTTGCTTGTTCAAGTCCCGCTCTTGTCAACTTGTTTTAGTTCAACCCCAAATCGATAGAATTACTAAAGATTTCAGTTAAATCTCGGTCCATGAAGGTCCTGTCTAAAACTGAATCAAATTTCAGGTTGATTTGAGGTATTGAAAAGAAAGAGCAAAGGTTCAGAAGAACTTGGGTTTTATTTTCTTGCCCAAAAAGGTGTAACTTGTTCTGGGACTGTTTGGTGTGTGCAAATGTCCTTGTAGGATGCTCAATCACATTGCGGAATTACTGCATGATTCTACAGCTAATTGATGCATAGAAGAAATTCTTGAAAGTAACTGATCATATTATCACATTTGAGGCATGCACAAAATTAACTTGCCAAAATTTCCCTTTGCAAAATCTTCTTTTATCTCCAACCTAAATTAACAATAGCGTGAATGTATTGAAATGCCATGAGTTAACATCGCCCCTCCACCTTTACTTAAACAATTAAAACACTTGCATGATGACATTGAAGTTTCATAACTTGTTACTGTACAAGAAATTGCATGAGTTTTTATCAAGTTCGAAACTTAGAAGGGACTGTTGACATAAATGATCATATATGTAGTAGGTCTGTGGCTGTATGGAGTGTGAAGTTTCACCCAGTTAAGCCCAGTTCATACTTCGTGCGAATGCGCATGCGAAGCGCAGTTGACGTGAATTTGACGTCACAACCCTCCTTTCACAGTGATATTCGCATGTGAGTTGAGCAAAGTTGAACTGCTGCGAATTATTCGTTGCGAATATGTGACGTCAACATTCATATCGCATTCGCATTCGCAGGAAGTATGAACCGGGCTTTACTGCACCCACTTGCTGGCCATAGACTGGATACAGCCAGTGCGCCCTCGCTGGACTGGCTGGGATAAGGCTTGGAACTTAATCTTGGAGAAGGCAAGGCCATTATCATTTTGCAAAGGGAGTTTGGAGTTTGTTTAAAATCTGGGAAACTGGGATGAAAGAGGTTAAATAATTCCATGTACATCCAGCCACAGACCTGTTATGATCATGATGTCAATGTCCTCTTTGAAAATGTTGTTAACTACTGCACACAATAACTTACACCTACATGTATAACACAAACAACATGGAAGTTGCCAATTGTAAAAGCTTGCAGGGGGTCAAGAATGAAACCTTTATAAAACCACTATACATGGGTTCAATCAAAGGACAGTGGAGTGTGAACCACTCAGATGCTCCTGGTAGAACTTGTGTATGACACAGACTCCCCCCTGCAGTTCAAAATGGCTGGAGTTTTTCTAAAGCAACATTCTAATTCTGTTAATACTACATTGAAACCTTCAAAGAAGTTGCAGACCTGGAATTTTCATCTTCGAGAGGGCATGGCCATTTTCATATTGCAAAGGGCACTTCCATTGGAGAACCCCATAGTCAATGGGAAACCAAGGCCAAGATCAGGGCAATGGAGGCCATGACCTCTCTCAGGGCTGTGTGCTTCGTTTTTGAAAGGGCAAGGGCACCAAGGCATTTTCTTCTTGGTAATGGGCACCCTATGATGAAATTGCAAATTTGTACTGGAGCATTTCAAGGGCACCAAGGCAATGACCGGGGGACACGGAGGCAATCGCCTTCATTGCCCCCGTGTTGTATCAGACCTGACTCTGTGTAATTCCAGGCCCGGTGTTGCCATTTTTCTTGAGTAAATGGCATGAGAAATCCAGAGTCTGGATGAGGAACTTTGAAAAGGGGCATGAAGGGCACACCCCCAGGGGCTACAGAGACAAAAGGTCTTTGTCAAACATCAATTGTTTGAGTGGATTTTTTTTTATTTTGATGACTTCATCTCATGCCAACCATAACAAACTTGTTATTATAAAAAAGTATTGTGCATGCACTGCATGTTGTGTGTTAACACTTAACAATGATTTACTCAAAGTTTGTTGACCTCATTACCTAGAAATTCAGTAAATACAACAAGTGAAACCGAAATGTCTAATGATAACACCCTTTTACCAATAGACCTTACGCACATGACCTCAATTGCACAGGGTGCCTTTGACTAGAGGTCAATGCAATATTACTCATTGCTCATCCTTTACTCTTATTCCTCTTAAAAGATGGCGGTGGCGTCGATGCGTAAGGTCTTTTGTTGCATTTGGTTTGAGTGGAGAGTGTTCTCCTTTTACTGTGTTCCGCTGGCCAAATGCTAGTTTTAAAAAACACCTTATGACCAGCATTCCTCTTTCATTTAAAATATGGATTAGTGAAGAAGATGACGGTCCATTCACAAGAAAAATGTCCTGTTGGACAGTCACTTAAAATGGTAAAACCTCACAAGAAAATGCACATTTTATTCAATCAACTTAAGTGTGGTAACTTACATTACACCTGTACAGGGCTCTAATTTGGGGGGAGGGGGAACCCCACAAGACTGCAGGGCTTTTCGCTCTGAATAGGCCAGAATTTATTTTACAAGAATTTATTGGCACAACACTGGTCCTTTCGCGCCCTGCTGTATCTAGCTTTCATTTTCAATCACTGACGTCAACTTTAAATTTATTAAAAACTAACAGAGGAGGAGTTGAACCAGATGCCTGAGAGCGAACACATGGACTTCACCAAGATGATCCGTAGAGACAAAGCTCGCTGGAACGCCGCCGACGAGAATAATGACAACCTCCTGTCCAGGGATGAGTTCACCGCTTTCCTCCATCCCGAGAACTTTGAGAGGATGAGGGATATCGTTATTCAGGAGACGCTTGAAGATGTGGATAAGAACGGTGATGGGCAGATCTCGCTTGCTGAGTACATCGGTGAGTTGATTTGAGAGAAAACTTTTAATCTCCAAAAAAATTGATATAATATTATACTGTGCTTTTATTTAACAAAATGTACAGGCCTGGAGATACATGTAACCTCCGGCATCCACAGCAATGGGTTATTATTATTATTTATTACTTGACTTGGGAATGAAAAATGTGTGGTTTTTGTCATGTGTGTTTTTTTTCCTTCTTTTTTCTTTATGACTAACTTTCCCACTGATTTTAACTTGAATTTTGATGTTCTGTAAAGAAATGTGTGTTCTTTTAATATTTACAACTGAGGAATTGTTGTTTGTCGAGTGTTTCATAATTTTGAATGTGTGTGTACTTACATACTGTATAGATTGATCATGTTTTATCTTATGATTTGTTAGTAGCTGCTGTTAAATATTTTGCTCTGTTTTACAATGTTTTACAAGAACAATCGTTCACTGTAGAATTAAAAATTTTGCTAACTGTACATGTAGTTTTATACATCTTAAAATTTGTCAATTTTAAGATAAATACTTAGAGTTTTTTATGGTGTTATCTGACATTTAGGTAGGCCTATACGTGCTTATTAAATATTTTATGTGATAATTGTGTTTAAACACGTAAGTCTTTCATGCCTACATTATTGTACCCTTCATTTGGGGGAGAGGTGGCAGGAGGTAGATTTCTTGTAAAGTTTGCCTGTGTTTCTATCTTGAACAATTAACATGTATTGACACTAAAGGGTTGTATGAATCTCTTTTTCCGTTAAGGTGATATGTACAAGGAGAACAACGAGGGCGCTGATGAACCCGAATGGGTGAAGACGGAGCGCGAGCAATTCAGTCAGTTCCGAGACAAGAATAAGGATGGTTTCATGGACCTCCAGGAGGTCGGAGAGTGGATTCTACCCACGGACTACGACCACATGGAAGCCGAAGCAAAACATCTTATTTACGAGTCAGATAAGAACAAGGTACGTTGATTTTAATAGTATGTTAATTTGTCAGTGATAAAGAACATTACACCAATGTGTGTAAGTTATGTTGTGTGAGTTAACTATACCTTTATCTTTGGGTGCGTTCGTTTAGCTTCCCGTGGTCGACCCCGGTCTGCCCCAGTACGTTCGCATAGCTTTGACGGGGCTCACCCGGGACAGCCCCCAGTGCCCTGCTTGTGGAGTGGGTCACTTGGGGGTGACCTGAGGTGCATGCCGTCACCACGAGAGGGAGAGTGTGATCGTTCGATTAGCTCTTGTCAGGGGCTCACCCGAGTGAGCACCGCGGGGTCGACCCAGGGAAGCTTATCGAACCCACCCTTTATAATTGCACCACCTTGTTCATTCAAGAAGTAGATTTGTTCAGGCCTAGAAATATATACAGAGGCCCTGGAGGCCATAGCCTGTTGCCCCATATCTTGACCTTGGTAACACTTCAAAAAAATGAAAATGGCCTTGCCCTCTCAAAGATGAAATTCCTGGCCAGAGTCCTTAAGTCTTTCATGCCTTTTCAAGTGACTCAACTTTAATTCTCTCCATCCGCTTCTCATTACAGGACAAGAAGCTAACGAAGGCAGAGATAGTTGACAAGTACGACCTCTTCGTCGGAAGCCAGGCCACTAACTACGGAGAAAGTCTTCAACGACACGATGAGTTTTAGACGCAACCCTAACAGTTTGAGCCCAAATATCTCAAGGGGGGATAGCGTTCTACTCAACAGGAATGCAGCTTATCAGCTGATTCCCTCAATTAACAAAGACAACAAGTGCCAAAGAAAACTGGGGGGGAAAAAACTGTACACAGATTCTTCTACTATTTCATGTATGGCTACTTTCAAAACCACGCCTTGGGCTCTGTTTCTTGTTCCAGCTCTGGCTCTGGCTCCCGCTCTTGTTTTGGATCCGGCTTTGGCTTTGTCTCCGGCTTGGGCACCGTCTGCAGTTTGAATTCAATTACCGAAAGTGTACATTTGCAAAAAGTACTGACGGAGCACAAATCTGAGCTTTAAAAGCTGAAGGCGTGGTTTTAACGGCCGCCCAACCCTGAGGCTGCCATTATTTTTTTTATCTAACATTGAAAAATCTAAAAACGACTTTCAAAGTTTGATTTGATTTGCTTGTGATAGAGCAAAAACATTATGATTGAAAACTATTTTTGTAGGTTTAATACAGCATAAACCATTTGGGCGTGATTGCGTTAGTATTTTGTTCAGCAAGATTGCTTTCGATCAGCCCTCGACCATTTAAGGACAATACTCATGAAAACTTTAACAAAATAACTTTAAGTATTGATAAAACCATCAGCATGGGCTCAACATTCATTTGTGGTTTTATAATTTATTAGATCGTGGTGCTATTTTTAATAATAATAATGTATGCAAATAACGTTTCGAACTCATGACCCAAGTAATATAATGTAGATGAGCTTAGACTTGTTTTTTTTTGTTCCTACCATTTTAGCGTCAAGTAGTTTAAAGTAGTCTCCTTAGTCATAAGTGTTTAACACCTCTTTCATAATGAAATACGTTTTGTGCGCTGTACCATATAAATTTCAAACTCATGTTTTGTAAAAATTGTTTTTTTGAGAAAACCTTAATGTTAACAAAGACTAAGTATTGTGTGATGCCTTTTTTTCCATTAGTATGTCTGATAGATGTGTTTTTTAATAAGAACTAACTGCATAGTCAATAGATGATGTGACCTGTGACATCACATGTTTACAGCCTATTGGAAGAAAACATAAAATCTTATGTTATGGAGATTGCACTGTCTTATTCGTATCAAAATGCCATTTCCCTCTCTCTCAAGTTACTGCAAATGTACTCATGATTTTGTATCCATGGTTAAGGCAGGGCTCATGTGAAGATGCAAATTTGTCCCACATTACTTCTGGGAGCATTTGAATATATGAATATTCAGTTATTGGCACGGTCCTATCATAGGTGAATGATTCGAACTGACCCTGATGTACCTAATGCACAATAAAGATTTTTTAAAGTACATTTACTTTTGATTTGTTTTGTGACCACTTGATTTGTATGCCTTTTGTTTCTTGTGGACAAGTCATTAAATGTCTCTCGTGGTGATAGCGTTCCGACTCTATTCCGAATCTTGCCGCGATTCCCACAAGATTGCTGGCCCGCGAGACTACTGCTCTCACCACTACAGTCCCATTTGGGGAGTAGAAGTCAACAACCAGCAGTTCGCGCGAGAGCACCGCCACAACTCGACTATCTCACCGCGGCAGACCATTGACGACTTATCTACAAGTCTAATATTGCCCGTGAATTGATAGGATTTTTCAAAGTTTTAGGATTGTATTTGACCTCTGTTGAACTAGAAAGAGGCGTCCTCACCATCTCCGAGTTGACTGGGCAATTTTTATGATCAACAATTTCAGAATTTCGCATTTACGTACAATCTTGCCCATCCGGTCTCAAAATCTGCACTGGCCCCGAGGCTAGTGAATTTGACTTTGAATGTGTACGTATTTTTCATGTACTGGCCTTTTCATCATGGATGTCATATTTTTAAAATTCTGTTGAGTATCAAAGAATACTTTACCCATAAAAATCCTACAAATTAAACGTTTTCTCTGTCATTTTTTCAGAAATGTTTAAGCAGTTTCTTTTTCTGATTCTAGTGTAGTAAAAACGGTTCTGGGTCTAGAAGCCTTATAATCTTTTTTTCGACTCTTTCATGTATGGCCGCTTTCAAAACCATGCCTTGGGCTCTTGCTCCAACTCTGGCTCCGACTCTTGTTTTGGCTCTGGCTAGGGCCTTGGCTCTGGCTTGGGCCTTGGCTCTGGCTTGGGCATTGCTGCAGTTTGAAATCCATTCCCGAAAGTGTTCAATTTTCATTTATTTTTAAGCAGTTTACATGTTTGTTAAGATTTTTCTCTTGTTCTGATTCTGGTTTGTAAAAACAGTTCCGAGTCTACACGCCCTGCAGTCTTGTGAATTTTCCAACCAAATTCAAACCTTGTCCATGTAGTATTGATAAATAATTCAGGCACATTTCTTGTTTAGACCACTCTGTTATGGCTCAACAACTTTCCTTCATTTCATGGTATTAAAAAAGAAGTACAACAGATTCATTTCTTAATCAAATTTCTTTATTTATTTGTCACTTCAAACAATTTAAAAATCTAAAATTTTACAATTCCTGAGCATCATTTTTGATTATACTCGGATACAAAATTACATTTTTGTGATTGTACACCAAATAAAATTGAACGCCACACATTTTTTATTCAGATAACGCCATTCTTATTCAGATAAGTAAAATTATCAAGAACAAAACAAAGCACAACAAATTAAGGCACGTAAGGTAACAATAAGCAAGTACAATATACTTTTGTGTGGTCATTGAAAAACAAAAAATGTCCAATTGAAATAAAAAAGTGCATGGCCATACAAACATAGTAGCAATAAATTTTGTTGATTCTATTCCAATAAGTTTTACAGAAATATCACATCAATTATTTCAGAAGTTTGCAAAGTTGTACAAAATACTAACTCAGCTGCATTCGAAGCTGTCAAAATATCAAAACTACAAACTAATTTGCTAAACAACTTAACATTTAAGTACTGCTGTAAAAAAGAATTACTGTCAAAATTATTTACATAGTAGCTAGTAGTTATGTCAGTTTTTAACAAAACATTACTAATATTCACTTTGGCAATTGCCTCCATGCACCTGTTCATTGCCTTGGTGCCCTTTGAAATGTAGAAATGAAAGTTTCCTGTACAAAGGAAAAACTAACTTGTCCTAAGACTTAAGAATGTATCAAGTCTGGTAGATGTGATGTAAGAAAGACTATTTTATAATACTTCAAAGTAATCCATTTTTGTATCACTCAAAATGGAATAGAAATACAAATACTAGAAAAAGTACATAAATATTCACACACAAACTTCCAGAGACTCATAAAGGTGTGTCTCATTAAATCTAGACTTGGTTCCAAGTCTTAGATCGTGGCTTTTTAGTCGTCCTGATAGTTGCTACAAACAGCGCCCTCTTGTGATCTTTCTTCGTTATTTAGCCTACAGAGATTGCGAGATAGGGTGTGTGATAGCTAATTTAAATGTGGGGGTTGTTTTCTTGGCTGAGATGCACAAGAATAACCGCAATCTAAGACTTGAATCAAGTCTACATTAAATCTACCCTGACAACTTCGGTGCATTGAACTTCAACCTTTGACACAACTTGTGGCTCAAATTATTGATGACATTTACAACTAACCAAGTGTATGCACTAGTTCGGTCGTTTGAATATACTATAGTTTGATGCCTAAAACTGTTAAAAAAAAAAAAAATATTTTCCGTGGATTTGACGAATAAGTGGATTTAAGAAGTATATTTTGCGGATGAAAATAACAAAATTAAAATTAGCTTACTATAACAAATTTTACAAATAATTAAAGTTGTTTGGAACAAATTGCTAGAATTTCAGACTATTTCAAATATTTGTTTGGCAATTGAAAATTGTGTGATAGAAAACATAAAATAAAACACAGTATATATATATGTGCACATTTTCTTGCACTTACACTCAAAACAAATTTATACAGAAATACTTTTGATTGTCTTCCCAAAATTAATGACAAGTGTACCACGAACGTGTTATACCATTACCAGCCAAGTGTGGTGGACTGGATACCAGCCGAATTAACATGTCTAGAACACTGTATTCAAGTGGTCCCCTGCTTTAGTTGTTCTCGGCAGGAACTTTGTTTTTCTCTTTTTGAATAAGATATATTATCAGGATTTCCCCCTTCCAAAGTTTTATTTTTTGTGGTAGATTATGCATGAAGTTGGAGTACTTTTAGATCAAAACCCACTCTGAATCAAGAGCTATGTTTTTTTTTAAAAAGTTGGATGGTATACGATTTTGACAGTGAAAAGCCCTTTTCACACTACTCAAATCCCCAGGGTTGAAACGGCCAGCCTTTTCACACAATGATCACTATACCACAGGTCCAACCAGAACCCAATGGAATAGGAACACCAATACAGTGTGAAGGTTCGCCGGGGTGACCATGGGGTAAAGAAAAGTCTGGATTCCACACAGGGATGATAAATACAGCATGAAAAGGGCTACAGTGAAAACCCCCTACTTTTTACCAGGTCTCTTACGAAGGTTATACCTTCCGTTGTCTTCTCGTTGCTCGGTAGTCTCCCCGGATGCTTTGCCTTTCGCTTTCTTGCCACTGTAGCTCTTACGGTAGAAGTTGGTGAAGAGAATGATGTGACTGAGAAGGTAGGCCATCAGACAGTAGACGTAGGGTCGGGGAAAACCGCAATCATGGTATAAAACGGCGAAGCTGTGGATCATGATCCCGAAAAACTGGATCTGAGGTGGAAAGGAAGAATTCAAAATGGATGTAATAAGTGTTTGAGGAAAACAAGCAGCGACTTGGGCCCAATTTTATTAAGCTGAAAATTCTGCTTAGCAAATTTCTTGGCTGAGCAAGAAACGACTGGGGTACCAGTGGCAGCAATGGTAACTACATGTATGTGGCGTTTTGGCTGGTAATATACTTTTGTTCAGCAAACGTTTTTTGTGCTTACAGGCTTTATGAGCTCAATATTGTGGTGCTGCTTTTTCTATTCCTGCCAGACATCTGCTAAACGGTTTCACAAACCGCAGGCCCACATTGGCAACTAAAAAGTTATAAACGCATTTCAGAATGGTGCTTTTCACTCTTTTCTGATTTAAGCGTTCATATCTGAACACTCTCCACAACACAATATCCATACATAAATGTGTCTTACCAGTTGCAGGGATGTTAGATATTTCTTCCACCATAAGAATGGCTGGATGCTTGGCCCAAGGGCTGTTAAGAAGTAATACGAGTACATTAGGGTGTGGATGAGACAGTTCACCATAGCACCAGAGTATGCTGTAAACAAAAAAGAAACACAATTTTTTTTCTTTTAAACAGGCACAGAATTTCATTTTATGGCTTTATGTCCAAAGATTTTAGAGTGTCGAAAGCACAAGTTATTGTTTGAACGTGAAATACGCCTTGGCACCATTTTGGCAAGCGATGCTTTCTGTTACATCATTGCATTGATCATTGATAGTAATGATCATTGTCTGCATGATCTACTGTTGCATCAAAAGAGTTGCCAACTGCAATGGCGTCCAGTGCACTTCTCAAATTTCAGTCAGAGTTCCCCAGGTAGTGAAAGTTAAGTCAACACTTTTTGTTTTTCTTTGCAAAATGCAACGACATCCTTTTAAACAGAATTGATAAGATTATGTTTCCTGACTTCCTGTGTCAACCATACTGACCTTAATTTCCGCACGTTCCACAATTTTCAGTTTAAAGGGAAGGTATAATTTGGAAATCACTCTTAAAATTAATGCCAATAAAAACCTTTTGTTAGAAGCCTACAGCAGCTTTTGATAGTACAAAGCATTTTGAGAAACATTTCACTTTGAAGTAATGAGGTTGTGGAAATTTATATCAGTTTTTATGCCACAAAATTTGAATCTAAGAACGCATCTGAGATTGTGTATTCCTACTAGGGATTATTCTTACTGCATGTGGATATTCGCTCTGGATTTTTCAGCGATATCTCAAAAATAATATAACCACCTTTTGAAATGAAATTTTCTACATTTCTACATTTCTACAAGTCTACATTTATATAGGATTAAAACGGTTGGCAGTTCCAAAAACCAACGGTATAGACCATGTGAACTTTGTTAACAATAAGTGTGACCTTGTGCTTTTGTTTGTGAATTCTGGCAGGCAAGATACTACACAGGTCCTATGGGAAAGTTGACATTTTGTGTCATAATTTCCTCATAAATCCAAGATTTATGAAAGTAAAGGCTTTGAGATGTGCCCCTTTCATCATATCAAAAGTTGACAGGAATTAGACAGTGCAATCTCCATAAAATATAAGATTTTATGTTTTATTCCATTAGGCTGTGTACAAATCGTGCCTGCAGGAAGTCCAGGCTCTGTGGCTCTTTAGTAAACACGTGATGTCACAGGTCACATCGTCTATACTTTTTAAATTCTCTAACTTACTGTTTCCCCCCGCAACCCAACGTACTCCGACCCACCACAGCATCACCATTGTAGAGTGATGATAGACATGCAAGAAGGAAACCTGGCTGTTCTTCTTCCGGAGGATAAAAATGACCTAGAAAGACACACATAATATAACATTGTTGAAAAGTCAGAAAGAGGTGTGGCTGTTCTTTTACCAGAGGACCCAGCAGGGCCCTTTTTAGCTTGTGACTGAAAAGCAAAACCCAAAATAAGCTGTTTTGCCATAAAAAACATGATTAAAGTGTAAAAAGAGGCCGAGATAGGGTAAAAACCAAAATTAATATTCTTTATCCCGATGCAAATTTAACATCCATTATATCGTTGCGGTACCCGCTGCCAAAACATAGAACATGTATGATTCGAACTGCCTCTAGCTACCGGGCAACCTCGGTAGTCTAGTTGGTAAGACACTGCTCTAGAATGGCAAGGGTCGTGGGTTCGAATCCCACCCGAGTAACATGCCCGTGATATTTTTTTCACAGGACTCAGGAAAGTACTGAGTATACAGTGCTAACACACATCGGTGTATGGGTAAAAACCAAAATTAATAATACAACTATTTGTTTTTATTTCTAAAAATGAAGAAGTTTTCTTTCTAAGCAACTCCTGTAGAAGCCAAGTGTGGTTGGTGTTCACAACAAAATACTTCTTTATTAAGGAAATGCTTTGTGTACACAAGGCCAGGTTACATCCGGATCACTACTTTTTACCTAGTACCCTGGTCAGGTCAGGTCAGGTCAGGTCAGTTCAAGAAGTTGGGCCAGACAAGTTAAAAGACTTGTTTATAAGTCCAAATAGCAGAGCTTTTTTTAGTGTTGATCAAAATGTTTTTAAATGCTACTCGTTCACTCACCGTGTCCAAAAGTTCAATGACCTTGGAGATATAAAACCACCAGCAGACAGAAGCCAACTATGAGAAAAGAAAAGATTTAATCATTTTTAACTCTGCTGTTGCGTCTCCTTGAGCAGTGCTCAAGTATTCTTGTTTCAATAGAATTCAAACAGTAAAGCATGAGGCATGCTAACAACGGTATGTGTATCTAGGGTGGTGAGCAATATCTGCTTAGTAAAGCGCTAGTACGCTTAGCATAACTTACCCTGAGAGCCATTGGGTCGTCAGAATAGTCAACCGGTTCACATACAGAATTGAAGTTTGGGTTGAGAATAGATGTGACCAAGAACTACGGAAACATAAAACAAACAAAAATAATTTTTGTTATTATCATTATTAATTATTATTATATTTATTTTTGGTAAAAATGAAACCATGCGCGAGCGCTAACTGTTGAATGAGGTGCATGCTGGTCTAGGATGGCTACCTAGACCAGCTTGCACCTCAGTATTTGCGATAAGTTATTTTTAGTTCGTTTAAGCTCACACACACAGCAGAGTCGGGTCAAAGAACACAGACCGAAATGTCAATCAGTACAAACGGGCTCTTCTCAGAGCCACCGCTACTACTTTTTACATGGTGTCACCAAAAACCTCACTTACTTAAAGTGAAGGTACACTGTTGGTAATTGGCAAAGACCAGTGTTCTCACTTGATGTATCTCAACATATGCATAAAATAACAAACCTGTGAAAATTTGAGCTCAATTGGTCATCGGAGTTGGGAGATAACGATGAAAGAAAAAACACCCTTGTTGGTTGAATTTGTGTGCTTTGAGATAGGAATAAAAGACTTCTAGCTAGAACTTAGAAGTCTTCTATTATTTTAGTGAGAAATTACCTCTATTTCAAAATCTACACTACTTCAGAGGGAGTCCTTTCTCACAATGTTTTATACTACCAACAGCTCTTCAATGCTCGTAAACCAAGTCAGTTCTTAAGTTAATACCTGTTTTGAGTAAATACCAAATGTCATGTGTACCTTCCCTTCTCAGAGCCACCACTACTACTTTTTACACGGTGTCATCAAAAACCCTCACTTACTTTAAACCATACCAAGCCTACCTCTTTAAACATGTAGACCGAGAGAACAACCAATGACAGATTATACGCCATCATTAAGTACTTCAGATCAAAGGGTTTACGGTCCGCCATGTACTTTGGCCCCCACCACACCACTAGCAAGTACACCATAACCAGGCTGTAAGGTTGCACCGGACTTTGCACAAAGAACCAGTCCTTGGTTCTTGGATCTAAAGACCCAAAAAAGAAAATGAATTATTACTTTTAGATAATGTATATTGTTTTAATCTCCATTTGTCTTTAAATTTATATAGCTGCAGAATGCAAGTTAAATAGAACGCAAGTAAAGTAGAATGCAAAAAAGAAGTTAGCTTAGCACAAAATAATTCCGCTTAGCCAAAAATCAAGGTTACTTACAGGGTTCTCCAGGGATTGTATAAAATTTTAAGAACCCAATCTGAACATAAACTTTGGAAGCTTAGCTTCAGCATGCTGAATTGAAACAAGTTCCTCTGAATTTTGGCAACCTCTCTAGGACCCTAAGTTCATAGAGCTGCTTAAGCAGAAAATGGTGCTTCGAAATTTAGGGCTTAGCATAATGAAACAGGATACCAGTCACAGATAATACTTCTGGAATGGTATTTTGACTGGTAACCTTATTCTCTGGTAAGGATAATGTACTTAGCTACAATTTGTGCTGAAGCAGCTCTATGAATTTGGGCAAGTCTGCGATCGTTGGGAGGATAGTTTGTTTAGTCTAGATTCTTACTTACCAGCTACGCTGTCTGCCCATAGGACCATCTCCTTGGCGTACTCGACTAAACCGGACATGGTGATGGTGTAATTTTGTAAATTACACAAGATTATCGCTCCAAGAAATGAAGAAAGTAGGCACCTGAAAGCGCTAGAACTCTTTTGTGACCTTTTTACTAATCGGTAATCCGCTCACAAAAAGTTTTTCTGTTGAGAAACAAAATATGTAAAAAATAAAATTTGATAACAAGGAATGACATTTTATAAGCTGACAGTTCAAACAGTCTTGAAAATGGCTTGCCGATCTGGGTTATTCATAGACCAAAAGCTTTGCAAATGTTCTGCGGTACATGGTATGAAACGGTAATTTGTACTATAAATGCTTATCTGACTATTGTATTGGGAATAAACTATACAAAAATAGATAATAACAAAATTTCACACAAAGATTCTGTTATTTTGGCTATTTGTTTTGGGGGATGAAGACAAGAAAAAAGAACACCTTTGTTAACTGGATTATAAAAACCAAATATTTACATAATATCCATGGGCTATTATTATTAGTAATATTATAATAATTTTGTTTAGGATTCTCTCTATCATGCACTCTCTCTCGCTTACTTTATAAACATGATAAAGTTTACGCTACCAATCCAATCTGCAATTGCCAAATGTTTTTTGTAAATGCTATTCAGTTTATCAAATGATACGTGTAATGTATGATGTGGGCAGTATACTGACGACGATCACCTGAGTGATCTCTGATCTAAAGTGATGGGGTGATCCTATTGTTCTAATCAAGATCAAGGGTATCACGAGGCCGAGGGGTGATATTTTGATAACTCATCCTTTTTTCCGCATTTGCAGAGAGGCCAATAGGAGACTTTCCAACGCTAGGTGGCAGCAGACATACCGGGTAAATTTCCATTGTTTACGTAGTTCTGAACATGCGCATAATTCTGAGAACAATGGATTTACCCGGTAAGTCTGCTGCCCTCTATCGTCCCAGAAAG
Organism: Asterias rubens; assembly: GCF_902459465.1. Classification (NCBI taxonomy): domain Eukaryota; kingdom Metazoa; phylum Echinodermata; class Asteroidea; order Forcipulatida; family Asteriidae; genus Asterias; species Asterias rubens. Next base: position 1,712,761 of record NC_047083.1, read on the forward strand.
TCTCCCATTGAAATTAAAGCAGATCCTGTCTTTAGTTTATACTTTTACAAAAAACAAATTTTGTTTCAGTTTTAGGCGTTACTTTTGTTGATGAGGGAGAATTTAATTTCCGCAAGCACAAACATTTTGATAAAAATTTAATTAAAAGTTTTCCAACTTCCGCTGCCGGCGGCGCCGCGCGGTGTCCCCACAGTACACACACACAGACCATGACAGCACTAGCTATGGAACGGAACCAAGTTGTCTAATGTAAAGTGTAACGTGTGTTATTTTCCTCAGCAAAAGCTAGCGGCTGATTAAACGATGCCGTGCCTTATTATTAAGCGGAAAGTATGGCATATTATTCTAAACTATTTACCCGCCCTCTCACACTAACAAACCATTTAAACTAATGTTTTTACTTACCATTTTTAGCGGCTTTACTTGTGGTCTCAAACACCGGTTGTAACACAGTTGAGTAGTCAATATAAACGTTAACATGCCTTTTAGGTCAAAGGTGATGGGAGCGTCAGTTTTACAACAGGGTACCACTAACATAGAGCTATTGTTTTAGTTTTTTTAGTTTATAACTAGACAAATAAAATTTTTTTTATTATGCTTATTAACTGGATGATCAGTTTACAAAATCATTTTTTATTAACAAAAATTTGATAAAATTGCGGCATTTGATTGTGACATTTGGTTTGTTGAAATCATTATTACCCCTATTTGAAAAATGAACTGGTCTAGGCGCGGCTTTCCACACAGCCATGGGTACGCGGACAAAACCGACCAATGGTTTGATTGATAAGAGATAAACAACCTCCGTGGCTTTGCCTGTCGTTTATATAACGAAGATTATCATTGGTCAATAACGTAATTAGCTCTCACATACCTGGGGATTCCGCACGTGTAAACGTCGCTGGACAGTTCCTTCTGAATTTCTGTTGAACAATGGACCCATAAATAAACATTATCTGGAGGTTTTTTCAAAGTCACAACTACAGTCATTCTTCGGAAAAAGGGTGAGTCATAAAACATATGTTTTACACCAAAGTCTACTTGTTATTTGTTCGTGTTTGTCCAATGTCCAAATGTCAAACGTGAAACCAACTTCTCACCGGTTGGATCTTGGCCATGGCATGGCGTGTATTCGTTGGACAGCCTGCCGTGTTAAAGCGTGTGTGTACGGTATGGTCTAGCGGTGCCCACACGCGGGCGCTGCCCTATAGATTCTCGGGTCCTCGCGGCCAAAACTCCCTGGTGTGCCTTCATGGGAATTGATTATTGGTATGCTAAGAATGCTACACTAGATGCGGTCTAACTGGACTTCACTAACGTGAGCTAATGTAAATACATAAAAATTATAAATAGTTTATATATAGGGCCACGACTTTTTATGATGAGTCATAATTATTAAAAACCTAATAATATACTATGACTGAGTGACTATTAATTTAATAATAATAAATTTATGATTTTAATTCAAAAAGTTCAAGAATACTGTTTTATAATAATTTAATATAATAATTTAGGTATTTCTATAGCGCCTTTTTTTTTTAGCACAGAACAATAATTTTAACAAGAACAAAGCAAGGAAAGAAAAAAAACACTAAATGACGAGGCTGACTGAAGAAGTAGGTTTTGATTTTTTGTTTAAATGGCAGTAGAAGATGATTCCCTGATGAGTTTGGGTAATTTGTTCCATTCCTTCGGCACGCTAGAGAAAATGACTTGGAGCCGGCAGATCGATTAACTATTAAAAAAAATATAATGACTCGTGAATTATTAAAATTATAGTTGGTATGGTAGGATACATTCATTAGGTAGGCACAACTAACAAATTGTCCTTATTCGGAGAAAGAGTGCTAAGTTTGCTGGCTTTGTAGTAGAACTTTTGAAACTCTAATAATATATGGCATCAAAAAGGTCATTCCAGGATGGATGTGATTTTGTCAAACAAACAACAATGTTTAAAGCTATTGGACCCTTTCGGTAAACAGTGTTGTCCAAGGCCCACACTTTGTGTACCACAACTTCTATATCAAATAACAAACCTGTGAAAATTTAGGCTCAATCGGTCATCGGAGTCGGGAGAAAACAACGGAAAAACCCACCCTTGTTTCCGCGCGTTTCGCTGTGTCATGACATGTATTTAAAATAAATCCGTAATTCTCGTTAACAAGAATTTATATTGTTTTGCTGTTTTCTCAAAAAGTAAAGCATTTCATGGAATAATATTTCAAGAGAAGTCTTTCACCATTACCTTCTGTAAACCCTGCAAGTTATTTGTAAATCTGTGAACTTTTTTGTTTTTTTCTGAACCGAAAGGGTCCAATGGCTTTAATTTTGTAATACAAATAAGGCCAATCCATAAAGAATTCTCTTCTTATTTATAGAAAAGCAAAATGCATCAATTGCTTAGCCTCAAAAAGCACAGCAGTGTTTGCACAAAACTTGTCCGTTCACAATTCTTTGCTAGATCATAAATGTAAAATTGTTAATGAATTCTTTCCCTGCAACATTCCCTACACTTCCAATTGTGTCTGCTGGTTTATGGGTGACTTTATAAAAAAAACACCAAACAGTTTTTGTTTGAGTTGCTCTTAACAACAAATTTGCATTGAGCAGGTCTCCACTGCATGTTTGTTTGTGTGACCTCTCTACCCAAGGTCGCCCGGGGTCAAGCAATACAATATTGTCACTCTCCAAATATGCACAGATACTATTGTAGGCACCCTATTGTATTGCCACTTATCTTTTACACTCTTGAATTGTGCAAACAAAAAACAAGTACTAAGTTGGCCTACCACAAAAAAAACCCATTATATGCAGTCCAGTTGAACCTTGTGTTGTACAATGCACTGCACACAAATAAACTTCATATGACTAGACCCAGTAAACTGGGGCGCTGTACTCCTTTTTCAAAATTTTAGCATTATCGGTACGACCATGGTACGACCGATATAAAAATTGTATCATTATCGGTACAACCGATTATGACAACTTGAACATAAAAAAAAAAAGGAGTACACAACGCCCTAGTTACTGGGTCTACTCCATGACTTTAATCTATGGTGCTATCTTTATCTGGGTGAAATGGACCTTTCGGGGTGTCGCTATATTGCTTTTTCGCCAATTCAACCCACGGTTGTCCTTTTACATCGTCGACAAACCATTCGGCCATTTATGGGAGTCAAATTTATAAATGGCTGACCGTGTTATTTTGCAAACTAAAAAGGAAACCATGCAATTTCGAGGCAAATTTGTGTGGATCATTGTATTCTACTTTTAAAACATCTTTCTAACCATGCATTTTATAAACTGTGTTCCTTTAATGAGCTCAATCAATACCTAGGTCATCCTTGGGAACAACCATAAGAGTCCGTCTGGTTAGTTAGGCACACACCTGGCTTTTATGAGCTATTTGCACAGGCACAGTCACCCATGACAACAATGTGCACCAAACCCCAATGTGCCACACACATGTTTTGTACAATGAGAGCCTTTCCAACCATTGGATGTGTGCATGTTACTTATTATACCAGAAGAAGGCAGCTGGTTTCTTTGTCTGGGTATGTGATGTGACATTATTGGCAATGTTTTTTTCCCCGCCCTTAATCTCCAAACTCAACCAGTCACAAATTTTGGGTTATGTCGGATCCAGACCCTTCAAAAAATCTAACTGAGAAGAGGTAGGATCACTGCTTCCTCTAAAGCAGATTCAAATGTCAGAATATTTTACATTCAAAATCATCTGAAATCCTCTGGATAATTTTGAAGGACTCGGGGGGGAAAGTATAAGATCTTCTTGGCATGCATGTTTAGATTGAATGTGGTTTGTAAATTAATTTTTTTTTTCATGTACAATACAATGTTTGAATTTTTGGAAAATTTCTTTTCTCCCAAATGTGATGGCCATAGACATTATACGATAGAGCAAGGACTTCATCTTTACTGTCTTTGCTCTATTATCTGACACACAACAAACAACTCTCAGGGTCCAATGTCATGTCTCTGCTTATCCCAGAATGCTGTGCTTACTTACTGCACCCCATAGAACTTGGATGGTAAGCCCGTAGTCTGAGGTTAGCAGAGCCATGAAACTGGCCCAGATTTGTGAAGAAATTTGTGAACTGTATCAGGTTTTAATGTTTGAATTAGCGTGAGGTTTGTCCAGTCTGTTACCAGTGTGCCATAATTATGTATAATAATTTTTTACTTTCAGCAATTATCGGCTAAACTGTTGGCGGGATTGTTTCCATCAGTAACCACGGCAACACAATCCAAGCGCAATCATGGAGATTATTGCGGACAAGGTCGACCATCTATACAAGTTTTATCTGCACACCCTGACACTAAGTGGTGAGTGTTAATTCTTCAGTTTCCAGCAAAATTGCAAGACATTTATGGGACTCAAAGTCAACATTTTGGGGTGTCTTGGCCGAGCGGATAAGAGCACCGAACTCAACCTCTGGTGCTTCTGTTCAGCAGAGTGTGGGTTTGAATCCCTGTCGTGACACTTGTGTCCCTGAGCAAGATTGTTGACTATAATTGCTTCTCTGCACCCGGGGGTAAATGGGTACCTGTGAGGGCACAGATGGTTCTTGTGGGTGATTTAGCCGAGGAGCGCATAATGTTGCACATGGCTGTCATACTCCCCACCAGGGAGCTGAGATGGTTTAAGGAATGAATTAAGGCCCAGTGACCAGGGGTAATAACGTGAAGCGCTTTTGGACGCCCTCCGGGTGTGAAAATCTCTTGTAAAAAAGGGTTATTATTATTATTATTAAATGTTTTGAAAATGTTAAAAATGATAGGTCTACTAAACAGTTAAGCATGTTAGGTAATGAGTTCTATAGAACAATCCGCCGAAACAAAATTGGTAGCGCCCTCTATTGAAAATTACCATCTACATGTACGGTGTCTTTTTGAGCACAATCTGAAGACACCGCAGCAAATGGCGCGCGGTGCTCAACACTTGCGCGCCCGGTGCGCGTCGAATTGGTCTATTGATAGAGACAAGCCCACTAGACTTGTCCGGTCATGAGTTTACTTGCCCGAAGCAACACTGGCCGCGGGCCTGTAGTCCAGTATTCATTTTGAGCTCTGAGGCTCAGGCCTCGGAATAGCCAACGGCACCCATGGTACCCACAGCAATTGCCGTGATGCCCTGTACTTTTGCTGTGATGCCCTTTGCAAAGTTCCAAATGCGGTGCCCCTTACCAGAGAGAAATTGCTGTGCCCTGTGCCCTTCCAATGGACCGTTCCGGCCCGTCAATCAAACTGTGCGCGTTCACCCATTTTACCAATCACAGTCAATGATTGTGGTCGGACAAACACGGCCATGCGTGCGCGTATAATTATTTGGCATGCGCGGCAGAATCGTGCTGAATGTCATTGGGAGTGCTTGACACGTGTCTTGCTCACGTGCGTGGTGGGCGGAGCTTAGTGGAAAGCCGGAACGGTCCATAGCGAAGTTGAAGGCCTTGAGGTCTAATGACTCCAAATACACAAATGGGCTCATAATACCAACTTGATATAAAAATATCAAAATTGGCCGACTAACAAATTAACATTACACCATACAGTCTTGTATTATGGTCCATTGGTAAATTTCTGAAATGCAAGAACTATACTGTTTTCTAGTGGAAAATTCTGCTTGCCCCCCTCCCCTCCCACCCCCCCCCCTCCACCTCTACCGCACAGAGTTTGTTTATATACGTATGTACTTGTATTATAAGTTATACTTACTTGAATACTATGTTGGTTAGATTCCCACCCGAGTAATGATATGCCTGTACGTTTGTTCTTAAGTGCAAATTTAAAATCTGCTTTAAAAATTAATTCATTTTGGTTTTTACCTATATACACCAATGTGTGTAAGCACTGTATACCCAGTACTTTCCCGAGTTCTGTAAAATGAATCACAGGCATATTACGTGGGTGGGATTCGAACCCTTGACCTTTGCAATTCTAGATCTCAGTGTAATACCAATTAGACCACCGAGATGGCTGGAGGCATTTCGAATCCCTATGTTTTAGCAGTGGGTGCTGCAAACGATTTATAAAATAGATGTTAAATTTGCTCTGTTGTTCTTTGCCCTTCATTCCTAGATCCCCGTGTGGCAGACTGGTTATTGTTGGATTCCCCATGTTGGACAATCGGCATTGTTCTGCTCTATTTACTCATTGTCTGGTTGGGGCCAAAGGTCATGGCCAACCGTGAACCCTTCACCCTCAAATGGTCCATGATGGCCTATAACTGCGTGTGTATGGCAATATCGTTTCATATTTTTAAAGAGGTGAGTTCTGAAGAAAAGAATCTAAGACGCTACCTTTCAATATTTGATTTTTTATAAAAGTTTTTATTGAACCTCGCTAGCAGACTTTTATTTTGGTTCACTCCCCCTCCCGCATTTTATACCACGATGCAGGACACGCAATCACAAGAATGTTGGTTCAAATCCCACCAAGCTAACCAATGGTTTCACAATGATTAAAATATTTATTTAAGTATTGTTTTCTAGCAACTGAATCACAAGTTTGTGATTTGTGCAACTCACAATCAAAGCCAATGTTTGTGTTAGAGAGCTTGGCTGTTGCTAACTTTGCGTTTATACCGCCTTGTGCCAAGTTCCCTTGGAGGAAGAGCATCTTTAAACAAACAAAATAGTATTTATGAGAATAAATAAATTAACTTTTGTTTTTTATTGATGTTTATTGTTTTCAGAATGTGATTTGCGGGTATCAACTTGGTTATAGTCTGACCTGCCAGCCAGTTGTCTTCAGTTACAATGAATTTGAACACAGGGTAAGTCATGTACTGTATGGTGTCTGCTTTCCTGCAGGGTTGGGTAGCTTGGATAACATTCGAAGCCACAGTGGGTGATAATGAGTGGTAAAACAGTAGGAGGGTTAACTGTGTACTGTGTACTGTGTGTTCTTCTCATGTTACCATACTGTAGGCTGGCAATGTCTGGCATAGTTTATCTATCAATCAAACCGCAGTGGATGGTAACGAATGGTCAGACAGTAGGAGGGTTGACTGTGTACTGTGTTGTGCGTTCCTTTCATGTTACCATACTGTTACTATACATGTTACCATACTGTAGGCTGGCAATGTCTGGCATAGTTTATCTATCAATCAAACCACAGTGGATGGTAATGAATGGTTAAACAGTAGGAGGGTTGACTGTGTACTGTGCTGTGCGTTCTCATCATGTTACCATACTGTAGGCTGGCAATGTCTGGCATAGTTTATCTATCAATCAAACCGCAGTGGATGGTAATGAATGGTTAAACAGTAGGAGGGTTGACTGTGTACTGTGCTGTGCGTTCTTATCATGTTACCATACATGTCTGGCAATGTCTGGCATAGTTTATCTATCAATCAAACCGCAGTGGATCGTAATGAATGGTCAGACAGTAGGAGGGTTGACTGTGTACTGTGCTGTGTGTTCTCATCATGTTACCATACTGTAGGCTGGCAATGTCTGGCATAGTTTATCTATCAATCAAACCGCAGTGGATGGTAATGAATGGTTAAACAGTAGGAGGGTTGACTGTGTCCTGTGCTGTGCGTTCTCATCATGTTACCATACTGTAGGCTGGCAATGTCTGGCATAGTTTATCTATCAATCAAACCGCAGTGGATGGTAATGAATGGTTAAACAGTAGGAGGGTTGACTGTGTACTGTGCTGTGTGTTCTCATCATGTTACCATACTGTAGGCTGGCAATGTCTGGCATAGTTTATCTATCAATCAAACCGCAGTGGATGGTAATAAATGGTCAGACAGTAGGAGGGTTGACTGTCATGATATCATATCGCATATTGAATTGCACGTATGAATCGTTTTTTAAGCCACGGGGTGAAGTTTTGTTCTTCTTAGAGCTACCCTAAATGATTTAGAAAGGGCAGTTTACTATTCTCCTCGTATTTCTTTAAATCGTTGGGTCGGTACAAAAACGTTGTATATGTATAATATCCTAAAATAACTTTTACATTGTATATTTGGTTTGCGGTAGCACCATGTGTGTATCTACTTGCCAGGTAGAGTTGTTCTCTACTTGCCAGGTAGAGTTGTCCCTAAGAACAACTCTACCTGGCAAGTAGATACATGTACACACATGGTGTTTCCGCAAACCAAATATACATTGATACCTCACCATGCAATGCCTCAAATCCTATATACATCATGTAACTTTTACATTATGCCCAAATTTGACAATTAAGTACGTGCAAAGATCTGACGCTTTTGTGCAAAGCATTTTCGTTTTCGCACAATCGTGATACAATGTTTTTGCACTGAAGCAGTTGAAGTCTGGGACTTTTGGACAGTTTCGGACAGTATTGAGGGCTTAACTTAATGATTGATTGATTTAAATGTCATTTACAGATAGCAAAGTCCCTATGGTGGTTCTACTTCTCCAAGCTGGTGGAAATGTTAGACACTGTCTTCTTTATCTTGAGGAAGAAGAATAGTCAACTTACGTTCCTCCATGTTTATCATCACGCCAGTATGTTTGGTCTCTGGTGGATCGGTATGAAGTGGGTAGCCGGAGGACAGTGTAAGTGTTCAAACTAAAAGTTAAATTAGGGTCAGAGATTGGTTTTGTGACCGTAGTGGCTAAGTCATTGGAGTGTAGTTTGGACTCCCAGTCGTGACACTCTTGTCCTTGAGCAAGATGCTTTACCATAGTTGCTTCTCTCCACCCAGGGGTACAACTAGGTACTTGTGAGAGCAGGTTGATATTGTGTTTTAAAAAGCCTTCTAAACCAGGGCAGCTTGGGCTGTATACTCCCCAGTGAGTCCCTCGGGGGAATAGATGTACACTATTTACCTCATTGCTAGTCAATATGTGGGAAGTCGACCACTTTTGATCATGCCAATAAAGGCAGTGGACACTATTGGTAATTACTCAAATTAATTGTAAGCATAAAACCTTACTTGGTAACGAGTAATGGGGGGAAACATTGTGAGAAAAGGCTCCCTCTGAAGTGACATAGTTTTCGAGAAAGAATTAATTTACCACGGATTTGTTTTCGTGACCTCTAATTGAGAATTTGAGGTCTCGAAATCAAGCATCTGAAAGCTCACAACTTCGTGTGACCAGGGTATTTTTTCTTTCATTATTATCTCGCAACTTCAACGACCAATTGAGCTCAAATTTTCACAGATTTGTTTTTTTATGCATATGTTGAGATACATTAAGTGAGACAACTTGTCTTTGACAATAACCAATAGTGTCCAGTGTCTTTAAAAGTAAAATTCCTCTCATTCCGTTTTCTTTTTAGCGTGGTTTGGTGGGACGTTGAACTCTTTCATTCATCTAATTATGTATTCGTACTACCTCCTCGCTGCCATGGGACCAAGAATGCAGAAGTACCTCTGGTGGAAGCGCTACCTCACACAGCTTCAATTTGTAAGTATAGACCTTAAGCGCGCTGTCACCATCTTGGTCGTGTTCCCTGTTTCCAATCACAGTAATGAATGTTAACATTCATTGCGCATGGCACCAGACTGTTATTTCGTCTAGCCTCAGTTTGGTTGCAGTGAGTTGGAATGGAGTCGAATCAAGATGACCACACCGTGATTGATAGACCTTATGCATTGACGTCATCCAGCCGCCATCGTAGAGGAAAAACTATGACAAAACAATCAAAACGCACAGACTTGTGATTGGTCTGATCCACTTTGTTCAGTCCCTCTGTTTCCAGTAGGGCTAACAGTTTAGCTCTTTTATCATATGATCAGGTAATCTTCAACTAACTTATCAACTACTGTTAATGATTTTCCAGGCGCAGTTTGTGATTGGTCTGATCCACGCCACACAGTCCCTCTATTTCCAGTGTGACTTCCCTGTCTGGATGCAGTGGGCGTGCATCCTCTACGGCATCACCATCTTCTCCCTCTTCATCAACTTCTACGTCCACGCCTACATCCGTAAAGAGCGCCTCCCCAAGGCGGAGAGAGCGGAGGGAAAGAAATCCTCGAACGGAGTATCTACCTCAAACGGGAAGGTAGATAGTAAAAAGACCAAGTAAAAAGAAATCCTTTTTTGTATCAACTGTTTTTTTTTTAATTTGAATTGGTGATTGAGTGACTGTAGTAGTAGATTCTTTTGTGTAGGTGAGTTTTATCTTTTTAATGATTCTGAATCTGTCAGTACCAAATCTTGCTCATACCTCGAAAATAGAGGTTCTTTTAATTTTTTTACGGTATATTTTTAATAGGTATTTATTAGTTTCCTTCAGAGACCTAGTTTTAAATTACACTCAATGTAGCACCATGGACAGAAATTTGATACTGCTTAAAAAAAAAAAGGGATCTTTTTATCTTGATTCCTTGATAGATTTAGCTTGATAGACAATTGTAGGATTTTCTGAGGAACTGGTGATGCTGCGTGCACAAATGCAACGGGGCCGCAAGGAGACATGCGCAACATTTTGTAACAACTTTTTACATTCATTGAATACGAAGTACACGTTGAAGAGCGTCAGTTGATAACAATACGCGATTGCTGCCTGTTTTGTCAACCGACAAAATGGCCTCACACCGGGCCGTGTAAACACACGCTGTTTTGTCAACTTACAAAATGGCTGCATGCACGCATGCAGTGCCACGGTTACAGGCCAGTGCGCCCTCTAGTTCTTATATATAACTCTGGAACGCTAAGATCTATTTGTGACTTCTCAGGATTCTTATTGAAGTAATTAACTGACTGCCAGTATGGAATGAGTATTTACATTTGAATTTCATTCAGGTTTTGTTTGCAATTCTTGTATTCTTATTGGGTTTTTTTGTAAACATTTTTTATTGATCTTTTTCAAATGTTTGAGTCTGGATTTGAAAATAAATTTAGTATTATCCCAAGAGGTTGAGTTTAAAATTGGATAGTGTTAGTGCAATAAATTTTATTCCGAAACATGTTTTTACCAGAATGCAACTTCATAGAGTTGCTTCAGCAAAGAAAGTTGCTCTAAACACACTCAAAATCATGCTTACCAGAGTCAGGTTACCAGCCGAAATACCATTCCACATCACATGTGGTTGGTAACCTGCTCGTTTTTGCTTAGCTGGAAATTGTAGAACACTATTTGCTGCTGACACAGTAGTCACACTGCAGCGATAATGAAAACGGTAAGGCTATTTTTCCTTGTGTTATTATCAGATTTTGCTCAAAAATGTGTTGTTATCTAATTTGTCCTCAAATTTTGCTCAAAATACACAAAAATATATATAGCCTTGTGTACATTGTACTTTGATCATAATTACACAAGGCTATATCCTTGTATAATTAAAAAAAATTGCTCAAATTTATACAAGGCTATTATGAACTTTTCGCTCATAGTACTTATCAATTTTTTGCTTGAATAAGTGAAAAGTTGTACACTTTTTCGAGCGAAAAGTTCACAAGCCTTGTACACTTTTTCGAGCGAAAAGTTCACAAGCCTTGTACACTTTTTCGAGCAAAAAGTTCATAAGGCTATAGCCTTGTACATTTTTTCGAGCGAAAAGTTAACAAGCCTTGTACACTTTTTCGAGCGAAAAGTTCACAAGCCTTGTACACTTTTTCAAGCAAAAAGTTCATAAGGCTATAGCCTTGTAGTTTTTTCGAGCAAAAAGTTCATGTAGTTTTTTCGAGTGAAAAGATCATAAGGCTATAGCCTTGTAGTTTTTTCGAGTGAAAAGTTCACAAGGCTATAGCCTTGTACACTTTTTCGAGTGAAAAGTTCATAAGGCTATAGCCTTGTAGTTTTTTCGAGCAAAAAGTTCATAAGGCTATAGCCTTGTTACTTGTTTTTCAAGCAAAAAGTTCATAAGGCTATAGCCTTGTACACTTTTTCGAGCGAAAAGTTCACAAGCCTTGTACACTTTTTCGAGCAAAAAGTTCATAAGGCTATAGCCTTGTACACTTTTTCGAGCGAAAAGTTAACAAGCCTTGTACACTTTTTCGAGCGAAAAGTTCACAAGCCTTGTACACTTTTTCGAGCAAAAAGTTCATAAGGCTATAGCCTTGTACACTTTTTCGAGTGAAAAGTTCACAAGGCTATAGCCTTGTATACATTTTCGAGCAAAAAGTTCACAAGGCTATAGCCTTGTACACTTTTTCGAGTGAAAATTTCACAAGGCTTGTACACTTTTTCGAGCAAAAAGTTCATAAGGCTATACAAGGCTTGTACACTTTTTCGAGCAAAAAGTTTATAAGGCTTAGCCTTGTACACTTTTTTGAGTGAAAAGTTCATAAGGCTATAGCCTTGTACACTTTTTCGAGTGAAAAGTTCATAAGGCTATAGCCTTGTACACTTTTTCGAGCAAAAAGTCCATAAGGCTATAGCCTTGTAGTTTTTTCGAGTGAAAAGTTCACAAGGCTATAGCCTTGTACACTTTTTCGAGTGAAAAGTTCATAAGGCTATAGCCTTGGAGTTTTTTCGAGTAAAAAGTTCATAAGGCTATAGCCTTGTACACTTTTTCGAGTGAAAAGTTCACAAGGCTATAGCCTTGTATACATTTTCGAGCAAAAAGTTCACAAGGCCTTGTACACTTTTTCGAGTGAAAAGTTCATAAGGCTATAGCCTTGTTACTTGTTTTTCAAGCAAAAAGTTCATAAGGCTTGTACACTTTTTCGAGTGAAAAGTTCACAAGGCTATAGCCTTGTACACTTTTTCGAGTGAAAAGTTCATAAGGCTATAGCCTTGTAGTTTTTTCGAGCAAAAAGTTCATAAGGCTATAGCCTTGTTACTTGTTTTTCAAGCAAAAAGTTCATAAGGCTATAGCCTTGTACACTTTTTCGAGTGAAAAGTTCATAAGGCTATAGCCTTGTACACTTTTTCGAGCGAAAAGTTCACAAGCCTTGTACACTTTTTCGAGCAAAAAGTTCATAAGGCTATAGCCTTGTACACTTTTTCGAGCGAAAAGTTAACAAGCCTTGTACACTTTTTCGAGCGAAAAGTTCACAAGCCTTGTACACTTTTTCGAGCAAAAAGTTCATAAGGCTATAGCCTTGTACACTTTTTCGAGTGAAAAGTTCACAAGGCTATAGCCTTGTATACATTTTCGAGCAAAAAGTTCACAAGGCTATAGCCTTGTACACTTTTTCGAGTGAAAATTTCACAAGGCTTGTACACTTTTTCGAGCAAAAAGTTCATAAGGCTATACAAGGCTTGTACACTTTTTCGAGCAAAAAGTTTATAAGGCTTAGCCTTGTACACTTTTTTGAGTGAAAAGTTCATAAGGCTATAGCCTTGTACACTTTTTCGAGTGAAAAGTTCATAAGGCTATAGCCTTGTACACTTTTTCGAGCAAAAAGTTCATAAGGCTATAGCCTTGGAGTTTTTTCGAGTGAAAAGTTCACAAGGCTATAGCCTTGTAGTTTTTTCGAGTGAAAAGTTCACAAGGCTATAGCCTTGTACACTTTTTCGAGTGAAAAGTTCATAAGGCTATAGCCTTGGAGTTTTTTCGAGTAAAAAGTTCATAAGGCTATAGCCTTGTACACTTTTTTGAGTGAAAAGTTCACAAGGCTATAGCCTTGTATACATTTTCGAGCAAAAAGTTCACAAGGCCTTGTACACTTTTTCGAGTGAAAAGTTCATAAGGCTATAGCCTTGTTACTTGTTTTTCAAGCAAAAAGTTCATAAGGCTTGTACACTTTTTCGAGTGAAAAGTTCACAAGGCTATAGCCTTGTATACATTTTCGAGCAAAAAGTTCATGTAGTTTTTTCGAGTGAAAAGTTCATAAGGCTATAGCCTTGTACACTTTTTCGAACAAAAAGTTCATAAGGCTATAGCCTTGTAGTTTTTTCGAGTGAAAAGTTCACACGGCTATAGCCTTGTACACTTTTTCGAGTGAAAAGTTCATAAGGCTATAACCTTGTAGTTTTTTCGAGCAAAAAGTTCATAAGGCTATAGCCTTGTTACTTGTTTTTCAAGCAAAAAGTTCATAAGGCTATAGCCTTGTAGTTTTTTCGAGCAAAAAGTTCATGTAGTTTTTTCGAGTGAAAAGTTCATAAGGCTATAACCTTGTAGTTTTTTCGAGTGAAAAGTTCATAAGTTGTAGTTTTTTCGAGTGAAAAGAGCCTCAAGTGTAGTTTTTTTCGAGCAAAAAGTTCATAAGGCTATTATAGCCTTGTACACTTTTTCGAGTGAAAAGTTCATAAGGCTAGCCTTGTATACATTTTCGAGCAAAAAGTTCACAAGGCTATAGCCTTGTACACTTTTTCGAGTGAAAAGTTCATAAGTAGTTTTTTCGAGCAAAAAGTTGTTGTAGTTTTTTCGAGTGAAAAGATCATAAGGCTCGAAAAAGTGTTTTTTCGAGTGAAAAGTTCATAAGTTGTAGTTTTTTCGAGTGAAAAGTTCATAAGGCTATAGCCTTGTAGTTTTTTCGAGTGAAAAGTTCACAAGGCTATAGCCTTGTACACTTTTTCGAGTGAAAAGTTCATAAGGCTATAGCCTTGTAGTTTTTTCGAGCAAAAAGTTCATAAGGCTATAGCCTTGTTACTTGTTTTTCAAGCAAAAAGTTCATAAGGCTTGTACACTTTTTCGAGTGAAAAGTTCACAAGGCTATAGCCTTGTACACTTTTTCGAGTGAAAAGTTCATAAGGCTATAGCCTTGTAGTTTTTTCGAGCAAAAAGTTCATGTAGTTTTTTCGAGTGAAAAGATCATAAGGCTATAGCCTTGTAGTTTTTTCGAGTGAAAAGTTCACAAGGCTATAGCCTTGTAGTTTTTTCGAGCAAAAAGTTCATAAGGCTATAGCCTTGTTACTTGTTTTTTAAGTACACTTTTTCGAGTGAAAAGTTCACAAGGCTATAGCCTTGTACACTTTTTCGAGTGAAAAGTTCATAAGGCCTTGTAGTTTTTTTCGAGCAAAAAGTTCATGTAGTTTTTTCGAGTGAAAAGTTCATAAGGCCTTGTAGTTTTTTCGAGCAAAAAGTTCATGTAGTTTTTTCGAGTGAAAAGTTCATAAGGCTATAAAGTTTTTTCGAGTGAAAAGATCATGAGGCTATTATAGCCTTGTACACTTTTTCGAGTGAAAAGTTCATAAGGCTATAGCCTTGTACACTTTTTCGAGTGAAAAGTTCATAAGGCTAGCCTTGTACACTTTTTCGAGTGAAAAGTTCATAAGGCTATAGCCTTGTACACTTTTTAGAGCGAAAAGTTCATAAGGCTAGCCTTGTGTAAAAATGCACAAATAGAAATTTGACAAATCTAATGGGGATGCATATATGGTAATAGTAAAGAGTTTTACATCTTTTTCCTAATTATAAAATGTGTTATTGCTTTTGAAAAGAAATCAACATTTTTGATAAATATATAACTTTAGTGCCTAAGTTAAATTATTCTGAGTAATCGTTTAATCTTTCGTTCAATCGCACAAACGTTAAGAATATGTTTTAGTCTATAATTAAATTCTTCAGGAATGTCATTCAATGATTCTTCTCCAGTTAACCACAAACGTCAGTACTTTTTTTAAATAAGAGTTTAAATTTAGTTAGAATAAAATTTAATCTTAAAGAGGCTTATTCAACTCAGTAAACACTTCAAAGCCAGTATTTTTACAGCTGCACAAAATGAAACAAAGTATATAACAAAAAAAGTACTAGAACAAAAAAAGAGATACTATTGCTTTGAAAAACTAGTTGAAAAGGCTTGCACACAATTCTCAATTACTACATCATTAGGAAGGCATGTACATGTCGTTTTTAGTAAAGTAATGTTCAACATCAACCTCGCTACCATGGGCAGCATGCCGTATCCATACCCCTCATCACTAACCCCTGGATGGGAAGTACTGAAAATCACCTTTGACTTGTTTGAATTGTCGGAAGCGGCCGCTATGTATGGCATGCTTGTTAATAACTTGCACTTGCTTTTAGTCGCTTAGCACACGCGTGTAAAAATGCATGTTATTTTGACGTATGTATAATAAGTTTTAAAAATATGAGGGGACCGGTTGTTGTTTGACTTGATCCTGTTTATAACAGTGCTACATGAAAAGAGATCGATCGAAGGACTGCTTATAAAATATCCAATATATTTTGATATTTCAAAGTCACACTTCCAGGGGTTATGATCGAGCAAGGCAATCTAGGATAGAGATTGTACTCCACTAGGAGCGAGGTTGATTCATAATGGCCTTCTGCATTGAGGAGGATCTGTGTAATTAAATTGTCTTTTTTATTGTCACTTTACTTTGACTATTAAATTTGATCATGCGATCAGTGTTTAACCAATCAGACTGTACAATCTATCTCTTTGTGGAGTTCTATCATGTGATCAGTGTTTAACCAATCAGACTGTATAATCTATCTCTTTGTGGAGTTCTATCATGTGATCAGTGTTTAACCAATCAAGACTGTATAATCTATATCTTTGTGGAGTTCTATCATGTGATCAGTGTTTAACCAATCAGACTGCATAATCTATCTCTTTGTGGAGGTCTACCATGTGATCAGTGTTTAACCAATCAGACTGTATAATCTATCTCTTTGTGGAGTTCTATCATGTGATCAGTGTTTAACCAATCAGACTGCATAATCTATCTCTTTGTGGAGTTCTACATGAAATTATTCTCAAAATGCTTTAAACTATCAAAAGCTGTTTGAGGTTTGTAATGAAGGGTCTATTTTTGCCCTTAATTGTAAGAGTGATTAGCAAACGTAAACCTTCCCTTTAATGACACTGGACACTATTGGCAATTGTCAAAGACCAGTCTTCTCACTTGGTGTATCTCAACATATGCATAAAATAAAAAACCTGTAAAAATTTGAACTCAATTGGTCCTCGAAATTGCGAGATAATAATGGAAGAAAAAAAACCCTTGTCACACAAAGTTGTGTGCTTTCAGATGCTTGATTTCGGGACCTTGAAATTGAATTAGTGGAAAATTACTTCTTTCTTGAAAACTACTTTACTTCAGAGCAAGTCATTTCTAACAATGTTTTATGCTATCAAGTAAGCTTTTGTGCTTACATATATTTTGAGTAATTACCAATATTGTCCAGTGCCTTTAAACCTTTCCCTTAGAGCATAAACAGTTGCAGAGGTATCATAACGTCAGTGGAGGTTTATGCAGACCACTGTTGATGATATTCGTTAGAATGAAAACAAAATTTGTGACATACCAATAAAAATCTTTCTTGCACTTTATATATTTACATTCTTTGCCTCCTACATATTCAAGTACTTCTCACCGCATGAACAAGACAATACCTTATTGAAGAGGGAATCAAAGTTCATCAGGCTCTCTTTTAATCTTGATGTCTTCCTGAGCAACAGTTGTCATGCCGATCGGTGTATCACAGCATGACAATGAGGCCGTGCTGGTCGTCGAGGCAGACCCCGGTGAGGACATCTCGTCTGCCGTCTCGGGATCTGTCTGGGAAGAGAAGGTTTTCGGAGTGTCCACTTCTTGATCAATTCTCGCCTCCTTGGATTCTGCATCGGAAGCGGCGTTGGTTTGCGTCTTGTTTTTGAAGATGCATCTTGAGTTTATTAAGTCCTCTGGTGGGGTAAGAAATCTACAAAAAAAGGAAACAAACAAAAATTGTCAGCATTAACATTTAAAAAAGTTGCTTGAATTATTATTTTTTTTTGAGAGATCGCCTTACATGACAAGGCCATGGATAACCACTTCAAGGTGAGGGCTATCTTAAATGACCCGTCCCAAATCAACTGCCACCAGGGGGCCTGCTGCCACTCACTCCTGGGGCTGAAGCAGGGCTACCCACTTTACAGTCCGAAAGGACGTAGACATGGGTATCATCCACTAGGAGCCTGGCTAGTAGAGCAGAATGCACTAGGAGAGGGCTACTGCCACCAGGGGAATGTAGCCACCTACTCCTGAGGCTCAAACAGGGTTACCCCCTTCACAGTCCGTAAGGATAGGCATGGGTATCATCCACTTGGAGCCTGGCTAGTAGAGCAGAATGCACTACCATCCAAACTTAATACAATTTCTGATGCCCCCGATTGCCCTGGCACAAATCATTCAACAACCTCTAGTCTGGCTGGTACACACTTACTCCTGGGTGTGGAGAAGAAATCATGGTTAAAGGTCTTGCTGTCTTGACCGGGAGTCGAACCCATACTCTCAGGCCTTGAATTTGATCATCCTAGGCTCGATTTCACAAAGCACTAAGATTCATCTTCATATGAGTTGGCAAATTTATGGTGATTTGTCTTGTGACATCACGCTTTGCTATTCAAATCAGATTGATACACAGTTAAGATCACAGGCCTAAATTACTCCAGTAGAAATTTACAATTTCCTCATAGGGTCCCCTTCACCAAGGAGAAAATGCCTTGGTGCCCTTGCCCTTTCAAAAAACGCAGCAGACAGGCCCGAGATCAATTCTTAGCTTTGTGAAATCGACCCCTGGACCACTCAGCCCTGATAATGAACTCACCGGTATGTCAGCTTCTGCCCCGGTTCCTTGCATAGAATCCCTGTGTTGTAATAATACCTCATTCCTCTGGACATCTTCTCGTATGTCATATTCAGTCGATTCTTCTCCTTCCCCCAGAGTTTTGAGACTTTCTCCGTATCGATGATGCGGAAGACGAGGCATACTTCGTCCTCCCAACAGATGGAGTGGAGATTGTTTCTATCTTTGAGGAGTTGCCATAAGAATTGCCACAAGAGAGGTCTGTGACCTGTAAGCAAGAAGTGGTGTGATGGTTAAAACTTGAAAGAGGAGGTTAGAAGTCTGGTAATCACTCTCAAAGGATTTGGGTACTTTTTGTAACACAAAACACAATGTCCACAGATTTACATTAAACTTACACCGTTTGAAGATAATGATAATAGAAAGCGTACCTTAAAATACTAATAGACCTTTTCGCAAATACTGGGGCGCGCGCGTAAAGCTTGGAATTAGGTGCATTGTGGTCTAGCTGGTATCCAAATTTGATCCATATCTATCCCACAATGCACCTCATTCAACAGTCTGCGCTTGCGCATTGGTATTTGCGATAAGGTCTATGCTAAGGTGCTGAAAGTTTTTGAGAAATAAGTATGTCATGAAATTACCTTTTTACATGCTAAAATAATTTATGTCTTATGATCACTCAGACAAAAATTGTGTTCATGACATTGTTTTACTCATTTCTCAAAAACTACAGCACTTCAGCACGTAATATTTTCAGGGAAGCTTTCTACTATCATTATCTTCAAACTGTGTAAGTTTAGTGTAAATCTGTAGACATTGTGTTTTTTTGTCCTACAAAAAGTACATAGACCCTTTAAAATGACAGACTTGGAATAACATGCATGCCTTAGAGGCCATAACCTCTGTTCTCCCTGATCCTGGCACTGGACACTTTTAGTATTTAATCAAAATAATTGGTAGCATAAAAACTTACTTGGTAACAAGCAATGGAGAGCTGTTGATAGTATAAAACATTGTGAGAAATGGCTCCCTCTGAAGCAACGCAGTTTTTGAGAAAGATGTAATTTCTCACTAAAACATTTGAATTTGATTTCAAGACCTCAGAACTAGATTTTTTAGGTCCTGAAATCAAAGCACACAACTTCGTGTGACAAGGGTGTTTTTTCTTCGCAACTTTGACGACCAATTGAGTTCAAATTTTCACAGGTTTGTTATTTTGTGCATATGTTGAGATACACCAAGTGAGAAGACTGGTCTTTGACAATTACCAAACGTGTCTATGGCCTTTAAAGACACTGGACACTATTGGTAATTGTCACAGACCAGTCTTCTCATTTGGTGTATCTCAACAATGAATCAAGTAACAAACCTGTGAAAAGTTGAGCTTGATTGGTCGTCGGAGTTGCGAGAAAACTATGAAAGAAAAAACACCCTTGTCACACGAAGTTGTGTGCTTTCAGATGCTTAATTTCGAGACCTCAAAATTTAAAATTGAGGTCTCGAAATCAAACTCGTGGAAAATTACTTCTTTCTCTAAAACTACGTCACTTCAGAGGGAGCCGTTTCTCACAATGTTTTATACTATCAACCTCTCCCCATTATTCGTTACCAAGTAAGGTTTTATGATAATAATTATTTTGAGTAATTACCAAACGTGTCTATGTTCTTTAAGTAGAGACAATTAAAATAACAAGATGTCCATACCTTTCTTTTTACCAACTCTGACTTGTTTGGCATCGCAGTCCATTTCTAAAGTGCCTTCCTCAACTTCAGTGTCACACAAGACTTTCACATTCAGCATGTTTGAAAAAACGGATGGAGAACTCCTCTCACAGGTCAACGCCTGGCCAACAGAGGGCGCCAGATGGTACGGATATTGAAGAGAAAAAGGCGCAAGGGGCACATGGTGTGCGAGGGTGTCCGAGCTGATGGAAGCTGACCTCTGATTGGCTGTGCAGTTGCTGATCACTCTAGTACAGGTGTTGCCATTGGTCGAGGCTGCAGCAGTCTCCTGGATAACTGGAACGTGCACTTTTGGCTGTACCTTCATCCGACTGTAAGGTAGAACTGATTTTGGACAACGACCCCTGCTGGTAAGAATGTCTCGTAAAATTGGCCGCGCATCTCCGCTTCGGTTGGCGCTAGAATTCTGGGGGCCCTCCGCAGAACTCAGCTGAGCTTCCATCATTTCTCTTCGGTGTTTATCTTTATAGTCTTCAATAGGGGCTGCAAACCCAGCTGCTGTGAGACTTTGCCGATGAGGCAATCTTGAGGTAAGGTACGGTGGAAAGTTCCGCTTCCGATTGGCGATCTGTGAGTGGTTCGCAGGTGACTGCCGACTTGGTGGGGAGGAGCAGTGAGCTGGGGAGTGGATGTCTGGTCGGGGGTTTTGACCGTTCGGGGTGTCTGGGTGCGTCTCTGGGATTGATGCCCCGTTTCTGGGCTCTTGCAGAGTCTTAGGGTGTATGGTAGGATGAGAAGACAAGTAGGGTGGGTAGCTGTGATGGACGGCCGCCATTGGGCGAGGGCTGTACTGGGACTCGTCTTCAAACACTGCATAAGGGGTGCTGTGACCGGAACTACTGGAGCTCTCATGACCATTATCTATAGAGAATTTATTAAAAATATGGATTTATAATGCGCACTTCTCCAGAAAACAGATCAAGGCGCAAGCATTGTACAAAATGAAAACGAAATTAAAATGATCCTATATTATAGAAACTTAAAGAAATTATAAACTATTATTATAAATTTCTGGTAGTGAAACCAAGGATGTCGCATAAGTGACTTTAATCACTGCAGCTTGCAAGCCTGAGAAAAACATGTAAACAAGGGTGCTTGCTGTGTGAGCCAGAAACACTGGGGTTAACCCCTACTCTTTCATTGTAGCTTGCAAGCCTGGGGAAAACCTGTAAACAAGGGTGCTTGCTTTGTGAACCAGAAACACTGGGGTTAACCCCTACCCTTTCACTGTAGCTTGCAAGCCTGGGGAAAACCTGTAAACATGGGTGCTTGCTTTGTGAACCAGAAACACTGGTGTTAACCCCTACCCTTTCACTGTAGCTTGCAAGCCAGAGAAAACCTGTAAACAAGGGTGCTTGCTTTGTGAACCAGAAACACTGGGGTTAACCCATATCCTTTCACTGTAGCTCCTCGCCTGAGGAAATCTGTAAACAAAGGGTGCTTGCTATGTGAACCAGAAACACTGGGGTTAACCCATATCCTTTCACTGTAGCTCATCGCCTGAGGAAACCTGTAAACAAAGGGTGCTTGCTGTGTGAACCAGAAACACTGGGGTTAACCCATATCCTTTCACTGTAGCTCCTCGCCTGGGGAAATCTGTTAACAAGGGTGCTTGCTGTGTGAACCAGAAACATACCTGTTATTTTGAGGTTGAGTGGTAGACGTTCTGGTATGTTTGGTTTTCCTCCATCGTCGCTGCTCTTTGAGTGGTCCCTGTTGCACTTGTCCAACGTTCTTAGTCTGAAAGTCGGCTCATAAGCAGGCCTGGTCAGTTCGTCGTCTGCTGGGTGGTTTTTGGAAAGGTAAAATCATACATTTCCAATGGATTTCAATAAACATCTGTATGAAGGTGGTGGTGGGGGGTGGGGGGGGGGGTGTAGAAGAAAAGCACACAACAACAAAAGAACAGTATTGTGCATCAACATGCTTACATGTTTAGTGACAAAATCGGGGGGGGGGGGGGGTGTTGTACTGTATTCCACGCGCGCTTGTGTGATAACTTATAATTTACCCACCTCTACTAAGGAGCTTTTGGAGGAGTTCACACAAGAAGTCTCCAGCATTAGGGGCGCGGTAACGGAAGCCTTCTTTGGAAAGGATGCAGAGGGCTTTTCCGTTCATAGAGAACTTCTTCTGTTGGACATCATCCAGTTCAAACTCTTTAACAGACCAATCCAGCCACTCCTCCACATCATCTTTTGACCAACTTGTGGGGTGTTTACCTGCACAATAACAACAGAAATGAGAAAATTTCATTTAAAGACAGTGGACACTATTGGTAATTGTCAAAGACCAGTCTTCTCACGTGGTGTATCTCAACAAATGCATGAGATAACAAACCTGTGAAAATTATTTTGAGTAATTACCAATAGTGTCCACTGCCTTTAAATGAATTTTATCAGTTTGACCTCTCTGTCCTTACTCTATGGTTTGACCTGTCTTTTTTATTTATGGTGTTTTAAAGGGTCTGGGTACTTTTTGCAGGACACAAAACACAATGTCCACAGATTTACACTAAACGTACACAGTTTGAAGATAATGATGTAGAAACCTTGCCTTCCCTTAAATTGCTAAGAATCTGGAGTTTTTGAGAAAAACAAGTCACAAAAATTATTCAATAAAATGTATATTACCAGTTATTACCGGATATGGTTTAACATCATTATCTTCAAACTGTGTAAGTTTAATGTCAATCTGCGGGCATTGTGTTTTGTGTTACAAAAAGAGTATCAAACTCCTGTATAAGCCATAAATTGACACATAATTAACAGTACCGTATATTCAAGACTTGATTCTCTTGTTTCATTTTCACTTCCGCTCCGTTGAGTTTTGATTAAGTCAAAGGGAGTTTCCCGCCATGTTATGCACACCCATAAATTACACCCACTTAAGCTGGCATGTAGGAGTTTCATGTTTTTTTTTTCTGCAAAGCTTCCAGGTTTTGTATTTATGTTATAAAAGTTTCTCTAGGTTCACGCCTGCATTAACAAATTAAGGAAGCTTCACTTATTAGAGAAGTGTATTCATGACCATGCAAAATAAAGGTTCACAGGAAAACGAACAGTGTTTTCATTAGCTGGTCCTTCCATCCTTTTAGTTTTGTTTCATGATTGTATTTTAAAATAGTCTGCCTAGTGAAACACTTCCTTCGGTATTCTAAAAAGAATTTCCGTGCCCACCAGTGACATTATTTTTTGGGAACTTTTCAGAGCTTCATGAGACAGTGTTTTCCTTTGAAAATAACAGGGTGTTTTTAACAACTGTTGTTTTTAAACAAGCTATTTTTTTCAACAAATGATTTTTTATTATTATTTTTTTTTTGTTAAACAACAGATTTTTGTTAAAAACTGATTTCTGTTTACAACGGTGGGATATGCCCAAGGGAGTACATACGTCTAAAAAAAATATCTTTGTAATGTACTAGTGAAGTTGATTAAGTATAATTATTACTATTATTATTGCTATAAACACCAAAACCTACCCATAAGACTTTCAGGGCACGCAGTCACCCTGACGGGAACCGGTGATCCTGGATCAGACGCAGGTAAATAACGTTGGGAGCCAGTGAACATCGCTTCGCTCGCTGCATCCGAGTAAGGACTAGTCTGGCAGTTGGAGTCTCGCTGACAAACGGTACTCGGGCATCAAACGTAGCGTAGGGTAGAAATCGGAACTGAAATGCCGAGCCGGAAGTGGAATCGATGCGGACTGCTTGGGGTATAGTTACATCTGTGGCAACCCTTCGCTCCGCCGAACGAAACATCAACTGTAAAATGAGATAACAAAGAAATAAATCCCTGTTTTGGGCAAAACATTTTCAAAATTTAAATTTAAGATATCAGGCAGGACATCAGCTGTTTTGGTAATCAGAATGACCAATTACAATTAAGCTCTGCAGCAGTGAAATTAAAAACAGGAAGACCCCCCTCCATCCACCATAAAACGAAAGTAGAAGTCAGGCCTATTTCCTACCTCCCAAGGTAGTTGTTAATAAGCGGGACAGTTCCGTTTTTAAAACTAAGTAGTCTCTCGCGGCAGTAGAATAATGAGCGAGTCCAGATCACAAAGAACAAATCTATACACAGCAACGTAAATCATAAAGCAATCTGATAGCCAATGAAATACCTTCCCTTAAAGCCAACGGACACTTTCTGAACTGAACAAAAATAAATTAAAGTTCACAGATTTACAAATAACCTACAGGGTTTACAGAAGGTAATGGTGAAAGACTTCCCTTGAACTATTGAGAAAACATTAAAACAATTATCAATTCTCGATATCGAGAATAACAGATTTATTTAAAACACATGTCATGACAGGGCGAAACGTACGGAAACAAGGGTGGGTTTCCCGTTATTTTCTCCCGACTCAGATGACCGATTGAGCTTAAATTTTCACAGGTTTGTTATTTTATAAGTTTTGAAACACGAAGTGTGGACCTTTGGACAATACTGTTTATTGATGTTGTGCGATTGCTTTATAGAGAAATTGACACACCCTCCTCCAGCAAATTGGGGAAGTTTCCCCTCTTTTTCTAAGCCCACTCAACTGATGAAACTAATTTTGTTAAAGTAGTTATGATAGTTGCTCCTTAAAAACATAAAACAACTTTAAACTAAAAGTATTAGGGCACGGTTTCATAAAGCTGTCAAACAGTACTTTGCTAAGCTTAGAAAACTGTTGCTTAGCAAAAATAGGTAACTGGCTTATAAAAAATTAAAATTGTTTGTGACAATTTTGTTATTAGCAGAACAATTCACTTAGCACAACTTTCTCATGCTTGCTTGTTATTAGCAAAACAATTTACTAAGCACAACTTTCTCGTGCTTGCTACATCGTTTTCCAGAAAGAAGTAATTTTCCACTAAAATATATGAATTTGATATTAAGACCCGAAATCAAGCATCTGAAAGCATACCACTTCGTGTGACAAGGGTGTTTTTTCTTTCATTAGTATCGCGCAAGTTCGACGACCGATTGGGTTCAAATGTTCACAGGTTTGCAATTTAGTTGTTGAGATACAACTTAGACAATTACAAATAGAGTCCAGTGTCTTTAAGAAAACTCAGAAAACTTACCTGTGAATATTTCATGGATACTGTTTCTCCTGTTAGTGGGGGTGGGGGTGGGTTGGGTCAGGGGGAGGGGAGAAAAAGAAAGAGGACAATGTTAGAATAGGATGTCAGTATGTTTTCTTTTCACACTCACAGTCAGGGACATTGTTTGACGGCACTTCTGTAGACACTATTGGTAATTATTCAAACTAACATAAAAACTTACTTGGTAAACAAGCAATGGAGAGCTGATAGTATAAAAACATTGTGAGAAACGACTCCCTATGAAGTGACTTAGTGTTTGAGAAAGAAGTAATTTCTCAATAAAATATTTGAACTGAATTCAAGACATCAGATGTTGAGAACACACCAAGTGAGAAGACGGACCAGTCTTTGACAATTATCAAAGGTGTCCATCAGTGCCTTTAAAGCCAGTGGACACTATTGGTAATTTTCAAAGACCAGTCTTCTCACTTGGTGTATCTCAACATATATGCATTAAATAACAAACCTGTGAAAATTTGAGCTCGATTGGTCGCCAAAGTTGCGAGATAACTATGAAAGAAAAAAACACCCTTGTTACACGAAGCTGTGTGCTTTCAGATGTTGATTTCGAGACCTCAAGTTCTAAATTTGTGGAAAATTACTTCTTTCTCCAAAACTACGTCACTTCAGAGGGAGCCAATTCTCACAATGTTTTATAATCAACCTCTCCCCATTACGCGGCACCAAGAAAGGTTTTATGCTAACAATTATTTTGAGTAATTACCAATAGTGTCCACTGCCTTTAAAGTTTAATGTTATATGAAGTCGACTGTATTTGCTGTGCGCCTCTTAAGACATTGCAAAGGACAGATAAATTTTGTTACAAAATTCAAAATTGAGTACATCTAACACAAAATGGACAAAACAGTAAGGAGTAACAATAAAATACAGGGCCACACTCGGCGGCGACAGCCCTAGCTCTAACCCTAACTCTAACCCTGGAGTGGCCCTGTATTCTACAATTGTACCATCCTTTGTCCTCGCCACTTCACTCCTATTGGTTCATAGCCACCAATATTGTTTCTGAAATAGGAACTTTGATTGGCTGTTATTTTCCCGCTTCTTCTGGATCCTTCCCTTAATCCCTTTCCCCTCTCTTTTTCTATAAATGGATATGTATTTGTTTGTACTTGTTTTATGCCTCTGAAGAAGGTCCGGTTTGGATCGTAAGCTAAGGCCACCTACCCTATTCACTATATTTGTACCAAGAGTAAAAACACCATGGCAAATGTTGACTTTTTTGTCACTCACACTATAGGCCTACACCTTGAAAATCAAAGATGAAATTGGGCTGTATCCAAAGACACCCGATGACACCCAACTGTGTGAGAACAATACTCCTAATTAAAGCCATTTGGACCCTTTCCGTACACAAAAAAAAAAAAAAAAAGGGAACAGATTTACAAATAATTTCAGGGCTGTATGCTTCATTTTTGAAAGGTCAAGGGCACCAAGGCATTTTCTCTTTGGCAAAGGGCACCCTATGAGGAAATTGTAAATTTCTACTGGAACATTTCAAGGGCACCAAGGCAATGGCCAGGGGCAACGGAGGCAATTGCCTTCGTTACCTCCGTGAAGCATCAGGCCTGTAATTTACCGAGTTTACAGAAGGTAACGGTGAAAGACTTCTCTTGAAATATTAGTCCATGAAATGCTTTACTTTTTGAGAAAACGGTAAAACAATATAAATTCTCGTTAGCGAGAATTACGGATTTATTTTAAACACATGTCATGACACGGCGAAACGCGCGGAAACAAGAGTTGGTTTTCCCGTTATTTTCTCCCGACTCCGATGACCGATTGGGCCTAAATTTTCACAGGTTTGTTGTTTTATATATAAGTTGTGATACACGAAGTGTGGGACTTGGACAATACTGTTTACCGAAAGTGTAGCCTATAATGGCTTTTTAAGGGGCTGTCACCATCATGATCAAAGACGGCCTGTGGCTATAGTATCATAAAAATACTATCACTATTAATTAGAGCCTCTGTCAGTTCTGCACACGCTTTACATTATACTGAGGGGAGGGTATGTTGGTAGTAATTAGGTGAGAGTTCACAATTCCATGGGACCCCAAAGGCCTGCTTTAATTGTGACTGGAGTGCTCCTTTAAATTTGTTAACCTACACTGTAAACCTTGTTTAAAGAGTAATACACAAACAGTATTCAGACTGCCACTGATTTTTACCCCTTCCTGAAAGTGGAAGAGTCTGATACAAACTATAAGTAGGTGGTCATGAAGGGGATTTCCCTAACAGGCACCTGGTGGATGTTTTATTTGTTCTGTTTGATTTTAATATTAATGGACTTTGTTTGAGTTTCTAGAACTTCTGGGTAGGTGGAGAATACAAAAGGTTACTTCCATGTTTCCAGTTGTGTGAGTGTAATAGTCTAAACTTATCCAAGGTCAAAAGATAAAGAGGAGGGGCCAATATCATAGAGCTGCTTAAGCACAAAATTTTGCTTAAGCAAAAAAATACTTGCTTAGTAAAATCAGATTACCTGCCAAGACTCCACTCAATTGTTATGCTAAGTAAACAACAGCTAAATACCAGTCACACGCAATGTACATGGCATGAAATTTGAAACAGTAACATGTGTAAAATAAGCGAGCTATTTTCGTGTTTTTAAAGCAAACTTTTTGCTTATGAAATAGAGCTGCTAAGCACAAAAATTTGCTTAGCTTGACATTTTTTGTCTTGATAAAAACAGAATTACCAACCAAATTTCCACGTGATTTTCAGGATAAGCAAACAACAGCTGAATACCTGTAACAAGCAATATGCAACAAGTGGAAATTTGGTTGGTAATCCTGTTTTAATCAAGGAAGAAATTTTTGTGCTAAGCAAATTTTTGTGCTAAGCAGCGCTATGAAATTGGGCCCATGACTTGACATTTTAAACACTGGTACGCAGGCCCGGGGCAAGTGATTTTAGCATTTGGGCACTTGACAAGTCTAGCGGAGGACTTGTAGCTCAAAACATTCACCGAAACAGAGAATGTGCTACAAGACCTGTATCAAAATGAGAAGAATACTTCAAATTGAAGCTGATTTTTGAACAAGCACTTGGTAAAAGAAGATGTGATAGCACTATGTCATAAAACACATTGTACAGTAATTGTACTAAAAATGCAATGAGGTCTAGATTCAAATTAAAAAACACAAGAGCACGAACTTGTACAATCGAAAGTTTACTGTCCAAATGCTAAAAACACTGGACTCGGCCTGCGGTCCAATGTTAATTTCGAACCCTGCACTTAAAGATGCTACGTCAGATTTTTGGCACCAAACATTAAAAAATAGATTTTTTTGAGTGAATGGTATTTCAAAGAGTATCGCCCCCCAAAAAAAGTTGAACTTTTACTTTTAATGGTCAGGAACCATGACAAAAATGTAAAACGTTTCTTATAAAACACATAAGAATTGGTCACGTATAATATATTGTTGGGATCTTTATTTCACTGTTTCTAATAATTTGCGGACTTTTTCGAGCAATGGCTCAAATGAAAGCTTGTAACTTTCTCAACCCCCGTCAAAATAAAAATTTTAAATCAAAATTTTTGAGTCAAATCGGCCAAAAATCTGACATAGGGCCCTAGCATCTTTCAAAACAAATCACCAGACCTCAAGTCAGATAAAAATACAAAACTGTCTGTCACGGTCATCAAAGCATGACACTCCCTTTAAGCAGTTCTAGCTAAAACTTTTCCAGAAAACCTCTTAAAAGTTTGAGCAGTATGTGACTTGCAGTGTTCAAGAAGGTTCAATGATAATTAGGTGGTGGTGATAGATTAGGTTCCAGGGATTGTTGAAGTTCATTTCTCCTGGAACGTACGAAGGGTTTACGTAAGTAAGCTTGGGCTGGGGGAGGGGCTGGGGCTGGGGGGCGGGGGGGCTGGGGGGATGGGGGGCTGGGGGGAGGGGCTGGGAATTCGTACAGATCAATGAAACAACCCGATATTTTTGTGAAAATTAATGTGAATTGAATTGAACTTACATCACTGCTTAAATTTAACAATAAACCACAGGCTCACAAGGACACTTGATTTTAGCTTCAGGCCAGTAAGCTCATGACAGAAGTCTGTCGCCTGTCGGTCTTGTGTTTTTCAGAACTTTGAGTACCTCAATGTATTGTGTTAAATACATCATATTTTTTATGTGTGAAAGAAATTATGTCCAATTGTTAACATTCAGTCTGGTAAATTTACAAGTTTGTTGAGTATAAAAATACCCACAAAGACAAATCCAAAATTGTTGCTTAGTCATAATGTCATTTTACTATAATAATAGTGCTTGCGAGGTTCAGAAAAAATGTCAAAATAATTTGAAACTGTAGATAGTCAGTGTTGATTTCCTCATTTTTACAATTTTTTTTGTATTATAAGTACAACATCTTGTAACAACTTCTAATTCTCTGGTGAAGAAAAGTACCTCGGCATTGAAGACAAATGAGATTAATCTTCATAAAATGTAAAGAATAGTATTATTAAAATTTACTTATTTAATAAAATAAATTCTGGTCCGATGAATTCTTTTTAAAGGCTACAACTACAAGAAGCATGCCTGCGGTACAGTGTATAGGTCCGATATGATCTTTAACTTGACATAAAAAAACTATGCACAATACAACAAATACAATTTATATGCCATGTTCATAAATTGAATTTTTTTTTGTCAGTTTATAAAATTATAAATAGATCTTTAAATTTATGCATTGATTGTTTCAAAACAATTTGGCCCACCATGCCATGTCAGAAATTTATTAAAAACACAAATAACCATATTATTCATAAACAAATACAGTGTTTAAAGTGTTACATTTGCACTAACCTTAATCAAACCTTTCTTGTAAGAAGATAAACCTCGCGACAAACCGTTGTTCCTACAGCTATCTAGAGCAGCGTGAATTCAACGCCGAACGTCCCCCGTTGAATGGACAGTTACAACCGGTCAAATTCCTCTGACGCTTCCGCTGCGGTAGTCACTCTCTTCTCGGTAAACAACAGAAACCGGCAGGGTGACAGGCACGGGGAAAACCAGAACAAGCATTTCCAAGCACAGTTCCGCCTTTATTCACTGCAACTGCAAATGCAGTCTCTCGTCCGTTGATAAACAAATCTAAATATGACATATTTAACTCTCAAAATAATCAGTTCTTGGAATTCAAACGCGGGGGAACATCATGTACCTCCGGCCGTGTGCACAGAAAACTACAGCCCAAATCCGGAAGTAGGTCCCGGATGGTTAAAGGGGCACTCACAATCCGTTGTGCTTTTTTAAATGGCTGGTTTATTTACTATTTTTTGTTCTTCTTCTTCAAAATGTTTAACCAATCTCTCGGAAACAACACACAGAAAAAATATAACTTTGCCTCCAATGCAATAAATTTGCTATGTACGCTGTTAAGGGAAAAATTATGTAGGGGAAATTGAGTGTCTGCAGAAAATAGGATCATCCACAAGATGCGCGCTATGACCTAGCTAGCCAAATAGATACGTGACAAAAAGTGTCTTTATTGTCGGGTCGTGGGGGGGGGGGGGGGGGGGGGTTGCATTCGGGTGGTCCTTTATCCAGGGTCCAATTTAATAAGGGGAAAAAATCTTGGAGGAAAGTGCCAAAATAACATTTTGACAATCATCTGGCCAAGCACCATTTTCTGTTTAAACAATAAAAAAGGTACAAATAGGGCCAACATATCAGTTGACAATGTATGTGGAGGTATTTTGTCTGCAGGTTATTTAAGTTTGTAAGTCACACCACTTGTGGCAATTGAATAGATAAAGTCTGCAAGAATGTTATATCGTACACTAGGAGCCTGGCTGGTAGAGCATGCAGAATGCACTACCTTGTCATTTATTTTATGAATCAGTTACGGTCAAGTGTCTTGTCTTGCTCAAGGGCACAAGTGTCATACTGGAATCGAACCCAAACACTGCTGCTGACAATGCCAGAGCTCAGAACCAAAGATTACAGAGCGCCGAAGGCACATAAGATGCAGAACTGAAGCTTTATCTATTGTTGAACGTGAAATACAGGCGCCATTTCAGCAAGTGAATGTTTTGTTTCCTATTGATAGGAATGGTCATTTTCTGCACTGATCTATTATTGTATCAAAAGAGTTACTTGCCGAAATGGCATCCAGTGGGATTTCACATTTTAGCCCGAGTTCCACATCTTGCACCTTCGGTGCTCTATATAATCTTTGCTCAGAAACAGTGTACTGGACCGCTCGGCCATGACTCTCCATTTCTTTGACTTAAAGGCAGTGGACACTATTGGTAATTACTCTAAATATTTATTAGCATAAAACCTTACTTGGTAACGAGTAATGGGGAGAGGTTGGTAGTATAAAACATTGTGAGAAACGGCTCCATCTGAAGTGCCATAGTTTTCGAGAAAGAAGTAATTTTCCATGAATTTGATTTCGAGACCTCAGATTTAGAAGTTGAGGTCTCGAAATCAACCATCTAAATGCACACAACTTCTTGTGACAAGGGTGTTTTTTCTTTCATTATTATCTCGCAACTTCGAGCTCAAATTTTCACAGGTTTGTTATTTAATGTAATGTTGAGATACACCAACTGTGAAGGCTAGTCTTTGACAATTACTAATAGTGTCCACTGCCTTTAATGATCTTAATATCAAATAAAAGGCACTCTTGATTACAAATGGTCAGCGTTGTATAGACGCTGGGGATTCAGTCGACTGAAAATAAAAATAATATCTCATCTGGATCTAAACTTTACAGGGCACTGATAGAAACAAAATCTTATCTTTGATTGGCCTAAAACCATTGTGAGAAGGCAACCTCAAACAAAACACAAAGAACATTTTTTACAAATTGTCTCCTGTTTATTTATCTGTCGATGACCCAAGATCTTTAAACCTACAAAATACTAAAAGTTTTAAGAGTTGATACTTCATTTTAAAGGAACGATACAGAATTGGTTTTACTAAAAAAACAGTTGCTGGCAGTGTAAGCACTTTATGTAATCCACCATATACATAATAGTGAAAAAAATATTACTTATTTTGCATGACATTGATGCAAACAAAAAAATTAATAAAACGCTCACTGAATTAAACTCCAAACGCAAAGTTAAATTATTTAATTCTCATCAAATATGGCATTTCAGGTAGAAATATTTCAAGGGACGTTTTCTACTATCATCATCATTAATTGACCGTGTAAGTTTTATGTAAATCTGTGATCTTCATGATTTTTTTTTTCGTACCAATTCTGTAACAGTCCTTTAAAGTTGGCATCTCGATGCACTTTCTGTGAAGAGTCTCTGCTCTAAAAGCAGGCAGCGGAGATAACGAGTGTTGCTTTAAAGATCAGAGAAATGTGACGTTTTGAAGAAATACTAAAGCACAAAACTGTTCTGAAAAAGTTCACAAGAATAACACTTCCAGAGTAAACCTTTATTCAAGAAAAGGACAATTGAACATAATTGTTTCTCTTCACCCAGGAGCTAATAGGTGCCTGTGAGGGCATGAATGTGAGACTTTCTGGGACGATAGAGGGCAGCAGACTTACCGGGTAAATCCATTGTTCTCAGAATTATGCGCATGTTCAGAACTACGTAAACAATGGAAACTTACCCGGTATGTCTGCTGCCACCTAGCGTTGGAAAGTCTCCTATTGTTCTTGTGATTGATTTAGCTTGGTGCGCATGCGCAACATAATTGGCAGCACAGGTTGTATTACTTCAAAGGACGCTGAGATGGTTAGAATGTGAAATAAATGGCCCAGTAACTGGGGTAGTAATGTTCACAAGCCATGCTTAAAACCTGGTAGAAGAACAGCTCCACATGTCATTATTGTTGTATGGTTATTAAAACAGTAATCACCACACCATGAACAACCTGATTTGTGAAATGGTATACCATTGAGCAGTGTGAGAAGTTTTACTAAAGAGATTATTAAAGGCACTGGACACTATTGGTAATTACTCAAAATAATTGTTCGCATACAAACTTACTTTGTACTTTGTACTAGCCGTTGCTAGTATAAAACATTGTGAGAAAAGGCTCCCTCTGAAGTAATGTAGTTTTTGAGAAAGAAGTAACTTCTCAGCAAAATATTTCAATTGAATTCGAGACCTCAGCTGAGGTCTCGAATTCAAGGCATCTGAAAGCACACAACTTGTGCGACAAGGGAGTTTTTCTTCCATTATTCTCTGGCAACTTCGACAACTTATTGAGTTCAATTTTTCACAGGTTTGTTATTTTATGCATGTTGAGATGCACCAAGTGAGTAGACTGGTCTTTGACAATTATCAAAGGTGTCAGTGCCTTTAAAACTTTGCAAATATTACTATTAGTTTGTCTACGTGTTTGATCTTTTACAGAAGTAAAAAAAAGTATCTATAAAAATTTACGACTTCAATGATTTGATTGATTCAAGGTCAGACCCCAAAGAAGTTCTTGACGGTCTCTACGAGGTCGTTCTTCTTGCCAGCGGAGGCTAGGCCATTCTTTGTACAAAACTCCTTCAAGACAGCAACAGTCAGCTTTGCAAGCTAAAAGAACAAATCAAAAACGAGGTCAATCAGAGGTCAATCAGAGGTCATAGTTCAAGTTAAAAAGACATCATTGGCATTTTTGAGAGAGAACTTTAGTAGTTGTCAAAAAGACAAGAATCAACATTTTATGTGAACCATGAAATAACAAAGGCCTTGTAAGTGTTAGTGGCAAGTGAAAACTTGGATGCGCATGCGCACGTGTGCTGTGACTGGACTAGTGTTCATAATTTCATGTAGAGCCACGGGCCTGCTTTAATCATGGTGATAGAGCCCCTTTAAAAAGCAACTTTGGTTTTATTTCCAGAAACATATGGCCATATTATTCAAAATTTCTGTACCTTTCCATCTTGTGCATATTGATTCATATCAACGTCAACCGTGGGTTTGGGCTTCTTAGGATCACCACCTCCCACCTAAAAAGAAAAGAGAATACTTTGTCAAATCAAACTCAAGAGAAATATCATATCTTGATACCTTACACTATGGCGTAATGTGGCTGAGAGGTTTAGCACACCGGACTCAAGCTCTGGTGTTTCTGATTAGCAGAGTGTGGGTTTGAGTCCCGGTCATGAAATGGCGTGTTGTGGCTGAAAGGTTTAGCACACTGGACTCAAGCTCTGGTAATTCTGATCAGCAGAGTGTAGGTTTAAGTCCTGGTCTTGAAATGGCGTGTTGTGGCTGAGAGGTTTAGCACACTGGACTCAAGCTCTGGTGTTTCTGATCAGCAGAGTGTGAGTTCGAGTCCCAGTGCCGCTGCCGAGTGGATAAGAACACCGGACTCAAGCTCTGGTGTTTCTGATCAGCAGAGTGTGAGTTCGAGTCCCAGTGCCGTTGCCGAGTGGATAAGAGCACCGGACTCAAGCTCTGGTGTTTCTGATCAGCAGAGTGTGAGTTCGAGTCCCAGTGCCGTTGCCGAGTGGATAAGAGCACCGGACTCAAGCTCGCGTGTTTCTGATCAGCAGAGTGTGAGTTCGAGTCCCAGTGCCGTTGCCGAGTGGATAAGAGCACCGGACTCAAGCTCTGGTGTTTCTGATCAGCAGAGTGTGGACTGAGTCCCAGTCGTGACACTGGTGTCCTGAAGCAAGACACTTAACCAAAGCAGAACTGGTCCCTTGTGTTATGTCATGCACGTAAAAGCAGTTCTATGACAATTGGCACTATGATTTAATTCAATTAAATTCAATGATAGTCTATTTAAGCCATTATACACAGAAACAAAAAAAATGTTCACAGATTTACAAATAATTTACAGGGTTTACAGAAGGTAATGGTGATGACTTCTCTTGAAATATTAGTCCATGAAATACTTTACTTTTTGAGAAAACAGTAAAACAATATCAATTCTCGATAGCAAAAATTACGGATTTATTTAAAACACATGTCATGACAGGGCGAAACGTGCGGAAACAAGAGTGGGTTATCCCGTTATTTTCTCCCGACTCCGATGACCGATTGACCCTAAATTTTCACAGGTTTGTTATTTTATATATATGTCCAAGTGTGGGACTTGGACAATACTGTTTCCCGAAAATATATAATGGCTTTATCTTAAAAACATACCCTGGTGAAATAAGTGAAAAAAAAATATTTTTAGATTATTTTATGTCTAGCAGTTTGAAACTAAATTGGTTATGTATAGAGAAGATTAGCTCTTCATTATGCTGTGAGTTACCTTCCGCTGCTTAGCACCGGGTTCATATCCCTCCGGGAAGACCAGCTCCTTAAATTCCTCAAGAACCTTTCCAGCCCTTTTCTTGATCATTTCATTGTTAGGCGCTGTGGATAGACAAAAAATAGGGTTATGCATCTATGCTTTTTTTCCTAAACAGTTCAGCGGAATTTGTGCTTTTTTTCGGTCAACCGTTTCTAACAATTTTCTCTTAGCCACATGTAAAAAAGAAACTTAAATTTTTGATGTTGAAAATGTGGGTGGCTGGGTTAAAAGAAAAATGAAACTCAAAATTAATTTGTTACTAATATAATAAACAAATACATATAGAAATGAACAACCGTAAACAAAGAAGAAAAAATACTTGTGAATAAAGCCCGATATTGATGTTTTTTGAGAAGCCATTATACACAAAAAAAATTCACAGATTTACAAATAACCTAAAGGGTTTACAGAGGGTAATGGTGAAAGACTTCTCTTGAATTATTATTATTATATGAAACGCTTTACTTTTTGAGAAAACATTAAAACAATATCAATTTTCGATAGAGAGAATTACGGATTTATTTTAAACACATGTCATGACACGGCGAAACTTGCGGAAACAAGGGTGGGTTTTCCTTTTATTTTCTCCCGACTCCGATGACCGATTGAGCCTAAATTTTCACAGGTTTGTTGTTTCATATATAAGTTGTGATACACAAGGTGTGGGCCTTGGACAATACTGTTTACCGAAAGTGTATAATGGCTTTAATTATTAGACTTTACTGACCTGTAAGATCTGTGATTTCTTCAGGTTTGTCTCGATCGAGGGCCAGTGCCTCCAGGTTGCGGTAATGCGTCTGCAGAACCGGGTTCTCAAAGTTCTCACTCCTGAAGTTGAACTGCAGCTTCTTCACAACATCCTTGGCTTTTTTGATTTGAGCAATGGTGGCTGCAAAAAACAAAAACACGGCAGACAAAAAAAAAATCATTATTAAGATTGTTAAAAACAAAAATAAATAAACATAATAATTATGTATGTCAAATAAAGTAATCAAGGCGCTTGAACAAACAGAAACACTTTAAAGAAAAATGAAACTCAAAATTCATTTATGCAACAAACACATATAGAAATGAACAACTGTGTGAAGCGAATATCATTGCGTCACAATCGTAAAAGGGGTGCGTGCCGATTTTTGCGACACATAAATTCGCTTCGCATTTGCATTCACAGGAAGTATGAACCGGGCTTAAGACTGGTTTTAGGAAACTTTTGAATTAGGAGATCGCAATATGAAGCACCTGATAAGAGTTTACAAGGTACTTCAGTTATTCAGCAGCCACTTCCAGACACACCAGAGCAAACCCTTGCTCTTAGCATGTAACTCGGCAATATCCTCAAGATCTGAGACTATGTGACAGAGTTTGATCCAACCGCATAAAAGAAAACAATATCTTTCATTTGTGGATCGTGATAACAAGAAATCATACCAATCCTCTAACAGTCAATCTTTTCCCGACTGCTACCCTGTCGTCTCACCTTGAGTTGGCTCCGGAAGGGTGAGTTTTCGGAAATCCTCCGAGAAGGGAAGGAACAAAAGATGAAATCCAGGAGGCGTCACCTGGACATTGTGATCGTCAAGTTCTTCTTCCTAAAATATAAATGAGAATTTGTCAGACAGAGAATGCAATAAACAGATTTTCTCACAAAAAGAACACAATCTAATGTTTGAATGTGGAGTATCATTGCTGTGCCTTAAAGACAGTGGACACTATTGGTAATTGTCAAAGATTAGTCTTCACAGTTGGTGTATCTCAACATATACATTACATAACAAACCTGTGAAAGTTTGAGCTCAATCGGTTGTCGAAGTTGCAAGATAATAATGAATGAAAAAACATCCTTGTCACATGAAGTTGTGTGCTTTCTGATGCTTGATTTCGAGACCTCAAATTCAAAAACTCGAGGTCTTGAAATCAAATTCGTGGAAAATTGCTTCTTTCTCGAAAACTACGTCACTTCAGAGGGAGCTGTTTCTCACAATGTTTTATACTATCAACCTCTCCCCATTACTCGTAATCAAGATAGGTTTTATGATGATAATTATTTTGAGTAATTACCAATAGTGTCTACTGCCTTTAAAGCCCCTCTAGCTTCAAATACCGGTTATGGTGAGTGATTCCTTTGGCAATACCCAAATAACCAATATTGCTTCTATTCATCCCAGTATAGTAACGGGCAAATGCACAGGGCTAAGATGGCATGGTGTATTTTTTTAGTGTAAACGAGTCTTGAACTAATCAATTTCCTAGGGAGTTGAGCATGCAGGAAGAAGCTTTACCAACATTAATGGCAAGCCTTTTCTTGATTATAAGAATTTCCGAGTTAGTAGGCCACCAAAACTAGGAAACTACACATTCTCTTAAGTGATAAGGGAGTGTGTTTACATTGTCAATACATGGGTTATTCAACTTTAAGGAAGAGTAGTTTATCTGCCTGGGCAGTCAGCAGCCATACTGGTTTGTTTTTGATCCAATTACAAGAATATTGTCCACTGGTATGACAAGGAACTACATGGAGATAACAGGTGTGAGTTGGTAAAGACGAAAAGGTTGTGTTATTCTGGCTTCTTTCTTTAATGGAGCTTTACCGTAATGAGGTACCATACCAATGCTGTACGTTATCCCAATGACTTTACTCACCTGCGGCATAAGTGCAACAAACACAGGCGGTGTGTTTTTCCGTGGAATATACCGGCAAATGGCGACGACTTCCCTCGCAAGACATCTCTTCAGGAGAGCAGCGAAGAGACTCGTGCTTCCTCTGACGACGTTCTCATCGGGGAAGAGAAACTGAGCTGGCTGCATGTAGTAGTGACGCTTTATGGCACTGCGAGGTTTAAAACCCATGAGGAGCAGCCCTAGGAATGATTGTAAAGTAAGGCACACTATGAGGTAGGTTCTGATGGGACGCTGCATTTTCCCTCAATGTTTCAGTGTATGGGATGCGATGAACAGGGTTTGGCCTTAAATTTTTCAGTGACCAAGGCCCGGTTTCAGGTTTCAGGTTTACTTCCATACCATTAGGCAGTGTAATATAAGGGAAAACTACTTATCGGAACTTAATAATAGTATGGGGATGTCGCAGACAAGAAGCCTAAGCTTGTACAAGGTCTGGCCTCTTCAAAAAGAATACATATAAATACGAAGATAAAATCATGAGTTTTGAAACGTTGCAAAGCACAACAAAACTATGCTTACCAAAGTACCTTACCAAAGTACCAGCCAGGTTACCAGCCAAACTACAATGTCACATGTACCATTTGTGACTGGTATCCTGTACATTTCGCACAACCTGAAAGTTCTATGCTCGGATTTGAAGGTACGAAGAGCGAACTTTTTAAATAATTTTTTTTTCCCTTCAAAACTTGAGATCATTAATTGAGATTTTTTTTATCATTTTGTATTACCTGATTCACCAAAGTTCTTGATCTCTGCTAGTTCTTCCTTTTCACAGACGATGTTCTTTCCGCCGTAGACCTGATACTTGGTGATGTCTGTTGGCATCAATAATTCCCCGGTGTCCTACGATAAGTAACGAGTAATGGGGAGAGGTTGATAGTATAGAACATTGTGAGAAACGGCTGCCTCTGAAGTGACGTAGTTTTTGAGAAAGAAGTAATTTTCACAGAATTTGATTTCGAGACCTATAGAGTTTGAGGTCCCGAAATCAAGCATCTGAAAGCACACAACTTTATGTGACAAGGGTGTTTTTTCTTTCATAGTTATCTCGCAACTTCGACAACCAATTGAGCTCTAATTTTCACAGGTTTGTTATTTTATGCAAGTCTTGAGATACACCAAGTGAGAAGACTGGTCTTTGACAATCACCAATAGTGTCCAGTGTCTTTAGAGGTAGTGTCATTGGTTGGTTCTCGTCAATTTAATGATATAGGCAACACTCTCAAGAAATATACAATAAAAGTCACCTGTACAAGTTTCAGTTAATAAACAAGAATATTTCAGCCGATACACAAAACAAAATTAAAATAATAAATAAATAAAATAAATACATAGTCTTTGGCCAATTTACACCTACCTCACAGAACATCCGTGACTTTGGCTTTAGCTGCTCGTTTGTTTTCTTGTAAAGTTTGACGGGATATGGTTTGTTTTGTTGCCTGACAAGGTTGTACCTATGTAAAAAAAACAAACAGAGTATCTATCTCTGTTAGCAGTTCCTAATTTCTGTACGGAATCCATTAAAATCATTAAAAAAAAAGTGGAAGATGTTAAATGTTCAGACAGCAGGAGGGTTGACTGTGTACTGTGTAAATGCAATCGCCACATGATTTCATACTACAAGCTGGCATTTCCTCTGTCATTCAAAACCACAATGGATGATATTAATTGGTCAGACAGTAGGAGGGTTGACTGTGTACATTGTTGATGCATTCATCACATGATATTATACTGCAGGCTGGCATGGTTGCCATAGTTTCTTTCATGCACGCGGAAGCCAGCCGGTTATAAACACTGGTCATTATCAACCGTTTAAACACCCCCACGTGACGCGCTCTCCACCAATAAGAGTAGAGAAACTGTCTGGGGTATTTATGAATGATAGATAAACTATGCCAGCTGTATAGTATGTGGTGAATCAATCTACTCAGCACACAGGTAAAAATAATAGAGGTAGCTTACACTCCAACTCCAAGCTCCAATCCTTCACCGAGAGTCAAGGCCAGCTTGCCCAAGGAGCGTTTCTTGTGATCCTTTGCTCTAACCCTAATCAGCAGCTCCTCAAACTTCTCCGCTGGGTCTGGAAGTACCCCGAGGTCTTCATCGTCTGGAGAAAATACTATATCCTGGAACAAACAAAACTTGGGTAGTAAGACGACGGCGTCTGTGCATGACACCTAACCATGAATTCCTTCTCTTCACCTGGGTGTAAATAGGTATGTGTGAGAGTTTGTTGTGCTTTATTTAATTAAAATACCAAGATTTGCTTCACTTCACCTGGGCCCAATTTCATGGCTCTGCTTACTGCCGAACTCTGTGCTTACGATCACCATTTTTAGCTTACTTAGCAAGAATTGAATTTCTGCACTAGCTGTGCGAGTGAAGAAAGCCTAGTGACATAAAGTATGCGTGCTCAGAAGCCAAAGTTCCCTGCTAACCGTTGAAACACGCTTGATGTAAGGGGCCGAATTCCCTGCTTCTTTGCTTTCGGTACGCAGAGCCATGAAATTCGGCCCAGGTTCTAAAAAGAGGCAAGTGAGAGGGTTAAATGTACTGATCTCTAACCATAAATTGCTTCTCATCACACAGGTGTACAGATATGTTCCTGAAGACAGTACCTGATAGAATTTTGAGAGGTCAAACTCTTTGCCGGGCTGTGTGAGATGCATCAGCTCAACATCAATTCCGATCTCGTGAAGATCTTTGGCTTTTGTCTTGGCTTGGCGTTGGGTGGCCAAGTTGTTGGGGTGAGGGTCGTCATTGTTTGTGAACAGAAGAACTCTCTTATGGCCAATCTTCTGTGTGCTGAGCAAACCAAAAAAGCAGTAATCTTTAGTTCCTTTGCACAGGGGAAAACATCATGAAAGCCTGTAAGCAGATATGTTCTGCTTACAGGGAGCCCTTTCAGCAGAATTATATATCACAAATATTGGTTTCAATAACTTTTGACAGTTTTGCTTTATTACACTGAAAAAAAAAAAAAAAAAAAAAAAGATAATTTGTATATCTATCTTGTTTTTCACATAAGAGACCAAATTGGCACTTATTGGCACAAACCTGCCCAATATGCAAGATTGTGCATGGGGAGAAACCTTGTGATAAATTTTAACATTGAAATACCTTTGAGAAAACATGTTTGAGCAGGTCCACAGAGCGTCACTGAGTGAGTACCCCGAGTTATGTCCATACGCCGCCTCAAAATCAAAACCATCTGAGGAAAATCAAACAAATATTTTCAATTCTAATGAAGTAATGAAGAATGATAGAGAAATACTCAAGAAGAAGTGGTATGTGGTAACAAAGTGGTCCCCAAAAAAATTTGAATACACATGCGACCTTCACTGTATATTGAGATATAATTGTGTATGTTTGCAATTGGAGAGGTAAAAAACTTATAATAATTTCTTACCCTCCAATAACGTTTCAAGTTCGAGGATTCTGGCTGCACTTGGTTGGTCAAGATCCTTTGGATAAAAAAAAAAAAAACAGGAAATAAATATAAACAAATAAACAATAAACAAAAACACAAAATAAAAAATAAAAACAAACCCCCAAAAAGGCAAATCATTTTCTGATCAGTTTAGCATGGGGAAGTTGGTACACAAGTTTTACACAACTGTGTTTTTAAACAAAACAAGTAGAGTAAAATCATAGAGCTATATATATTGACTAGAGCGCTAACACCCCGTTATACACGCACTAAAGTTTTGAAGCCATGTACAAACCAATACAAAAGCTTGAAATTTTCAACGGCAATTGTACGGCTATTTGCATGATCGTGCGTCTGTTTTTTTTGATGTGCCATCGAAGCAAAAAATGCAGTAAATGTGAACGCACAATCTGCTGATCAACGCACAATCTGCTGATCAGCGCACAAACTGCGAGCGTCATGTGCGTCATGATTAAAAGGCGCGTTTACTTTTTTTAGTACGGCAATCAAGTCGAAGTTACGGTTTTCATAGCGCGGACGTACCGAGTGGACAGCTGCGAATGTAAAATAATCGCGGCAATGTGTGTTCTCTTAAAATTCCGAATTCACGCAACACACCAAACATGTCTGCGCCCAGGGTGGCTTCAAAACGCAGATCAAGTTAGCGCTCTAGTCAATATATATAGCTCTATGAGTAAAATCTAACTAAAAACTTTTGGCACAAAGGATATCAATAATGTTACCTGTAGAACGTAGACATGCTCGAAGTTGCCGCTGTTTTGTTTCTTATCCGTGCCGAAGAAGACTACTCCGAGCAGATCCTTGTCGCTACTAATGATCTTATTGGTTAACACGCTACGTGCACACTGTACAAAAAAATGAATCAATTGAAATCTAAGCCTAGTACAGCACAAAGGTCACAGCGAGCAGCACAAAGGTCACAGCGAGCAGCACAACGGTCACAGCGAGCAGCTAAGAACAACATCATTGATTGAGGATACCGGCCAAACTTTTAAAAGGTGTTTATCTTTAGTTGTAAAAGCCCTCCTGTGAAATCTGAGGCATTCTAAATGTTTTTTTTTTTTTTTTTTGTAATAGGCCTATTGATCTGAAAAAAAAATAATAAAAAATACAAGTTTATGTTTTGCGTAGCGGCTGCCATTTGACAAACTAATCGGGCCGAT
The DNA here is from genome assembly GCF_902459465.1 of Asterias rubens. NCBI lineage: Eukaryota > Metazoa > Echinodermata > Asteroidea > Forcipulatida > Asteriidae > Asterias > Asterias rubens. The sequence continues at coordinate 1,755,512 of NC_047083.1, forward strand.
ACAACCGAAACGAGTGCTGATGCGCACTTAAAGGGAAGGTACACGTTTGGTAATTAATTACTCAAAACAAATATTAACTTAAAAACTGACTTGGTCATGAGCATTGGAGAGCTGTTGATAGTATAAAACATTGTAAGAAATGCTCCCTCTGAAGTAGCATAGACTCTGAAAAAGAGGTAATTTCTCACTAAAATAATAAAAGACTTCTAGCCAGAAGTCTTTTATTTCTATCTGAAATCACACAAATTCGTCCAACAAGGGTATTTTTTTCTCTCATCATTTTCTCGCAACTTTGATGACCAATTTAGCTCAAATTTTCACAGGCTGAGCATGGGGAAGAGAACACAATCATTCTTTTTTTTAATCATGAAATAATAAACATAAATATTCAAAATTTTAGAGAAGAATCTTTGGTGAAGCAGAATCTTTTTCAGAATCGTTTTCAGAATTTAATAGAAATGGGTGGAAAACAGGGTAGGGGTCCTTACCCTCATGCAAAGCTGGAAATGGCTGTCTTCCCCGGGTACGCTCTTCTTGGTCATTGGTTCCCCACAGTCTACCAGGAAGATTAGACTGTCTTTGTTAGTGTAGGTTTGCTGGTACCCACCCTCACCATCCTCATCTTCATCACCGCTACCGTCGGCATAGCCAAAGGGTTGACCCCAATTGCTCATGATTTATGTACTGTCAAAACAAATAAATAAATTTGTATACTAGCTGTTCAAACGAGCTAGGCCTGCCCTCCAAATGTACAGTATGGTTATTAATAAATAAGGTATTGGTAGGGATTGTCAGTTAAAATATGAATGTTTCAAAAATCTATAACAAATTACACCCCTATATGAACCAGGACCCCTGCACAAAGAGTAGTATGAGTAGCTAAAACACAACAATGCTTCAAATGAGTTAGTCAATAGTCAGTGCTTTGCCGGTTGGTACGTGCTAGTGTAGTGTGCGCACTCATCAGCATTCATTCCCCTCTTTCTCAATCAAAGTCAAAAAGACAACAATGAACAATAAATTAATCTCTCTCTCTGTCTGAGTCTGATTGATTAGGAAACTAATGGAAGTAATATTGCTGGTAAATTCTATATATCCTAAATACACAAAATCTAACCCAGAATTGTGAACAATTAATAAATAACGTTGTAAAAGCTAACACAGCTAGTTGTATGCAAAAACTAAGGTTTAACTATTTTTGTCACGAAATAGATAAAACACAAAGGCAACGATAAGGTTTAACTCGACAAAATTTCAACACTCTCCAAACTAATTTTACAGAGCTTAATTCTAATACAAAACTACACAAAATGTCCTTGAGTATTACATATTGCTTCCCAGTTTCATTTAACTTTAATCTGATATTTAAAAAAACAAGAAACTATGATGAAAATAAACAGACGAGACTTCAGTGTGACTTGCCTTCCCTTGCGTGCCGCTCTAAGCGTGACCTCTGACCCGTAACATATATGACGTAAAAATTATAACCAATGAGAGAACTGTGACTGAGTAGCTATGCATATTCATTACAATTAACTTTTCCCAACTTTTCGCGCCACTAGTAGTAGTACTGAAGTAGGAGGTGTGGATATGTGAAAGTGCCTAATTTTCGAGTTTTGTTTACTACTTTCCAAAGGGAAAATCTTCATGATGGAAAAGCAACAAACACGAGCAGTGTTTGCACGTCAACCAGGTAAACAGTTTGTTGGATTTGACACTCTTTTTACTCTAAAAAGGAGCTTTTTAAAAGTTTAACTACAAGAGGGCATGCCATGATGATGCCAGTGATGTTGCATGCAATGATGTCCTCTATGCAATACTGTCCGGGGGGGGAGGAAGGGGCTGCACAACTGTGTTCATGACTTTTGAGACACTATGGGGAGCCATCAAAATGATCAAAGCTATAATTTATTAGTATCTTGTGTGTGGATTTTTTCTGCAATCTCATTTTGGAGGGCAAATTCGGGGTTTTGAGCTGGAGCTCGCAAAGTCCCCCGCCCTCCACGCCACGGAGAGGCCAACTTGTTGTAATGGTGTAATAAACTGTAAGTGGTAAAAGCTAAGTAAGCTAAGATATTTAGGATGACTAAAACTCTTATTAATAAAAACAAGAAAAGGAAAGGTGTCTTTCGTGTCTTTACAATTGCATTTTGTTTAAGACTACAAATTACAATGTATTTCCTACATTTTCTGCCATCTTTTTACTAAAAAAAAACATCAGCATTTTTCTTTAACATTGACTTTGGTCTTATTTTTCACTGGTAGCCCGCATCCTCCTGGTTGATTTCTCACCACCGTTCTCATCCGATACGAGGCACATCCTTCACAAGACACTGGAAGAACTCTTTGCGCTAGTTTGCAGCATGTCTGGGCCTTCTAGAGTTCCCTTCTTTGGGTTGTATGCACTCAGCTCACATGCAGAGGTGACAATAGACCTTTATCACGGTGGTGCGATCTTGATTTTACTCCATTGTAACCAAACTGAGGCTGGATGAAATAACAGTCTGGTGCCATGTTTGCGCAATGAATGTTAGCATTCATTACTGTTATTGGAAACAGAGAACAAGACCAAGATGGTGACAGCATGATAAAGGTCTATATCAGAGCTGCAAACTCTCCACGAGATCTGCAGAAAGTTCCCTGAAAATAAACCAATCTTTACATGTTCTGATGAACCAATTTTAAAATCTCCCCCTCAAGTTTTCAAAACTTATTGGTGGTGCTCTCTCGGTTCTTTTCTCTTTCACCATGCTCTAAGGGAATGGTAAGTCCCTATAAAACACTTGAAAAAAGAGTCTCCAGACCTTTGGCTGGCCTCCATGAATTTCAAGATGATTCAGAAAATGCTCTCCCAAGCCAAGCCCTATTTTAAGTAGAAAACTGGACTTTCAAGACTAGAATTTTTCTAGTGTTTGCTTCTCTGTTGTCTAAGATGTTCATGGCAGGCAAGATGAGACTCTCATCTTCATAATTTTCTTCTTTTTATCTTCTTTTAGAATCTTCTGCCGCTGCAAAGCGTGAAAGGAAACTTCCAAAGGTTATACAACGCCTTCCAGGAGTTGAAGTCTTTCCCAGTAGACGAGTTCATTATTCCCCCTACATCTCCAGACAATCTCGGCCAAGCTCTCAGGGAAGCCACGTCACAATTCAAGAGACAGGCTCAGACTTTAAGACAGGTTTGTAGACAGACTGGAAATAATTGGAATGAAAGACCTCTACTGCTCTAGCGTGGGTTCGAATCCCACCAGAGAGTGATTTTGTCAGTAGTTTTTTGTTCTTCACAGAACTCTAGAAAGTACTGAGTACACAGTGCTTATGTAAGGGTAACAATTCTAAACGATACTTTTTATCAACGATGCAAAAAAAAAAAAAATAAATAAATAATATTTATTAGAATGAAAGTGTTGTCTGTAATCAACAATCTGCATGGCTCGAATTTGGCATAAAATTCCAAAAGACGGCAAGACAAGAGTTATTTTACAAGACCGGAATCTTCATAGGAAAGAAGTTTCTACCGAGCTTAAAAGACAGTGGACACCTTTGGTAATTGTCAAATACCAGTCTTCTCACTTGGTGTATCTCAACATATGCATAAAATAACAAACCAGCTGTGAAAATTTGAGCTCGATTGGTCGTCGGAGTTGCGAGATAACTATGAAAGAATAAAACCCTTGTCACATTCTAAACTTGAGGTCTCGAAATCAAATTCGTGGAAAATTACTTCTTTCTCGAAAACTACATCACTTCAGAGGGAGCCGTTTCTCACAATGATTTATACTATCAACCTCTCCCCATTACTTGTTACCAAGTGAGGTTTTATGCTGATAATTATTTTGAGTAATTACCAATAGTGTCCACTGCCTTTAACATGTAGCTTATTGTTGTTTAACAAGCACCAAGACTACAGAAGATATCTCAGTAGCTGTTATAGGTTAGTATTTTTGATTCTCCAAGGGATTGTGTCAGACTCAAAGCCAACATTTGAGCATCAATTCTTCAAAAGATATTAAACAGTGACAAATTATTATTAAATTAAAAACACAAGCCCATTGGACTTGTCAGGTCATGAGCTTACTGCCCTTAAGCTAAAAAAAAAAAAAAAAAAAATATGTTTAATTACAGGGGCTAGTTTCCAAATAATTAGCATACTCAGCATGAACTAACTGCTTAGCGCATTTGTATTCTTCATTTCTGTACATCAGATGACAAGCTTTAATGCCCAGCTGGAGGTAACCATCATGACTTGTCGCTCAGCAGAAACCGTTGGTGAACAGATCAACTTGATCTTGCAGGACCTGGATCTTTCATCCCTCAGGGTATGACAAGAACATAGGGCCCAGTTTCATAAATCTGCTTAAGCAGAAAGTAGCTTACTGCCTAAACACTAGCAAAGTTTCCATCTGGGCCCACTTTAAAAAAACTGTTCAAAAACAACAAATTGATTGGTGTACAAGTCACAGCAATGGTAACTGTTTGGTGTTCTGGCTGGTAACCTAATTTCGCTAAGCAAGATTTTGTTGTGCTTAGCAAGTTTTGGGGCTTGCAGGCTTTATAAAGTTGGGCCATGATCTTTCTTAATGGTACCAATACTCATACCAGTACGAGGTTGGATAAAGTTAAACAAATTAACTGAAATAAATGCATTATTTAAAAAATAAAAATCATGCAAATTAATTTTGACAATTTACTAGAGTTTTCCCTTTAATGATAACTTTTAAATTAAATTCTGTGGCTGCATTTTTGTTTCAATTGAAGAGGATACAAGTGGTAGCCATACAGGTTTCCTCCAGCGCCATGATGGACGTAGACAGCACCCCATTGACTGATGATAGCGTCGCTTCACCCTCATTGAAATCAGAGGAGAGCAAATCCCCAGGGACTCGATCCCCAGGGAGTGACCCCCTGGCATTAGGAGCTGTGGAGACTATCTCTTTAGAACAAGGTATTTTTTTGTTAATATGTGGTAAAATTTTACATTAATGTGGACTTTTGAGATGCTAGGTGGAGGTAGACTTGTCAGGTTAATCCATTGTTCATGGCTGGCTTTGTTCTTGATAATGTGCGCAAGCTGAGAACAAGGTAAACTGCGGAAATTTATCTGGTAAATTAAAGGAACGTTACGGAATTGGTAAGAAACAAAAATCCTGAAGATCACAGACTTACAAAAAAACTTACACGGTCTATTGATGATAATAGTAGAAAACATCCCTTGAAATACTTTTGTCTGAAATTTCATATATTTGATGAGAAATAAATAATCTAATTTCGAGTTTTGAGTTTATCGCCCGGTGAGGGTTTTATTTTTGGCATTGATGCAATGCAAAATTTGTAATCCGTTTTTCACTATTCTGTCGTGACCCAGATGGTCAATCAATCTCGAACTTCTACAGGTTTGTCAGTTTATGTATACGGTGGATTACATAAAGTGCTTACACAGCAACTTTTTTGATAGCAAAACCAATTCTGTAATGTTCCTATAATCTGCAGCCACCTAGTGTGGTAGCACCTAATAAGTCTCCCTATTCCGGTTGTTTTCCCCGGTTGTCAGCTTGTGTTATTTATCCAAAGCCGATATAGCATCTTGCGTTGTTGGGTAAATGTTATACACATTAAATACATCTTTTGCCCCATAGTCACAGGAAATGTGGCAGGGATGAGAGTCATTGCTGACAAAAAAAGTCTGAAACAGTGGAGTTCTAGATCACAATAAGCTTTTGAGAACAGTATCCTCAGTGCTACAGAAGTTGATCAATGAGTACGTCTTACTTCATTTGGAGAAAAGTTCAGCATTTTTTTATTACCAAGTAGGCCTTTAAAAAGTCTGAAATCAGACAAAACTTTTGTGACAAATCTCATCCCATTGGTTCGAATCCTGGTGAGTGATGATTTTGTTTTCTTCACCTAGATGAGATCAACATTCAAGACTTCTTTCGAGGATGGCTTCATGATTTCGGAACCGACAGAGAACATCTCCACCTTAGACTACCACCAACAGGTAAGTCCTGACTGGGCTAAACTTTGGAGTAAAGTAAACTTCCAAAAGACCACAGGTCAATTGTGGCTTAAAATGCTTTCTCCGGCAAGTGAGTAACTATCCATGAAAGTAGAGGGAAAGAGAAAACTGGGCAAGAAAAAAAGAGGAAAAGGTAACAATATTCCTGTACTTTTGTACACAGAAAGTGAAGGGAAAAATCAATACCCCAAAAGAGGAAATCAGCTTAAAAGAGAAAATCTCACACGCCTAGTACCGGACCAGAGAGTATTTCATGATACCAGAATCTCAATGAGAAAGAGCTTTCTAAACAGTTTATATAAATAATATTATGTTTTTTATTTGTACAAGCATAAACAGATAAAGAGCTATCTCATTTGCCTTTGTCGAACAATACTTTTACCACTTTTATGGTCCAGTAACCCTTCCTTTCATTCTAAACATCCTTTGTCCTCGCCACTCCACTCCTATTGGTTCATAGCCACCAATATTGTTTCTGAAATAGGAACTTTGATTGGCTGTTATTTTCCCGCTTCTTTCTGGATCCTTTCCTTAATCCCTTTCCCCAATCCCTTTCCCCCTCTCTTTTTCTATAAATGGATATGTATTTGTTTGTACTTGTTTTATGCCTCTGAAGAAGGTCCGGATTGGATCGAAAGCTAAGGCCATCTACCCTATTCATTATATATATAAGTTGGAATATTTTGACACGCAACCTAGTTGTAAATACCAGACTCAAAGTCAACATTTGAACATCATTTCTGTCTGTTAAAGATCTAACACAGTGACTTTTATTCAATTAAAACAAACACAAGATTTAGGGTTGAAGAAACCTCAAATAAACTTAAAAATTTTCAAATAAAATGTGCTTCTCTTGCAGTTGTTGGAGGGGAAAGTATGACACTGAAATGTGACGTTCAGGAGAGATTCATCAACCCAGCGCTATTTCCTTTCCAAGCGCCATTTGTAAGTTTCTCAAAATTGAAAAAAACTTTTGATTTTAAACTACATTTAAACTACATTTAAAAAGTAGCATACAATTAATTGTTTTATACATATAATATTTAAAAGCTCAAATGACAAGCAAATGCGATTACTTATGGCATGGGGTCCGGGGTCCGCTGTAGGGAAGCAAATGGTTATAGACCTTTCCCAGCCTAATGAGTATGAGCACTAGGCACTGTGTCCGCCACTCGGAGCTTGCCGCTTGCCCAACCATCCTCTGTGAGCCCACAAGGCAAGGCCTCTGGTAGGAGAAGATGTTTCTCCTTCCTAGACACCCTGAAACGAGACACCGGCTTGGCCAGCGCTGAGGAACTACGCTCCTGCATGCTGGATTGGAACATCTGGAGAGAAATCACTGGGCAGAAATCACCTGGTAACAAAGTTCATGGGCTTTCCTCCCATATCTAACTTTGAACATTTCTTCAAAAAAATGTTTGTGTTAACTTGCTTTTCGGGATTTGGTTTTATTGTTAGCAGCCTTCAATAAAACTATCTGACGTTCGTTTATTTGTTTGTTTTACAAAGGATGTTCACTCCAGTGTCTTCCCTGGTAAACAGCTACACAACCAACCAGCAACTGGTAAAAACAGCTCCTCAACGGTACCCATCATTACCCTAAGTGCCGTTGAGATGGCCAAAGTGACTGGCATATGCGATTCTATAGTAAGTGAAATGTGGGTTCGAATCCCTTGGAAGCTAAACGAAAGCACCCATATAGGCTTGTTTTGTGTGACAAAGGAGCCAGTTTATTTTGTTTTCACCCTCAATTTGGTTACAGTTCTGGGATGTCAGAATAGGAAAAAAACCTATGAGCGCAAAGCATGAAAAATTGCAAGCTCGAAAGCTTGCGGGTACGAAGTCTGCTTGCCCTATATTTATCTTTGGTTTTTAAAGGAACACATTGCCTTGGATCAGACGAGTTGGTCTATAAAAAGCATCTGTAACCGTTTTTTATAAAATGCATATGGTTGGAAAGATGTTTTAAAAGTAGAATACAATGATCCACACAAGTTTGCCTCAAAATTTATGGGAGTAAAAAATTTTACTCCCATAAATGGCCGACCGTGTTAGTCGACGAGGTAAAAGGGAAACATCTTTCTACCCACATGCATTTTATAACAAACGGTTATAAACGCTTTTTATAGACCAACTCGACCGATCCAAGGCAACGTGTTCCTTTAAGCCCTACTCTGCAATCTTGGGTTTTCCATATGATTTTATCTTCATTTTCTTGTGAATTTGATCCAAGTTGAAAATATTAATGAAAAAATCAAACAAGTGATTAAACAAAAAAATCACAATCCCTGAATAATGAATTGGTGGAGGATGGATTAGAACCAGTAAAAAAAAAAAAAAAAAAAAACTTTCTTGAAAAAAATATTTGCAGGTTTTTGGAACTCCACTCCTGGTTAGGCCGACATCGTGTTGGAAGCTGGATTGGGACGAACTGGAATCGAACCAGCAGCATTTCCAAGCTTTGTGTCATGTGCTCCATGAAAAGGTAAGGCCGGATCCGAATTGGCGGCTACGGCTATGGCACGGCCGGATCTCCGCGTCATCATGCATTGAAGTATAGGACGCCCTTAGCAACACCCCTGGCAACGGTCGTAGCCGCAGCCGTATTATGTTTCATAATATTGAGATTGGGTAGGGTGATAGTGTAAATATTTGATTTTGAACAAATTTGAGAAAAAGACAAATCTTGTTGTGTTAAAGGATTAGTAAGTGCTCGAAAATTCTCCCTTAAAAAAAAGTGCAGTGTTTCGGATTTGTTGTCCGACATCAGGGCTTTTGTAAAGCGGTGTGATAGCATGGGGGTTAACTAATATCATGTAGCAAGCTGATATAGAAGATTGTAAACAATAGTGCCTCTTTTATTCACGTTTACCGCAGAATGTAGCACTGATCGCAAGGCTAGATCACGAACAATCGAACGTCTCAAGCTACCAAGCCCCAAGACCCTTCGGTCACTTCCTCCTCCTACCCTCTCCAACCCTCTCCCTACTACTCAAGCCAATAGCTGGGAGGGAATTGATGCTCCCAACGGACTGCACCCGTCGAGAGGGACCTCCGATCTCTGACTACGTCCAGAACGTTACTGCTCATCTGACCAAGGTATGGGGGGGCATGGTTGGCTTGGGCGTAAAGCGCTCGCCTCTCACCAAGGTGACCCTGGTTCGATACCCGGCCAGGGCCATAATTGTGACTTGAGTTGTGCATTGGTTCTCTGCTGTGTCACAAGGGTTTTCCAGACCATCCGAAATAAGAGACCGGACTGTTTTTAAAATGGGATTTTAAAGGCGTTCACTCATTTTTTTTATAACTCAATATGGGAAAGCTCAAATTAAGGAGTTTCCAAGTTTGGCCACAAGAACTCTGAAAGTATGCAACAAGTAGACAACATTTTGTAACCGGTACTAATTTTGCTTAAAATAGAAACTTGCTAAGCAGTGTCTTTCCACTTCATGAAATTACCCTGGTTTTGTTAGATAATACGTTTTAATACAATTTGGTTTTTACTCATACACCGACCTAAGCATGGTCAGTGTTGTGAGTTCGAATCTCACCCGAGTGATTTGCCTCTGGCTTTTTTCCAAGGAACTCAAGAAAGAACTGAGTATACAGTGCTCAATACACAATTTGAGTTGAAGTTCTGAATAGACTTTGCGGTCTCGATGGTAAATTTAAATTTGTTCGTCTTGCAGCTCAATACATCTGATCTCTTCAACCCACTCATGTTCAAGTCGCATCTTCATAAGAGCATTATGGGAACACTTATCAGAAGCACGAGTAACGCACGACAGCTCAAACGAAAAGGTCCTGAAACAAGCGCCGTAAGTATTTAAAGCCATTGGACCCTTTCGGTATTGTCCAAGGCCCACACTTCGTGTATCACAACTTATATTTAAAGTAACAAACCTGTGGAAATTTAAGCTCAATCGGTCATCGGAGTTGGGAGTAAATAACTTGAAAACCCAACCTTGATCCGCACGTTTCACCGTGTCATGACATGTGTTTAAAATAAATCCGTAATTCTCGATATCGAGAATTTATATTATTTTTTTCACTATTTTCTCAAAAAGTAAAGCATTTCATGGAATAATATTTCAAGAGAAGTCTTTCACCACTACCTTCTGTAAACCCTGTATTAGTTATTTGTAAATCTGTGAACTTTTATTTATTTTTCCTGTACCGAAAGGGTCCAATGGCTTTAAAAAAAGAAAAATCTACTCACTCAGAATCAGGACAACTTGTCAGATAATCTTTTTTTTCAGGCTTTCTAAAAAGAAAAATTCATATCACTTTTCACAGGTTAGTTAAATTTTTCACAATACAAAGTTGAGAATTGAAAGTCATCTTTGTTAAATCAAGACCAAATTCGTAGAAAAACTGCAGGATAATTATTATTATTTTTTTTTTTTGTATTTTGTAGCAAAGAACGCAAGCTACGAGAGGTCGTCCATCTGGCCAATATTCAAGCACTCGGGGGGCCTCATCACGCGGCAGACCCCCTAGCACACAGAGATACCACCAACCACTTCAAATGGAAGGGAATCCTTACTACGACCACCACACGGAGTAGAAGGTTAAAGTTTCAGGAAACTGGGTGTTCCAGCTTAGAAAAACTCCCTAAGTTGGCGAAGATTTATTGCATCATCATCAAGTGGTTTGATCAGTGAGAACTTTTCAGGAAACTGGGTGGTCCAGTTTGGAAACAACTCCCTATGTTAGCAAAGATTCAATGCGCTAATACTTTGCCTTTAAGGATGACAGGAAAAGTTGAACAAAACGACTACATGGCAAAAGATTCAAACCTGCATTTTTTTATTAGATTTTAAATTATTTGTTGTTAACATTGAAGAAGAAAAGAAAGAAGGACAAAAATAGAGAATTTAATTAACGTACTATTAGGTTTAAGAGGACATGTATAAAAACTAACAAATCACAGAATCATTATTTACATACGAAGCTGCTGATATCTAACAGCAACAGACAGAAGAACAACTTTCAAAACGAGTAAAATTTGTAAATGCGAGCCGTCCACAAAAGATATGTCACTGATGCTTAAGTTTTGGTTGTTATAAACAGTTCAACGATTCATGTTACATGTTTCGGTGTCCGAGTGTTAGTTGTATACCTTTTTAAATCATTATTCATAAATACCTCAGACAGTTTCGCTATTCCTATTGGTGGAGAGCGCGTCACATGGGTGCGTATAAACCTTTGTTTATGACCGGTAAAAAGTGTTAATTCATGGGCGTGACACGCGACCTTGCACCTGTTCTTAAGAACAATAAGACAATTTCTTCATTCCTATTGGTCGAGAGCAACGGCTGAAACAGTTGTGTCACATCACGCAATACGCGCGACGCCCACATCATTCCCTTATAAGGAGTTGTTTACCCGAGGGCGGCGGAGGGCTTTACCATTTCATAGCTGGAGGGGTGTTGTGTTAAAAGAAATATTTAACAATTATAATTTTTGCATTTATTTTACTTTTTGACCAAAAAGGGATGATGTTTTTGACCGAAAAGGTATTTATGAATGGGAATCAAAGTGTGTTGAATCGGTTTTCGACTAGTGGTTTAAACCCGCCGAGGCCTGGTTCTTGATAATTTAACTCGACTTCGTCTCGGTAAAATTATCAAGAACCAGGCCTCGTTGAAAACCTCGTCACCACACATTGATTCCCTTAAGAGACCATAACTTCGTTGGTGTTCACTGCTATATTACTATAATAATAAACGGTTAAGGAAACCGAATGAAGAAAAATTGATATTTTCTGAGTATATACTGATTGCGTTCTATACGCTTCCCTGCGTCGACCCCACGGTGCTCACACAGGTGAGCCCCTGACGAGAGCTAATGAAACGATTACACTCTCCCTCTCGTTGTGACGTCATGCACCTCGGGTCACCCCCCAACTGACCCACTCCACAAGCAGGGCACTGGGGGCTGACCCGGGTGAGCCCATGGAATGACGTCAAAGCTATTCGAACGCACCGGGGGCAGACCAGGGTCGACCCAGGGAAGCTAAACGAACGCACCCAATGTAAAGCTCGAATTTGGGGAAATGTCCACAAGACTGCAGGGATTGTAGCTCAAAATATTTACTGGACCAGAGTTTATTCTACAAGACGAGAATAAAAATTAGTTGAAGAACCGGCATAGGCTTGTGTAAAATTTGACTACAAATCACCCATTTCATCGCTCAAAAACATTTCTTAAGATAGTTCACAAAGTTGAAACAAACAAAAAACACAAATTTCAGGGACAATTATGACAGAATTTTCACAAAAATTAGTTATGGACGAGATTGGCGTTATATACAATTTGTACAACAACATATTACTTTACCTCAAAAGGGCTCTTCCGTAAGTCCCATCTGGGCCCAAGAAATGATAAAAATATCATTGAAGGCAAAAGCAAAACAGTCTGAGCCTAATAACGTGTTTAGAAAACCACTGTAATCACATAGAAGTGTATAGGGCACCAGACTTAACGGCCACTGCATTTATAACAAAGCAAGACCGTATCCCATTTGGTGGCTGCGGCTGTTGCTAAGTGTGTCGCTATGGTCAGCCTATGCTTCAATGCACGCTGACTTAGTATTCCAGCCGGAGCTGTAGCATAAGCCATAGCCGCTAATTTGGACACTGCTAAACCTAATTGAGCTTATCTTTGATTTTAAGGAACATCAATGTATCCTCGTCAATTCCTCCACGATTTTGATGATGTCGTTGACGTTGGCGTCCCGCTTCATGTCCCCATCATCAATCTGTCAACAAAGATCAGAAAATAAACATCAACAATTCTTCAAAGTTTAGAAAATGTACGAAACAGTATCTGGCTTATGAATGCTGCGTGCCATGGCCGAGCCGTCAATTCTATTCAATATTTTATTACATGTGATAAAAAGACCATAAAATTCCTTTTCCTCGCATGAAAGGTTTATTTATAGAGTGCTCTTACACAGGGTACAACAGGGCTTCACGAGAAACAGAACAATCTCACGAATCATCTTCAAGCTGATGCTCATTGTCCACAAAGCTCTTAATGGCAAGGCTCCCCACTATATTTCTGAACTCCATCAAGGAATCTTCGATCAAGTTCTATGCTTCTCATTGAACCCAAGTCTCGACACTCATGGGGTGACAGGTCTTTTGCTTCAGCCGCGCCACGCATCTGGAATTCTCTACCACTTTATCTTCGATCTTGTCTTTGTACCGCAAAATTCAAGTCTCTTCTCAAAACTTATCTAATGTCACAGGTTTTCAATGACTAATTTTATTGTGTCTGTTTTTTCTTTGTGTTGTGTTTTGTTTGTGTTTTGTTTTTGGTTTTACTGCACCTTGAAATGTGCGCATTACAAGTCTTATTATTATTATTATTATTATTATTATTATTAATAAGCAAATAAATAATGACACTAATAACGGGAAAACAGTTTGTCCTAAGCAATCAACCATTAAACAGGAAAGTTTTGAGATGTTTCTTGAAAAGTTTTGTAAAGTGCTTTATAAGAACCGAGTATAATTGAGTTTTGAGATGCTCTTTGCGCCCTTGCGGATAACTCACCTGTAACCCTTGAACAACTTCCTCCATCTTCTCCTTACTGAGGTCTAAGAAACTCTCGATCAAGTCCCCATCGATGAAATTCTCTGCCGTCTCCGTCTTACGATCAGTGTAGAACGACCTCCAAGTAATTCAGCAGTTAAGGAAATGCAAACGAATAAGTTTTTTAAGTCGCCTAAATTTTGACACGGCTAAATTATAGCTGGGGGTCAAAGGTCAGGGGGATGATGGCACCAGCCTGGCTACCATGGGCAGCCTGTCACATCGACATTACCGACATCCTTTTCAGACAGGCGCTCCAGAGTCGCACCGAACCAAACTCTGAATTAAGTACATGAAAAGTGTGAGGTCTAATACACTTGGGAGCGACTTGACGCGCTGGAAGTCGACTCTGGAGTGCATTGGTTTCTGATGTCGATCTTGTCATGAGCCGAAACTTATGTCAAGATTATGTTGATTTTGCCTGCCTGAAACCAAAATTTATTTGGGTCTACCTAGAGTCGCTCCTAATTTATTTGGTTCTGTCTGAAACGGGTATAAAATACACCATTGAGAACAAGGTAGTGGAAGGCACCTTTAAAAACTCCAGACGAAGAATAAATTATCAAAGGATATAAAGAGTGCTCTATCTTGCCGACGCTCTTGATAACTCGTGTCAGTTTGCTCTGCACCTCCAGTAAGAAATGGTAGAACTCCTCCGTCAGTTGGGTCACCAATCCTGTAGAATACAGATACAGTGGTTTAAAGAACGGGTTACCAGACCTACAACAAACTGATTAATTACAGGTAGGGTCATCCTTTGGTTGTTGTCAACATAATACTGATTTATAGGCTTTCGTCTGTAGCGATCAGAGTTCAGAAGATGATAAAACGAGATAAAAAGCCCAAACGAACCGACAGTTCCGTTGACGGTGCCAAACAGCACGCTGCCGTGCGTAGGGATGGTGCTCTCGCCGATATTCTGCATGACCAGTGAACCGTGACGGAAGACATTGATGAAATCACCAAGGTGGAACATCCCGACCTCTTGAAGATGTTGTCTTTCCTCGTCTGTGGTCGCCGCACTGTCAATCCCCCAAAAATAATGAAAGGTTGGTTAAAGAACATCTTAAAAAAATAGAATGAGCTATTGCAAACTGCATACCAACCAAACTGGTTAATGGCCTGATATTTTGACCCTAGCAGAGTCTTTCTAGAAGGCTAGTGTCATTTTAGCCAGAGTTCATTGGTTCCAATCCCGCTTTAAGAATATTGTCTTTGTTCAACACCAACTCATGATTAAATTTAAGGAATGTTACTTCCTAGATCAGCAGCTGATTTCACAAAACTTTAATCAACAGCAAAAGTCCCCTGGTGCTCGATTTCTTGTGTTAGTAGTGCACAAAAGTGGACTTACGAAGTTGCGTTAACTTTCGTGATCGGCGGCAGATCTTACAATGAAAGCTTACCTGTCTTTCTGACATGTGAAGAGATTAAAAGAATTCTCAGCTCCTAAGAATGTATCGTCATCTAAGATCTCCACGGCTGACATCCAGTTAGGGTTGTAGTCTCGGGCAATCTGCAGGTCAGGAAAGAGGTCAAAGTTCAGGTACAATATTTCACCACGGTACAATGTGACAACCCGTGGTCCAAAAGTTATAGCTTGTTTAAAGACAGTGGACACTATCCGTAATTGTCAAAGACTAGCCTTCACAGTTGGTGTATCTCAACATATGCATAAAATAACAAACCTGTGAAAATTTGAGCTCAATCGGTCATCGAACTTGCGAGATTATAATGAAAGAAAAAACACCCTTGTCACACGAAGTTGTGTGCGTTTAGATGGTTGATTTCGAGACCTCAAGTTCTAAACCTTAGGTCGCGAAATCAAATTCGTGGAAAATTACTTCTTTCTCGAAAACTATGGCACTTCAGAGGGAGCCGTTTCTCACAATGTTTTATACCATCAACCTCTCCCATTACTCGTCACCAAGATAGGTTTTATGGTAATAAATATTTTGAGTAATTACCAATAGTGTCCACTGCCTTTAACCATTGCATTCCTCCATAACATGAGCACCTACCTCTTCAAGACACTTAACTCTAAATGGGTACGTGTGAGGCAGGAGATGGTTTTTGTGAGCTGAGATGGTTTATAAGGAATGAACAGGGTAGGGTCGTAGCTAGACCAACTTTAGTGGTGAGCACCTACCTCTTCTAGACAGCCCTCCATGGGTTTATAAGCAAGTAGCGTTACAGATCGCATCAGATCACCGAGCAAGACGAAGTCACCCTTTGTCTTAAGGAAGAGCGCTAAGATGTTGTTATACTGACTACATTCAATCCTCAGCTCCTTCTCCGCGGTCCACTCAAACAGTCGCACCTATGAGAAATTTGAATATTTTTAGGTTGATTAAAGCCATTGGACACTTTCGGAACAGAAAAAAAAAAAAAGTTCACAGACTTACAAATAATCTACAGGGTTTACAGAAGGTAATGGTAAGAGACTTCTCTTGAAATATTATTCCATGAAATGCTTTACTTTTTGAGAAAACATTAATACAATTATCAATTCTTGAAATCGAGATTTAAACACATGTCATGACACACCGAACTGTGCAGAAACAAGGGTGGGTTTTCCCGTTATTTTCTCCCGACTCCGATGACCGATTGAGCCTAAATTTCCACAGGTTTGTTATTTTATATACAAGTTGTGATACACGAAGTGTGGGCCTTTGGACAATACCGTTTACCGATGTTGTGCGATTGCTTTAAGCAGCTCTATGAAATTGGGCCCAGATTGCAATGGCAACAATTACAAAATTTATTTTACTTACCAAGCTGTTGATAGACGTAAGAAGCTTTCCGTTAAATTCCAACATCGAGAAAGCGGCTCCTTTAATCTCTTTCTCTGTAACTTCTTGAAGTTTCCCTGCAGCCAGAAAAAAAATCACAATACTCCCAAAGTAAATCCCAAGGGAGCTGAAGACTCACTGGTCCAAATAAATAGTAATAATAAAAACCTTTTTCCAAAGGATACAAAGCACCAAGGATCCAAAGTATTTACTGCAAGGTGAGTGGCACGAAGTTTGAACTATGAGACCTTATCCTTAGCACCATGTAATGCTTTACAAGGTGCCATATGCCATTTTCATTACGTGAACTGGGACACTCCCGAGTCTCACAAAAAAAAATCAAAATCTACAGACATACTACTCAAGTGGGATTTAAACCCAAGTCCCTGATCAACAGTGTACAACAAACGTTGGTTATTTTCAGATGTCAAAAGTTTGAAAGAGAAAGTTTGACTTACCGTCGCTGTATTGGAACACCACAATCCGCCCCTTTTTAGGCTCCGCCTCTTCGGGGTACACCATTGCAGTACCGACTACATAGTAGGTTGTTGGATCGTTGCCAAGTTTACAAGAGACGACACTTGTGGCGTACTCGTAGGGTACAAAATGATGCGCATGGAGAACTGAAATGAAAAACACAAGAAAGATTTGCCAAGCGTATTCTTAAAGCAATTAGCAACGTCGGTAAACAGTATTGTCCAAGGCCCACCCTTTGTGTATCACAACTTCCTGTGAAAATTTAGGCTCAATCGGTCATCGGAGTCGAAAAAATAACAGGAAAACCCACCCTTGTTGTTGCACGTTTCGCCGTGTCATGACATGTGTTTAAAATAAATTCGTAATTCTCGATATCGAGAATTGATATTGTTTTACTGTTTTCTCAAAAAGTAAAGCATTTCATGGAACAATATTTCAAGAGAAATCTTTCACCATTACCTTCTGTAAACCCTGTAAGGTATTTGTAAATCAGCTTTAACAGTTGAGAAAACACATTTTTTTTAAGGTAATTTAGTCCACTACTGTTATTGCCGTGTGCATGGAAGAAGGGTGTCGGACTCTACACCCTTCTTCCAGGCACACAAAATACTTTTTTTTCCAGCAACGAAAGACTGTAAGCAACAAAAAATTTTGAGATAAAGATAAATACCTGTTGCAAACTGTTTACCAACGAAAAGGACCTATGGTATAAATGCAACATATAAGAAGACTCTGATAGGGTTGAAATATTCAGCCTACTAATTTTTTGTTTTGCTTTTATTTGTTTACCTTCAAATGTGTGTTGATCGATAACCAGCAATGAATGCAGCTCAATCTCGTCTCCAATGTGTGACCCTTCCGCCCCACTCTGCCCCGGTAAACCCTTCATGTTGGTACTACTCGACATATTCAAAGCCGTCGTGCTGGCGCTCTGCCTGACAGGCATCGTCCCCGCTCCTGTAGCGTCCTTGAGCTCTGTCCTCATGGTGATAACCCCGAAGGTTTGGGTGGCTTCCTGGTAGGCGATGCGGTGGGGAGATTCACCCAGCGGGACGGTGCGGATGTGTAGCTTCTGGATCTCGTCGATGGTGCCGATCATGAGAGTGGTGTCATTGGCTAGAGCCAGGCTGATTGCAAAAAAAAAACCACAAAAACACATTAACTTTGATTTGTTTCGTGATTGAAATCATTTCAAAACCAACGTAAATTTTAAAGTGAATAAAGAGAAATTTACTAAAGAGTAACCACAAAAAGTAAAATCACAAAAAGGTCAAAACTAAGGTCCACATAATGTGATCATTAAAACAATAAAGGTCAAAGTACGAAGATCTACATAAGCAATCAATCACAAACAGTTCAACGACAATTCGTAACAACTCTTTGACTGCAACTTTGAAAAGTCCCAGATTAAAATACAACCACCGGTTACCAACCTGTCCTGGTACCCTTCAGAGTTCAAAGGGCACATATAGCTGACCTCTTTAAGGTTGACATTAGAGAAGACCAGCTTGTGATTACTGCTGTAGATAACCGTGGGCCTATCGGAGCAGGCAAAGACGTTGACCGTCGAGTGGGACTTGAACGTCTTCAAGACGGTGGGTTGGGTTCCTAAGATCACTTTCTTCCGGTCCCGCATGATACCTAAGGACAAAAGCGGTTTTCTCCATTTATTTCTGAGAAATATTAGAAGGTCATCACTGACAAGAGACCGTTGCGTAAGACTGATCATCTCTGAACGGGAACAAGCTTTCTATCGACCTCTATCACGCTGCCACCATCTTGGTTATATTTCCTGTATCCAACTTCAGTAATGAATGCTAATATTCGTTGTACAAAAAGGAACCAGACTAATTCTCCTTCCAGTCTCGGTTTGGTTACATTGATTTGAATGGGAGAACATCAAGATGTCGGCACCATGACAAAGGTCTATTGGGGTGATGAGAATCAATATTAGTGTGGGTGCAGTGGTGTTGCTTTCCTGGGTCGACCCATGTCTGACCCTAGTGCGTTTGAGTAACTTTGACGCCAAAGTTGTGGAGCAGGCTACTTTGGGCTGACCTGGGTCTCAAAAATTGAAAATTTCAAAAAAAAATCTTTATTGCCTTTTAATATGTGATTGTTGATACTTTTAGATGTACTTTGACCCTTTCAACTACTGGTCATTTTGTTTTTATTTATACCAATAATAATTTTTTTTTTTTTTTTAAAAGTGTTTCTGCTTGTTCAAGGGCCTTATAGTGCCTTACTGGTAGATACATGTGCTATAAGACTTTATATTGTTATTAAACTGTTTCTTTTTAATTACTTACCGGTTTCTGAATTCAACTGGAAATAGAACAACGAGCCATCACCCAGAGCACACAGTACGTAGCACTGACCCTCAAAGACACTCAGCAAAATCGAACGGGGTATAATTTCTGTCAATTAAAAGAGTCAGAGCCTTCTAAGATACACTAAAAAAAAACAAGACTGCAAGTAGAGAAATTCTACAAGACAGCAAATGTTCAAAGATAATTAAGCTACTAACAATGTTTTTATGTTTTTTTTTTGTCATCTCCTGTAATTTTTTTGGATGGTTGTAAATATCTTTTCTCTGTGTATTTTGTCCCATTTATATTTTTATTCCCGTAATTTTATATTTATAGATATATATTTTTGTTATTCTGTTTTTTTTTTAATCATTGATGCACACTTGAAGGCAATTTTCATGTTTTGAACGTGACGTGTTTAATAAATTGAACTGAATTAAGATTACACAGGCAAAGAACAAGAATACCAACACAGTAAAAATATTAAAAGCTACTCTAGGTGATCTCTCACGAAAAAAAAAAAAAAAAAAAAATAGAAATACAATTTTGGTTAACTTACCTCCACCAAGCATCTCTGTGTGTAGCAACTCCAGGCTTGGAATCTTTAGCATGCGAGCCGAGATATCAGTCCAGAGACCAACGGCGCAAAGCTCAGCCATGTCGGAGCCGTCTGTCAGAGGTGTGATGTCTAGGCACGCTACCTCGTGATCCATGGTTACAGTACTGCAAAATTATTAATGATTGTCAGATTGAAAATAAAATACGAGAATGACCAGGCCTTGAACTTCACTCTTGAAAGTTCCACAGGTAAGGGGCATCTCTATGAGGTATTAAGTGTAAATTTGTACAAGAATCTTGCACAAGGCACCACGGCAAAAGCACAGGGCACCACGGCAAAAGCACAGGGCACCACGACAAAAGCACAGGGCACCACGGTAAAAGCACATGGCACCATGGAAATTGCTGTTGGTACCGCGGGTTATTTCTTATTTATGTACCCAATAATATGCATGTTGTCACATAGGGGCAATATCACTCAAGAATACTATTGACTTTGATATTCCAATGGACACAAGCCAGAATATTTTATTTTGGTTTGGTGAGAAAATTTTTGTTTTTCTAAAGAACATTTTAGAACCATTAAAAGATGGGAGTTCTAGGTTCAAAACTCCCCCAAAAAGTATACACTGAAAGAGTGAAGAGCCAAAATTATTTTTCCTATTATTACCTGATCTGCTTGAGCTCTCCTTCGTGTATTTCGATGTAGAATACGTCTCTCCCTACGGCGCAGACGGCTTGCCTCGTGTTACAAGCAGCAACGCTGATGTTCTTACTGGATGGAGACTGCCACTCGCTGACCATACGCTTGGTGACTGCGTTCACTAAACGCACAGACGCTGCTGTGATCTGAGTTTTTAATAAGGAGGTAAACAAAGAAGACCATTAGAGTTTGGAGAGAAAAAATCCATAAAATGTCTAAAACAAAAGAGGATTTCTATCTGCAAGCTCACTGATCGTTCCAATCATCCAGAGCCAACTTTCAACTTGGAAGCTCAATGATTATAAAGTTATTAAACTATAAACCACAAGGGAAACTGACAGGATAAATTTAAAATGATTTGGTGTCAATTAAAGAAAAATTGACTAGAGCAGGATTTGAACCATCAACCTCCAGATTAACGTGCCGGCGCTCTACCAACTGAGCCATCTAGCCCTATATTTGCGGTGTCCCTATTTTGTCAATATCTTTGTTCGGGGGTGCCAGTCAGAAGCCATACAACCATTACCTGCTGCTAAGCCAGAGATCAAACCCAAGTTTATGATACAACCTTTTTAAGAGGATGCAACTTTTTATTTCAGATATCAAATAATAAATCACAAGGGAAACTTTCAAGTTCATACCAGTACCAATCCTTCAGAGAAATAACTCCGTCTGAACTGTGAGAAAGGATTTGAATCACCCCAAAAATTACCGCTACGTATCTTGACCGATTACCAAAGTCTCGACATCAGCAACATCTCCTTACCTGAATAAGTTGATTATTAAAGACGTTCCCGCAGTAGAAGGTTTGTTTGTCACCATCAATCCCCGGCATTTCTGTCTCTTCAACCTCCTCTCCATTCAGCATCAGCACCCTAGAGACAAGACCAAAAAAAAACTCCCAATTTTACAAGTGCTTAGCAAATAACCTTTCTGTGCTAAAAGCGAAAATGTTTGTCCGAAAACTTGCAGTTACTTGGTCAATAAAGTTTGATACTGAACCCTGTTGAAATCTGTATCATTCAAAGTTGGGAAGTTAGTGCATTCTGCTTTACCAACCAGGCTCCTAGTTGATGATACCCATGCCTACATCCTTATGGATTGTGCAGGGGGTAACCCTGTTTCAGCCCTAGGAGTAGGTGGCTCCTAGGTGATGTTACCCTTGCCTACATCCTTAGGGACTGTGAAGGGGGTAACCCTGTTTCAGCCCTAGGAGTAGGTGGCTCCTAGTGGATGATACCCATGCCTACATCCTTACAGATTGTGCAGGGAGTAACCCTGTTTCAGCCCAAGGAGTAGGTGGCTCCTAGTGGATGATACACAAGCCTACATCCTTATGGATTGTGCAGGGGGTAACCCTGTTTCAGCCCAAGGAGTAGGTGGCTCCTAGTGGATGATACCCATGCCTACATCCTTATGGATTGTGAAGGGGGTAACCCTGTTTCAGCACCAGGAGTAGGTGGCTCCTAGTGGATGATACCCATGCCTACATCCTTACAGATTGTGCAGGGAGTAACCCTGTTTCAGCCCAAGGAGTAGGTGGCTCCTAGTGGATGATACACAAGCCTACATCCTTATGGATTGTGCAGGGGGTAACCCTGTTTCAGCCCAAGGAGTAGGTGGCTCCTAGTGGATGATACCCATGCCTACATCCTTATGGATTGTGCAGGGGGTAACCCTGTTTCAGCCCAAGGAGTAGGTGGCTCCTAGTGGATGATACACAAGCCTACATCCTTATGGATTGTGCAGGGGGTAACCCTGTTTCAGCCCAAGGAGTAGGTGGCTCCTAGTGGATGATACCCATGCCTACATCCTTATGGATTGTGCAGGGGGTAACCCTGTTTCAGCCCAAGGAGTAGGTGGCTCCTAGTGGATGATACCCATGCCTACATCCTTATGGATTGTGCAGGGGGTAACCCTGTTTCAGCCCAAGGAGTAGGTGGCTCCTAGTGGATGATACCAATGCCTACATCCTTATGGACTGTGAAGGGGTAACCCTGTTTCAGCCCCAGGAGTAGGTGGCTCCTAGTGGATGATACCCATGCCTACATCCTTATGGATTGTGCAGGGGGTAACCCTGTTTCAGCACCAGGAGTAGGTGGCTTCTAGTGGATGATACCCAAGCCTACATCCTTGAGAATTGTGCAGGGGGTAATCCTGTTTCAGTCCAAGGAGTAGGTGGCTCCTAGTGGATGATACCCATGCCTACATCCTTGAGAAGGCAAACAAAAATAAATTTGGCCTTTGAGAAAGACTCTGCTATGTTCGAAACGTCAGGCCACTAACTATTTTTCAAAAAAAAAAAAAAAAAAAAAAAAAAATTAACAAACCTTGTCTGTCCAACGAAGGATAGAATGAGCGTGTCATCGAACCGTGATTCCTGGTCGACCCTCAGCGGCCACAGTCCCTTGATACCGGGGAGGTCGATGCTTGCATGCTCATGAATTCCAATACCGTTTCTAATGATGCGAAGACTGCCCTCTTTGTATGAACCAGAACAGGTGACGAGCTGAAGAAACGAAAGGTGTGCGTCTTTGGTGAGTACTTATTCAATTTATTACAGATCTCTTTTGAGATGTTTTTTTTTTTTTGGTGAGAGAAGTATTACACATGTAGCTTAAAAGTATCCCCTGAAATTACAAACGCGCAGGAAGGTTTCACTGCATAGTCTTGGAAGCATTGCATGGTGAGGTATCAATGTATATTCGGTTTGTGGCAAGACAATGTTCATCACCTTTGCTGTTTAGATTTTTGTTCTTTGGGGACTCGGTCTTGGTTTTTATTCTACTGCTGAGGAGTAGAGTTCGGAATTTGGGAGACTACTTAGTTCTGAAAAGAACTGCCTGGTCTTTTTGCAAGACTTTTCCCTCAAACTTATCCACAACTGCTGTGGGGATATCTTCCGAGGTGGAATATCAACTGTGGAGAAACCTATCCGCAAGTTACCCTGAATCAGCTTTGAAAAGGTGCAAAAAGATCTTTTTTCAAATTCAAACAATAAGTCGTTTCTGGCTTTTTTATTTATTTAAGGATCATTTTTGGTTTAACTCAAACTTAGCCCTACAACAATGCGAAAAGGGAAAAAAAAAAAAAAAAAAAAAAAAACATTAGTCTGGTGAAGTACACAATTCTGAAACGCTGCTTTCTCTATAAACATTAATACATTAATGAAGTCTGGAGCCCTGACTCACCTGACCCTGTCCTTGCCTGTCTAGATCTACTACCACCATGTCAACGATGGGTCCAAGGTTTGTGAAAGTCTCCATCGTTTGAACGTAGCAACCGTGCTCATCTGGGTCAACTGTCAGCTAAATTGAAGGTAAAACAGAAAACCATTAAACTTACTACTCTTTGTAAAATTCCAGTGAGTTGATTGACAATTTGAGAGTGTAAGGGGGCCCTGTTTTGGTAAAATTATGTACCTCAAAAAAGCCAATTTCGAGAAAGTTAGGCTACAAGTTGAAATAACTGCCTATTATTTGGAACATGGGATTGTGAATTTCTGTTTTTTTTTTACTAACATCTAATCACTGAAAAATTGTTTATTTGAGTTGTTTCAGTTTTTGAACATTATTGAAGAAACTATGAAAATTTATTTGAAATTACATCATTTCTCTGACATAATGCACGCTCACCAAAAAAGGAAAGTCGCCAAACTGATG
Source organism: Asterias rubens (assembly GCF_902459465.1). NCBI lineage: Eukaryota > Metazoa > Echinodermata > Asteroidea > Forcipulatida > Asteriidae > Asterias > Asterias rubens. Next base: position 1,779,628 of record NC_047083.1, read on the forward strand.
CATAACAATAGTATACTGAAAAACCTTCGGGATGTTGATTAATGTGCTAAAACAGTGTCTGTCAGAATTTTCTGATTAAAAGTTTCATGACATTGGGCCCAGGTTTCTAATCGTTTTTTTGTTTATCCGCTAAGGCCTGGCATTCACTTACCCTGACTAGCTGAGAGTCACCGAGTCTGGAGCCGATGAAAATCACACCATTGTCGAGATATGTCACACATTCTGCGATTGATGTCTGCGAATCAAAACAAATATCTTGTATAACTCGCAACTCTTACAACATCAACAACGGGAATAAAATATATTCATAGCTGTAGCCACCACTTCAGACACAGCCTCAAAGCGGCTTTCCCAAACATCTCACCTCTCCGAGAAGCTCCACTTTAAGGTCCTTGACGTTGACGACTCCATCCATTGTCTCTTCTTTCTCAAGATGGAGGAGGAAGAGTCGACCCGCCATGTCACCGAGGAGGTAACGAGAACCGTCCGAGTCAAGACGACCGTGGCATATCAATGTGCTTGCCTAGATCCAAGAGTAAAAACAAAACATCTTAATAGTTAAAGGAAAGCAAGGGTCAAATTTTACACTGGACAACTGGCTGAGGACAGTGGTTTCAGTGTCCCCGGTATCGGGCCAAAAAACTCAAGACAGGTCAAGTCCGGTGTTTTTTGTTTTTTTTTCAATTCAACATCTTTCTCAAATTTGTACACTGGACAACTGGTCTGAGGCCAGTGAATTCAGTGTCATGCCAGTAAAATCACGACAAGACAAGCCCTCTTGTCTCGCAGTCTTGAGTTTTTCAATTGACTAAAACAGTAATACCTCATTGTGTAATTATCTTCTTTGGGAAACAAGTTCTAATATCTTTTAAATCTGTCGAGTATCGAAGGAGCATGATAGAAATGAGATAGATGTTTTTCTTAAATGCTTCTTCAACTAATTTTGCATGTGGTCTATTAAAAAAAATGTTTGTCCAGTAAAAATGTTGAGCTACAAACCCTGCAGTTGAAAGTGTTGGTTAGGGTTTTATCAGTCCAAGAATTTCTTACTTTTATGCTAGGTGGCGCTATTGCGACGTATTTATCTCCATTATGGTAGGTAATAGATTCTTGGCCTATGATGAGAGCTCCTCCGCACGGCTTAGGGACTGTGACCACCATACTGGCCTCGGTCTCGACGTTATCCTGCTTCCAGGGCCCCTTGTTAAACTCCTTCTCCCTTAGGTTGATCTCATAGGTTTTCATGTGTCTCCCGTGTGGGTCCTGGAACATGGATAAAACAACGTCAATGTAAAATTGATCAAGAAACAGATTTGGTTTTTAAAAAGAATACTTTCATAATTTCAATCATTTTCAAAATCAATATAATAAGAAATGGTACATTATTGGTTATTGGAAGAGTACATTCATTCCAATCCTCTAGTTTTCAAGAAACATATCATAAAGGGATGATACATCATTAGTATGTTTGGAAGAGTACACTTAAATCCAATCTTCTAGTTTTCAAGAAACATATCATAAAGATTGGTTATTGATAGAGCACAAGAAACTTATATTCTTTTATGAAAGTGGGAACCAATGCAACTTACTTGGTGAACGAATACAATGGTTGGTACTTGGCAGCCATGCAGGAACTGAACGTCAATAACATTTAATTCTTCCAACCTAAAAACATTTATAAACAAAATGACAGTTATCATCAAAAAAGTTGAAAACATCTATCAATCTGTATAATTTGATTTTACCCTTAAACCCGAGAGGTTTTAAGCACTGTATCCTCAGTACTTTCCCCGAGGTATGTAAAAAAATCCCTCGGGGTGGGATTCAAACCCGTAACCTTTGCATTGTTAGAGCAGGGTCCAATTTCATGGCTCTGCTTACCGCCGAATTCTGCGCTTACGATCACGATTCCCCGCTTACGTGCAAGCGCCGAATTACTGCGCTAGCCTTGTAAGCGTAGAATGCCTAGTGACGTGGAGTACGCCTGCGCAGAAGTCAAAAATCGCCGCTAAGTTGTGAAATACGCTTGCCGTAAGCACAGAATTCCCTGCTTCCGTAAGCGCCGATTCTCTGCTTACGGGCCCAGATGCCTCACCAAAAGACCACTGAGCTAGCCTGGTGGCTAGAGGCAGTTCAAAACCTATAATTATGTGTCAGTACCCGAGTGATTTGCCTGTGGATTTCTTTTTTTCACAGAACTCGGGAAAGTACCTAGTATACAGTGCTTATTACACATCAATGTCAGGGCAAAAACCAATCTCTGATGCCAATAAATAAGTACAAAAAAAAGTATTTCACAGAAGATACCTAAAAATAGTTCAAACCATGTTTGTACCTGATACTGAAGGCTTTCAGCTCCTTATTATCTTTGTCCAGTGGAATCACTTTGAAGAGTCCGTCGTAGAGACGCAGTCCGATCACTCTGCACTCTGGGTCAATGATTCCAATCAGGCCAGTCTCTGATGGTCTGCCGATGCGATCCTAAATATATATAGGTATTTTACAGGATTTTAAAAAATTGTACCAATAATAACTAGTTCTTATAGAGCGCATTTTATAACAATTGTATCTTAAATGCTATTTTCATTAGTGCCCTGGTCATTCCTTCTATCTTTCTCAGCTCCCTGTGGAGTATACAGCCCGAGCTGCCGTGGCGCTCCCAAGGCTTTTTCATTCTCAATATCAACCTCTACCCTCGCAGGTACCCATTAATACCCCTGGGTGATGAAGAGAAGCAATTATAGTAAAGTATCTTGCTCAAGGACACAAGTGTCACGACCGGGATTCCAACCCACATGACTTAACCACAAGAACTTGTATTTAATGCTCTTGACCACTTGGCCATGAAACTTCGGCTTGCTTTGCCGGCGGGGCATAAAAACAAGATGGCTACATTTATGAAAATCTCACCTGGACATTTCCGTGGGCCTTGGTGACCACCTCTTCACTGTCACCATCTTTAACGTACTCCAAGATGCAGGCGTTGTATCGTGCAGTTAAGATAAACAATAATGACTTCTCTTCACCCTGAAAGTATTAAAACAACAACAAGAAAATGTGTTTACCAATAGCAGCACGCTATAATAGTTTTTTCATATTAATAATTCTTAATTTAGTATAGACTTAAAAGAGAGTTCTATATAAGAGGGGCTTCAAAGTGCTCAGTATTTTTTTCCTGCAAGGATGTGGAGCTATGTTTTTGAAGTATGTGACCTTTTCCTTTGTAACACCAGAGCTTGATTCCGGTGCTCTTAAAGGGAAGGTACACATTTGGTAAATGTCCAAGACCAGCCTTCTCACTTGGAGTATCCCATCATAACCATAAAATAACAAGCCTGTGAAAATTTGGGCTCAATTGGTCATTGAAGTTGCGAGAAAATGATGAAAGAAGAAAACACCCTTGTTGGACGAATTTGTGTGCTTTCAGATAAGGGACCATGGATAAATTATGTCACGGGAACGACCGCGTCGCGACGCGTTCCTTCGCGTGACAAAACGAACAAAAGAAAAACTACGGAGTGGAACGCGTTCTCCTCAACCACCGGGTCTCGAGGAAGACCCACTGTATAACAAAGGAACAATGGTGTAGGCCGAAAACCACTGTGTAGTTATAATCGGCTTATCTGGGTAGATAAATCCAAGTTGTAGCCCTTTTCACACAATAAGTCAAAACACAACCGCAGATTAAAAAATAAAAAATACTACGTCTTTGCACGACCGCCATGCAAAATAATCCCCCAAAGTAAAACAAAGTCAATAGGAAAAACATCTTACATTAAACAGTACAACTATACTCTTTTTTGTACATCCAAGGTGTCCAAAATGTTTCATGTTTGAACAATGAAGCCAACACATTATGAAGTTTTTCTTAAACACGCTTAATATTTGCCAAGGAACTGCTGAAAATTCACCACGTTGCCCAAGCTACCAGCGACGGCGCCAATGTTGTATGAGTTTAGCTCGGGCACCAACGCTGGTTGGTATTGCAATTTTCGGACACCAGATTCTCCCGAAAGTCTTAATCTCAAGGCGGTTGAAACTAATTTCGTAAGCTGTTGCGCAATTTTTCCAACGGAGGGCGGCTCTCCCGCTATCACATTGTTTAGGAAAGCCCTCTAGCGTTCAATGTTTCTTGCATTATAGTTTGTTGCACGCAAAATAACAAGACTACTAGGCCTGAATATTGAAAACACTGTGTGTGAGTGTGTAGCTAGATGGAGTGTTTGTGTACTACGATGTAATTTTGCGTTGTGTTTTGTGCGATTGCGAGCCGGTCAGCATGATTTCGCGGTACCTTTATGAACGAATCTTGTAAGTGTAATCATCTCTGTAAACACGGGTCCTAATGTAACAATTAGATGTAGATACAAAATAAGTTGGCGATGATTTCAAATTTAAGAATAATAGTCACCACTTCAACTTGTTATGGCAGTAGCATATTATTGTATTGGCTTTGGCAAACTTGAGGGTTGGCTGTACATGGACATCTCCAACCCATTGTCTGGTGTATACCTGAGCTAGACCGCAAACACTAATCCTTCACCCCTTCGTGGCTTACTTGCAAGCTGCCTTGTCCATGTAATCTGAACAACAAAAGGCACCAACAATAGAGTTCGATAATGAGGGACCTTAAAAATCAGTGAAGCGCTTAATCCATCTTGGGACGGGCGCGTGACAATTTTGGGACGGACTCGTTCTAGAACGAGTCTGACCGCGGGCGGCCGCGTTCTTAATTTATCCATGGTCCCTAAGAATAAAAGACTTCTAGCTAGAAGTCTTTTATTGTTTTATTGAGAAACTACCTTTTTCTCAAAAACTACGTTACTTCAGAGGGAGTCGTTTCCCAAAATGTTTCATACTATCAACAGCTCTCCAAAGCTCGTTACCAAGTCAGTTTTTAAGTTAATATTTGTTTTGAGTAATTACCAAACGTGTACCTTCCCTTTAACTACTCAGCTGCGACACACGATGAACTCATCGGTGTATCAGCTTTCACCCCGGTTCCTTTGCGAGTTCTTTCAGTTAACTTGCATTAATACACAAGTGAAATTTATTGACGGTGTCAACCAAAGAGGCAAAACCCCTTCAATACAAATTTGCCCAAATGATTAGGAAAGCTAGCGATTTAGGATTTGAAACCTAAACAAACCTGAGGTTTGAAGAGCTCCAGAACCTCAATTCTTCCATTGATTCCGATCTCCTTGACTGGACGGAGACCTTCTGGGGTGACGACGTAAATCTCTAGACGGGTATTCTTGGCAACGATCAGGTTGAGGTCGTCGGGAGATGTGAAGTTTCCTAAAGAAAGTAAGAATCCAACATTAGCAAGAGTGGAGGTCCATTTTGGGGAAGTGTGAAATCAGTTTTAATATTTATTGAAAGGCACATCAATTGTCAATTGAAGAAGCTTCTTTAAAACTTGGTTGTGGACTTTGTGGTAACCCTTGTGTAGTCGTACAGGCAGCACTCAAACGCTCAGCAAAAGTGAACACCATTACTAGCATGACCAGCCAGACAGCGCTGTCATGCCGTGTAGAATGTGTGTGTTGTTTCGGAATAATTTCCGTCATTCCATGTCCGTATGATCACGTCACATGATCATGATGATCATCTGACTGATCATGCCACCTCTTTTTTCACTCATTTTTACAAACAAAGGAAAATCTCATTTGAGAAAATTAAAAATTAAATACTATTTTATTTTGTAACGAATGAAAAAGTGATGGCAGGATACGGAAACTTTTCCAACTTTTCAATATTATCACTAGTAGCAGGAACACAAAAACCATGTGTCGGAAATACACGCCTAACGCTCTGCCGTATGCTACCACCATGACTACACTTCTCTATTTATCGTGCAACTCCACAAAGACGTAAATACTTACCAGTAACACACGCGTTCACAGCCGTAGGTTTGTGGGCAGTAACTACGTAGTTGTGTGCCATTTCGGTGAAAATATATAGCTCAGGTTTTACCCCAAACTGCAAGTTTCAGAGACGTACAGACGCAAAATTTCTCCGATGCGATAAAGATCTTTAAACGGATGCTGGGTGTCAAAGTTCACACATGTTTCGTTTCATTAGAAGGCGCGCCAAAAAAAAAAAAAAAGTTCATAAGTGGGGTGAGCCACCAAGCGGCGAAAGTTAAACAACCGACTTCGATTTACTTGTTTCGGTTATCACGGTTTTGGGAGCAAAATAAAACAACAAAATACGTTTTTTACGATAGTTTCACTCATTACTCTTTGCATAGTAACATAAACTTTCCTTCCAAATTGAGATTGGATAACTTACCGTATGGCGCCACCACCTTTTCACTCATTAATACAAAAGGGGATATCTCATTAAGGTAAATTAGATACTATATCATTTCACATCAAATGAAAATGTGGTGGCGGGGGGGGGGGGGGGGGGCAGAGTCTTATGCCACTATAAGCGGGCGATCTGGAGTGTGCCCATTTTCTGAGGCCGTAATCACATTATGTAAGCGCAGACATTGCTTAGTTAAAACCATGGGGCTATAAAACAAATTTGGTTCAGGTACCGGGGGAACACAATATGATTATAAAGCTTATCATTGCTTTTGCTTAACAGCAAGGAATGCTAATCATGGCTTTATAGTAACACCTTTATGAAAGTTGGCCCTGGGGTGTTAGAGGTCTGGACTCTCCTCGACCTTCACATCGCCTGCTGACTGATGAGCTCCAAACTGGCTTCGTCCAGGGCAAACCGGATGCGTTTCTAAGTGAACCACTCCCGTAAGCTCTTAGGATAAAATAACATACCAAATTACCCCCTTGAGACAGCAGGGCCAGCAGGTGTTCTTGAAAATCAATTCAAGGTTTTCCTAGTGGGCGCTTGCAGGCCTTACTTGAGGCTGGTAGGAATTAGTTCGTCAACCCCCTCCTAAACTTAGGCCCCACACTTATGGTTTTCAATGGTCAGTTTCAGAGCATGATGGTTTCAGCAAAAAATTAAAACAAATTACAAAATATAATTTAATTAAAACGAACTTAAATTTACTAATTTCCCTTAACGAAGTTTCTAAACCTATTGCGATACAACTATTTTGTTTCGTGCACACATGACTTACTTTGAAGGCAAGTATTCTTCAATGTTGTTGTTTCGTGCTTCATCCATGGTTCGTGTGACGTAATGCTAACGGTGTAAACTTCAGTGAGCGCGGCGGCGTTCAAAGTGCAAAAAAAAACTACTTTTTTTTTTTTTTTTTTTTTTTTTGGGGGGGGGGTAATTTGTGGAGGAGATGCAAGGCCAATGTTACAAGGATGCACGTTCAAACAGTGTAATAAAGTATTTGAAACCACGAACTAACATTCAACACAAAGCACAGGGAAAGGGCACACATGGTATTTTCTCTAAGCACTTCCCATGCAACCTGGTGCACTCATTTTCCTTCCTCAATGGTGCAGCACACTATTTCCCGGAAGATGGGCAGGAATCCAATTTCTGTTCCAGTGACCTTGATCGTGTGTTTACGTTCGTTGCACCCTCTGCAGCTCACACAAACTCCCCATGGTACGTGCCAGCAGCCAGCACACGGAGCAAGAATGTTGAATGATGAGGAATGATAATTTAATGTACAGATGAGTGCGAAGATCAGTAGCTTCCTTTCCCCCCGAATCTGCAGACACGAACACCAATGATTGTGAAAATAATAGTCAACTTCTACCGGCAACTAATTTTTGTGTGACTCTTGTTGCAAACTCTTCACTAGTTTCTGGTTCTACGACGTTCAGGATTCCTGCCCCACATTTTTATAGTAGGAGTTGGCTTTTGACGAAACTTCGGTAAGTTTTTCTGAGTTCTATTTTATTCCATTCTTTAAACATCAACCGTGAACAATTGAGAAGTAGAGATTTTCGAGTGAAGAACATCATTGGGGGACTCATATCAAATAAAAGGCGGGCCTATTAACCCAGGCCCTCCACCAGTCAGTGATGTTTTCCCTCGAATTGTATACACTTTAAACTTTTCAGCTTTAGTTTTATTGGCATAGTTTTTGGAATGTTATTTTTTTTTAACCGAACGTTCGGTGGAATGAAGAAGATACTGGAAAGAAAAACGAAACTTCTTCCCAGCCCTCCTTCTCATCCTTCACCCTTGCTCGATGCTTCATCCACCAAGGGAGGGGATAGTGTCCTCCTTCACTCAACTCGTCTGGACAAAATTGAAAGTCACAAAGACAAAATTTGCGGCCTGACGTGGCAGAGGTTATAGTGGAAATTTAGTACTCAATAAAAAACAACAACATTAGTTTAGTTTAGTACCAGTTAAGTTACCACCATCATTGCCAACCAACCAAACATTATTTTTGCAAAGTTTTAAAGCGACATCCGCTATACGGCCATGGTTGTTGTTGGCGGAAACGTCGACGCTTAATGGACTTGTTTGTTTATATGATCTTCCTGTCTATGATTATAAATTGCACACATATACATTTTAAATAAATATTGTGATTCAGTAACTAGACAACAATGCTTATTCTAGTCACTGTGATATAATAAGTGGTTAGCAAGTCCTGCATAAATAGTCTATAATACTGCAACGGCGACCCATCGGTGCTTCAGTCAATCCGTACTATTTTGTATTGCAATAAATCGACTCGAACCTCTCATCCACCCTCTCCGATGATGCAGGGGAAAAACCAAGCACAGTAAACTTGCGGGTGTACATTTGGTCTCGACGTTTCGAACAGTCTACCCTGCTCGTCTCAGGAGAAAGATCAGAGTATATACTGATCGAAACGTCGAGACCAAACCGGTTTTTTTTTTTTCAGAGCCCCCACTCCTTCAAGAGAGATTTTATCCATGGTTGTACTCGCAAGTTCGCTATTAATATTTATATTGATAGTTACTCTTATTCTCCACACCATGCAAAGTTTCAAACACCATTTAACCATGTAATAGTTCTCTTTTGGGGAGTGTTGGCTTTGAGGGGAGCCAGGGTTTGGTCTCGACGTTTCGAGCAGTATACCCTGCTCGTCTTCAGGAGAAACATAAAGGAACTTCACGTAGCACAGACCGGATGAAGAAAACAGCAGAGACTTGGCATCTGTCTCGGTCAAATGACACATGTCTTAAAGGCAGGGTGTACTTTTGGCAGTTACTCCACAAGTTTAATGACCATACAGTTTTACTTGGTAAAGAGCACTGGGGAGCTGTGTGTAAGCCTATTGATTATAAAATAATTATTGTTTAGAAATGACCCCAAAGTTGAAGCAATGAATTTAATGTAGTTTTAGAGAAAGAAGTTTTTTTCTTTAACCAACTACTTTAATCTGGGACAGGCTTCAAACGTGAGGCTTTTCTCAGGCTGTGTTTCGAAATAGGGTATTTATTCCAGTCATTTTTTTTTTGATCCATTTAATCGCAAAATTAAGTCAAAATTGTTTGCAGGTTTTGTATTATTTTTATGGGTATGTTGGGAAACACCTAGGATACACCTGTCCTTGTTCTATTGATATACACCAAAGAGCAAACTAGGCTTGCTTTTCGGATACCATGGCCATGCATGGAGGTATTCTTCTTCCATGGATACACCAACTTACCAAGTGATGATATACTGGTCTTTGACATTGGCAATTTAACAAAAAGTATACCCTGCCGTTAAAGCCATTGAACACTTTCGGTAAACAGTATTGTCCGAGGCCCACACTTCGTGTATCATAACTTATATATAAAATAACAAACCTGTGAAAATTTAGGCTCAATCGGTCATCGGAGTCGGGAGAAAATAACGGGAAGACCCACCCTTGTTTCCTCATGTTTCGCCATGACATGTGTTTTAAAATAAATCTGTTATTCTCGATATCGAGAATTGATTAATTGTTTTAATGTTTTCCCAAAAAGTAAAGCATTTCATGGAATAATATTTCAAGGGAAGTCTTTCACCATTACCTTTTGTAAACCCTGTAGTTATTTGTAAATCTGTGATTTTTGTATTTTTTTTCGTACCGAAAGTGTCCAATGGCTTTAAACCCTTTGCTAATTGAAACCCTTGTTAGCCTCCCTCATCCCCTTCGCAATAACGCACAATGCCGACCATTGATGGATCGAAACTCACATTTTATGCCCGTGTTTGCCCTCGGATGAGCTCCGCCACACACCAGGAACAACCCTCCGTTGTTCTCAAGCCAGAACTTTCCCCAATTTTAACGAGGACACAAGGTACCGACACATAGTCTCTGCTCGAGACGTTTAATATGCATGAACCGATCGCTGTGATCCACAGACTAGCGCGTCTAACAAGGATCCGATTATAAACGTCTGGTTACAAAGACTAACTGACAGAAACAGTAGACTAATTTCAAGTGATGAAACACTGGGATGGTTAATATGAGTGTAGAGCCACCTCTGGTTTTGACCCAGTGACCTCTAGCAATCAAGGTCAATGTTGACTCTTAGTCTCTGTTCGAGACGTTCTGTGTGAACCGATCGCTGTGATTCACAGACTATAACTACGATTGTCCATCAAGGATCCGATTACAACGTCTGGTTACGCAGACTAAGTGACAGAAACAGTAGACTAATTTCAAGTGATGAAACACTGGGATGGTTAAAGCATGGAGGAACCTTCCTCCTAAAGTGGGAGTCGGCACTTTCTTGTTTTGACCTAGTGACCCCAAGCAATCAAGGTCAAAGTTGACTTAAGTCAATTGAAAAAATAAACAGCTTGGCTTTGTCTTTGGGATTTCTTTATCTTGAAGGCACTGGACACTATTGGTTATTGCTCTTGGTAAGGAGCAACGGAGAGATGTTGATAATATAACTTGTGAGAAACGGCTCTCTCTGAAGTAACATAGTTTTTTAGAAAGAAGTAATTTCTCACTAAAATATTTGATTTGAATTCGAGACCTCAGCTGCTGAGGTCTCGAATTCAAACATCTGAAATCACACAACTTAAATGACAATTATGGTGTTTTTTCTTCGTTTTGGGCCTCTCACCTTCGACGACCAATTAAGTTGAAATTTTCACAGGTGTATTATTTTATGCATGTTCAATGTTAAGATACACAAAGTGAGAATACTGGCTAAGCCTGACAAAATGCTGTAAATTTTCGCCTTATTTCAAATGTTTGCCTTATAATAGGGTGCAGTTACCCCCCCCCCCCCACACACGTCAAAATGCAGTGCGAACCCTACTTCCAAACACAAAAACGTGCAGAGTATTTTGCCCGTGTAAAGCTCGCGTAAGACGCCAATTGCATACCTCACAAAGTTGAAAGTGCTGTCATTGATGACTAATAACTAGGAAATCTTCATGAGATTAACACATTTTTAAAGTAAGTTTTCAGTTTGATCATAACTATTTTATTTACATCCTTATTTGTGAGCACCTATTTGGTCGAATTTGCCAACAATAAATAATTGGAAATAGTTTGATTAGTAAACCTTTAATTTAAATCAAAAATATACACAGATATGAGTTCCATTACAAGATTATAAATACATGTATACGTACAATTTAGTTATAATCATAAACGAATAAGTTAACAATACACATTAGGTCTCATTGCAAAGTTCAGAAAGTTGTTTTGTATATTATTTTATGAATTACACTTAACTTGAAATTTTTACAAGTTTGATTTTTTGAGATGCAAACTTAATTAGAAAATTCATGAAAGGCACTGGACACTTTTGGTAATTGTCAAAGACTAGTCTTCTCACTAGGTATTTCTCAACATAATATGCATAAAATAACAAACCTGTGAACATTTGAGCTCAATTGGTCGTCGACGTTGCGAGATAATAATGAAAGAAAAAACACCCTTGTCACACGAAGTTGTGTGCTTTCAGATGCTTGATTTTTCGAGACCTCAAAATTCTAAATCTGAGGTCTCGAAATCAAATTCGTGGAAAATTACTTCTTTCTCGAAAACTATGTCACTTCAGAGGGAGCTGTTTCTAACAATGATTTGTACCGTCAACCTCTCCCCATTATTCGTCGTCACCAAGTATGGTTTTATGCTAATAATTATTTTGAGTAATTACCAATAGTGTCCACTGCCTTTAAACCGACGTAGAAGCGAAGTGTATACAAGCTTCCATCGTAATGTTTCTCCCTGAAGGTAAACATCATTCAGTTTAGACACGGCTGGGCTCTTATTCTTTCCGTGGTTCCGCAGGGATTGATGCTTGGTCCACTCGTCAGTTTTACTCCGACGTCATCATCTTTACGAAGTCTTCACACATGTCAAAATAATAAGTTTTCAATAATTCTTATTAGGGGTTAAAATGTAATTTCTGAACTATACAAGACGGACATTGTAAGTTTTGGTTTATGCCTAAAGAAAATTAATACAAAATGACATCAAAATCATGGGATTGTAAAATGTATGTTTTACCTTCATAAGATACACGCCCATCCCCATCATGATCCGCCTCTTTAATCATCTGACTGACGTCATCGTCTGAGAAGGTCTCCCCATAGAGGGCGCCCACTTGACGAATTTCTTCGGCACTTTAATTAAGTAAGGCAAAAATGAAGTTGAAGAACAAATTAATATATTAATAAATAAATAATTGGAAAACAGCGGCTTAAAGCTCAATTGTCCTTTTTTTTTAAATACCCTTTTTTTCTTTTAATAAACTGTTATTGAGTTGTTAATGATGGTTTTACATTACAAGTAAGACAACAAATTAGGAGTCAAAAATAAACCAACCACAACCCCCCCCCCCCCCAACAAAAAACACCTTGGTACACAGGCTTTGCTGTTGTTAACTTATTAATTTAGATCTTGAAATGTAATACATTATTTTCTCACCAAATGAAACCGTTTCCGTTTCTGTCGAACACTTTAAAGGTCTTGTCAATCTCCTCCTCCGTCATCATGACGTCATCATTTCGTCCAGCACCGGACTCTTGCCTCACCATCTTCTTTGCCATCAAGGCAAGAAATTCGTTCAGTTCTATTGTATTGTTACCTAAAGGAAAATAAAAATACCCACATTTGCTTTTGTTGTTGGTCAACAGTCAGTAGGAGACTTTTGGACCGCTAGGTGGCAGCAGACTTACTGGTTATTTGTTTACGTATTTTGAGAACACACCCGTTTCTTGACAAACAACTGGCGCGCGTGTTTGCTATACTTCTGATCAGAAACAATAAAACACTAACGTCTGAGCTATAGTGGGAAGATACACTGTGACCCGTACAGCTGACACTACATGACTGTGCAAAATGAGGCAATTTCTAAAAGTAATTTTGTACAATCATTCCCATTGTATTCCACGTATCCGCACAAAGGGACCTGTATGATTGTATTCCGGGAAATACATAAGAAGTGAAAGAAAAAAAAAGTTCAAACCAGTACCAATCCTCCAGAGCTAAGTTTCCTGAAACCTTTGTGAGAAACGGCTCCCTCTGAAGTTACGTAGTTTTTGAGAAAGAGTTAATATCTCACTAAAAAAAATGTGAATTGAATTCGAGACCTCAGCTATGGGAGGGCAGTGCGCAGAACCAGCAGTTCGCGCGGAGAGCACCGACCGCTGCAACTCGACTATCTCACCGCGTCGGACCATGAACGACTTGTCCACAAGTCGAACGACTTGTCCACAAGTCTAACACCTTCCCTTTAATGATCCCACAAGTTGAATGCATGGCGTGTTTGTTAAAAACCAAAGTTAAAGGCAGTGGACACTATTGGTAATTACTCAAAATAATTGTTAGGATAAAACCTTTCTTGGTAACGAGTAATGGGGAGAGGTTGACGGTATAAAACACTGTGAGAAACGGCTCCCTCTGAAGTGCCATAGTTTTCGAGAAAGAAGTAATTTTCCACGAATTTGATTTCGGGACCTCAGATTTAGAACTTGAGGTCTCGAAATCAACCATCTAAACGCACACAACTTCGTGTGACAGGGGTGTTTTTTTCTTTCATTATTATCTTGCAAGTTTGATGACCGATTGAGCTCAAATTTTCACAGGTTTGTTATTTTATGCATTTTTTTTATGTTGAGGTACACTAAACTGTGAAGACTGGTCTTTGATAATTACCAATAGGTGTCCAATGTCTTTAAGGAACTATTTATTATACAAATTAAAAAATAATGTTATGGCATATTAACGTTGTTTTAATTAACTATCAAAACACACTCATTGTTGACGCTAATAATTAGTGTTGAAAAGACTTTGGCACATTATGTTGTTTGCACTCTGGACGCTAAACACCAAGCTTAATTATAGATTTAATAATCCACCTAGCTATGTTTGGGATTGGAAGGATTTGACGTTCATCAAGCAGAATTAGTCTCTTCTCAAAACGTTTATCAACCAAAGCGTGGAAATAAAGCTACAATAAGTATAGCGTGTCGTTGACGAGCGGTTAAGAACACTGGAATGGTGTTTCCAATCGGCAGAGTGTGGGTTCAAATCCCGGTGGTGGCACTTGTGTCATTTAGCAAGATACCAACATTGTTGTCTCCCCCGAGGGTTTAATAAGCCATTATAGGATTGGTAAGCGCACTTCTAAAAACCCCATAACACTTAGAGTTGTGGTTTATCCCGGGCGTTTTTGGCCCACATAACAAGCACCCTTGTTTACAGGGTTCTTCATGCTTGCGAGCAACAGTGGAAGAGAGGGATTATCCCCTGGTTCAAATAGCAGGCACCCTTGTTTACAGTTGCAAACTAAATGTAGGCCTATGTTAACAATCAGCAACAATAATAAATGTTTACCATCTACGTCTGCCTCTTTAATCAGTCCCTGCAGCTCCTTCTTTGATGGGTTGAGTCCAATCGACCTCAGAACCACAGCCAGCTCTTCGCATGTTACAGTACCGTCGCCATCTTTGTCGAATATGGAAAATGCTTCTTTAAACTCTGGTGAGAAAAAAGAGGAAGAGGAAACAGACAAATTATTTATCACAATGATTGTGTCCGTCCGGGTCCTAACCCCGGACCAAGACATTAGAGAATTTTGTGCGCAAATCTAAACGTACATGCCTACAGTATACACCAGGAACATTCCAAAGTGGTGGACCCTCAATAGTCAGGCCTGTAATAATATACTTCGTTTTTGAAAGGGCAAGGGCACCAAGGCATTTTCTCCTTGGAAAGGGCAACCCATGAGAAAATTGTAAATTTTTACTAGAGCATTTCAAGGGCACCAGGGCAATCACCTCCATTGCCTGCGTGAAGTATCAGGTCTGAAGATTTAATGTGTAGGCCTATACATAAGTTGAAGAACTATCAGTTTTAGATGTGGGATTGAAAGAAAAAAAGAGAAAACCCGCGAACTGTATAGGGACCAACAACTCATTCCAAATGCAAGGTTTTGGTCCGGAGTTCGAAGTGGGGTCCGACGAGGTGACATGCAGGCGCAAAACCACTGAGCCAACTTCACCCAAAACACTTACTTTTGGTGCAACAATAATATCCACTTCATGAAACTCCTTTTTTATCACGAGTAATAAATTATAAACGAAAGCTTTTTTTATGAAAAATAATCTATGCCGAGTTAACGAGGGTTCATATGAAATCGTCATTGTTTGGTTCAATTCCTCTGATTCATTGACCCTGGCCTTCTTTGTCAACGAATAGATTGAATTTTCTTTGTACACCATAAAAGAAAATTGTTGCAAACACTTGTATCAAAAGTTTATAAACTCACCGGAAAAATGCTGGTCACCGAGATCCCGCGTCTGGCCATTCATAAAAAAATAAAATCAAAATAATGATTGTTATTATTTGGGGGGGGGGGGGGCAAGGTCATATTATACAGAAGTACAAATAAATAAGATTATAGATACAAATACCAAATCAATCTAGAATATAATAAATTTTAAAGAAATACTAAAAGAAGAAAAAACCATAAAAAAACAAAAATAGCAAACACCGTGGGCATGCAGTCACCTACCTGGTTTGAATTTAGCAAAAATTACTAAGTTACGTGATTTTAACAAAAATGAATTGTGGCTGAGCATGTTGGTTAGTTGGTGTCAACAGTGCATAATGATTTCCAGAAGGTGGACTGAAAATAGACCTTACAAGTTACAAATACATTCTTTCAACGTGTTTTTATCGTAAGATTTTGTTAAAAAGTAGGTCTGTTTTGTGCTCTTCAAATAGAGGCGTTGGCTGCATACTTTTGGTTTGATGTTGACAAAAATTGACATGAGTCAGTGACTTGGACTAAACCAAGCTTACCCCTACTCCTAAACCAAGCTTCCCTAAAATGTCATCTACACCCCCCCCCCCCCCGTTTACCCCTACTCGTACCCCTATACTCACCATGGCCATCATCACGCCTTACCTCACCATGAGCACAAAATCCTCACCGACCCTCCGCTGCACCCACCCCAACTGGCCCTCCGATGCACCCCAACCGGAATAAATCCCACGTCTTCTTTTCTTGTACACAGAGGTGAAGAAAACTCCCTGAATATTAATCCACTAAATCGGGTATGTCCACACAAAAGATCCTTGCATCCATTGTAACCACATGACCAGCCTTGGACAAACCATGGACAAACCTACTTCAGTGTGCGTTGACTGCATCATAATGAAGCTTGTTGTCCATACTAGCTAAAACTTAAAAGTCCGTTCTGGGAAAGCGACTTGTTGTCAGTACTAGCTCAGCTTTCAAAGCTCACAATAACTCGAAGAGGAAATGACGGGCCAAACTGAAAGTACCCGAGCAAGGGTAAGTACTACACGTACGACGCATCAACGCTTCTTGCTCATCATCCGACCAGAAACTGTAGTTTTTTAAGGACGCGGAAAAAATACAGCGCTGACAGAGAATGCAACTGAAGTTAAGCTTTGTTTGCTAACAAACACTTGTGTTTGATATGCGAACTGGTAAGGGGATTGAGAGTGTGTGTACGTATTATATTAAAATAATCATTCACTCTGTTCGAAGGAACTGTATGACATTTTTCAAACATTAGTTCGAAAAAAAGTAAATATTGTTGTTGGAAGTGCCTAGAAGTGAATAAAGAAAAGTAACATCTTTTAGCGGAGTTCGAATTGGTAATCACCAAAATCTAATTTTAAGGTCTCGAAATCAAATTCAAATATTTTAGTGGAAAATTAATTATTTCTTTCTCGAAAACTACGTAACTCCAGAGAAGGAGGCCATTCTCACAATGTCTGAGACCATCAACAGCTCTCCGTTGATCGTTACCAAGTAAGTTTTTATGCTAACAATTATTTTGAGTAATTACCGATAGAGTCCAGTGCCTTTAAATATTGTTAATCCTAAACACAACTTTCCCCTTATCTTATACAGATAAACAGAAACATCATGCCTACCTACAAATCAACCGCAATATTCTACCTGGCTCTCCTCGTGGTGTTTATGACGAGCTTTCCCTACCGGGCATCGGCGCTTCCTCTCCCCCGGGCCCATCCCTTCAAGTGCCCCATGAGATGCCGATGCTTCGTGGTATCTCAGAGCCAGTCTTCTGCGTCCAGGCTCCTTCAAGAGAACATGGCGATGTATAGCTGGCGAGATGGTGACATGGCCGTGGGTTGCTGGGGGAGAAGAGATATCCCAACTGAAATTCTGCCAAGTAAAAATAATATTTTACATGCAAATTGATGTGTTTTGATTACGTAATAACTATAAAATTAACTTAACCACAAGTCGAGAGATCTTGCTATCAATGCTCTGACCCCCCCCCCACCCCATCACCGGACACGACACACCATAATAACAAAACCACCAAGTTGATGTCACTTCAATGCCACAATTGCAAGAACTTTATTTCAGAGACCCCAAATATATGACGTCACACTCTTTAACACACTCTACACACGTCTGGGTCAGAATTGACCCGGAGTCCGTGTCCAAATGTACCCTGACCCATTACAGGGTCAGGTTGATCCAGAAACTGGTAAAAAAAAACAAAAAAAACTCACACATTTTTATGAACGCCTTTGAGTTTCGACGACAAACACTTGTCATGGCCATGGATATTTGAATTGTGCCTTTGATATAGAACTTGGCACACATTCGGGATAATTTGTCATGATTTTGACAATGTTTTGAAAATTGTTTTTATGCCTATATTTTAACCCAACTGCGATGGCCGTATCAAGACATACTCTGACTGTGTGCCAACTTCCTTGTTGTATCAAAGTCGCAATCCCCGCACAGCCCCTCGATCGTTGAAATGTGTCAAAAATGTTGCTTTCCGCTCGCGCTGGAATTGAAACTAACAATGAAACCTTTCGGCTGTTCAATCAGTGGAGAAGATGGAACCTTTCCAAGTTGATAACAAATTTAAATTTTTGAACTAGAATTTGTTTTAAAGGCAGTGGACACTATTGGTAATTACTCAAAATAATTATTGGCATAAAACCTTTCTTGGTGACGAGTAATGGGGAGAGGTTGATGGTATAAAACATTGTGAGAAACGGCTCCCTCTGAAGTGCCATAGTTTTCGAGAAAGAAGTAATTTTCCACGAATTTGATTTCGAGACCTCAGATTTAGAACTTGAGGTCTCGAAATCAACCAACTAAACGCACAAAACTTCGTTAAACTAGGGTGTTTTTTCCTTTCATTATTATCTCGCAAGTTTGATGACCGATCGAGCTCAAATTTTCACAGGTTTGTTATTTTATGCATATGTTGAGATACACCAACTGTGAATGCTAGTCTTTGACATTTACCAATAGTGTACACTGCCTTTAACTATACCAAGAAATGTTGGAAAGAATGTGCAACTCGGCTGCCTGTCCGACCTTGTAGGTTGACATTTGACCCCGTGTGAGTCAAAGGTCATGAACGGGAATGTACCTGACGAGACAACCGGACATCTTACATGTGTTCTTTCAATAAAATACTCGAACTATCTTTGGGGTAACGCACGCATGGAGAAGATAAAAACAAGTTTTAGGGGAAATACTGAGAAAACATAAAAATTAACGAATATTCAAAGAATTGTCTGAATTTGAAGCATGTACAACCAAAGTGACATCACATGTTTACAACTTGAACCACAGAACCTTGGCCCAATTTCATAAAGCTGCACAGCAGGAAATATTGCCGAACAAATTTCTACTCAGACGAAATGAGTCTAGGATAAAAAGTCATAAAAAGTACATGTGACATTCTGTTTGGCATGTTAACCTAATTCTGGTAAAACATGCTAAGCTATTTTCTGCTAAAGTAGCATCCATTAAAATTGGACATTGGTCTTATGGTACACACATCAGCTAAATGGAAGACCATTTAATGGAAATAACAGCACATCATTGTTATCAATTTATGAAAAATAATAATAATACCAAGCATTTATAAGGCACTATACAAAAATACCAGAGCGCCTAACAAAGGGGCGGAGTGGGGGGGGGGGGTGGAATGGACAAAAACGTAAACAAGAAAAAGAAACAATCAAACGACTAGCCAAGAAAACGCATTAAAAAGAGGAGAAAGTTTAGGTAGGTTGTGAAAGTGAATAAAGTGGCCACATCAAACTTCAAGTTGTTCAGCTGTTAATTTTTCACAAATATTATTTGTATAGTAATACAATAATGTATGGTCACTCACTTCATCCAGGGTGACGTGTAAAGTTTGTTTTCAACTCTCGATAAGATAAAGTTGCTCTTTTATTCCAGATGCCGACTTTCTTTTCCTACTCGGTGAAAGCCCACCAAATGGTGATGACGATTTTGACGTCACAGACCCGTCAGGGGAGTCGGACACGAGCCATGATGACGTAGACATGAGGATCAAAAACATTCCCGACAGAGCATTCAAAAATGCGTCCGGGTTAAGACAATTGGATATTCGCGGCAACAAGATCACCGGGCTCCAGCCCGGAAGCTTCGTGGGATTGCAATTTCTTGAGATTCTGTCACTGAAGGACAACCGTTTGAGGGCGCTAGATAGTGACGCATGGTGGGAACTTCAAAGCATCAGAAGTCTCATCCTGTCTGGAAACAATCTCCGGAGCCTTCCGGAGCAAGGATTCAGGAACAGTTCCGGATTACTCGAGCTGGACCTCGGTGGTAACCTGCTCGAGGATCTCTCACCAAGGTCTTTGAGTTGGCTCCCTCAGCTGCGATTCCTGAATCTTTCACATAACCGCCTGGTTCAGGTTCCGGGAGGCCTGTTTTCGGATCTTGTTGAGCTCCAGGAACTTTATCTGGATGGCAACAGACTTGAAGACCTACCAGTTGGACTCTTTGATCAGAATTCCTTACTGGAAGTTGTGTCTCTTCGGAATAATAGACTCCATCGCATTCCGGAGCTCCTTTTCTACCATCAGGTCAACCTGAGGGAACTGGATCTATACGGTAACCACCTGATCGAACTGGGTAACTCAGCCTTCGCGACGGTACCTGCCCTCCGCTATTTAGACATATCACACAATATCATCGAGGAATTGAATAATGGAACCTTCCAGAATTGTTCGAATCTGCTTAAGCTAGACGCCAGCTTTAACAGGATCAGGGAAGTCAGGATTGGTACCTTCGGGAAGATACCTTCTCTCCAGGAACTCATTCTATCGAACAACAACATATCCTCGATTACTCCTGCCGCCCTAGCAGGCTTGAGAAACCTTGCCGAGTTAGATCTTACAAACAATGCACTGCGGCACCTGCGGGCCTATACGTTCTACGGACTCGAAGAGCTGATCTCATTGCAGCTTGATAACAACAGTGTGTTAGAGGTTGAACCAGAAGCTTTCAGCGTTGGCCTCTTCAGCTCCTCCTCTAAGCTTACCTGGTTGTACCTCAGGATGAACCTCCTTAGTAACTTGACCTCCAACATGTTTCAAGGTGTACCGTTCCTTAAGATGTTGAACCTGGCAGACAATAAGATCGACACCATAGGACCATCTGCTTTTCGTGGACTAAGAAGCTTGACTGCCCTGAGTCTCAAGGGAAACCACCTCTGGAGTCTCGAAGAGAGAGCCTTCTCAGGGATGGTCCGCCTGAAGAACTTAGACCTGAGTGGCAACTCTCTACATCGTATCGATGAGGGCGCCTTCCAAGGACTGCGTTTTCTGCAGGATCTTAACATGGAGGAGAACGAACTTGACGAGACAACCGCTGATTGGCTGGTGGGTCTGACGTCACTCTCTCAACTGAATCTGAACCGAAACCGGTTTGCCAGGTTACCACCGTTTGTGTTGACGAACCTACGGAGGTTACGTCAGCTGTTTGTGGCGGGAAACATTCTCGACACTTTCCGAATCCCCGAACTCGATCGGCCGGTCGGGTTGTCTCGACTGGACATTGCAGATAACAACTTACAGACGATAGAGGGCAGTCTGCACGGTATACTCGAGGCAGACAGCTCTGTGACCATGTTTGGAAATCCTTGGAATTGTGACTGTGGACTGACGTCAGACTTGATGGAGATGACGTCACTCGGTGTTCAATTTGAAAAAGAGAACATCACAATATGTGAAACTATCGCGGGAAAGCAGCTTCAAAATATAAAGGTGAGTTCTGCAATATTATTTAGCAATAAAACTTAAAAACAAAAAGGCAAAAAACTATAATTTTGCTGACACAAGTTATACACACAAAACAGTGTATAATTCTTGTGCAAAAAGCAAAGTTTGTACCTTTCTTTCAGTGAGTAACATTCCCCTATTGATGGTAGGGCTTACAAAAAAAATGGAGACCCACGACAACAAAAACCGGTCTCATTATCAAAACAAACAAATAAAATACCTATCTTAAAATGTTTATGGTTGTGCAATCGCCACGAGTACATTTTTAGACATGCGATATGCAAGACTATTATTTATCATCATCAAAGTTATTGTTTTTAACATGAATCAAAAATCAGTGCTCAGTATTATCAATAATAGCCCATTGTAAATATTGACCAGACAGTAAAGTTGTTTTAACGTAAGACAAAGTTACTTTGTACACAACAAAGAAAACTTCAGGACATCTTCTTGACTTTCTTTCATTTGGAACCACTGTTTGTTCATGATATTAATCTCCACATTACAGACAAGGCTTTTGCTGACCGAAGCAGCCAGCGAACACGAGGCTCGTTGTGGATCGCAGCTGAGGGTGGCTCCCCTCATAGACAGGACCGCGGCTCGGCGGCTCGGTGACTCCACGGACTCCCAGACCGCTGCTCGTGTCGTAAGACGATGCAAGATCCCTGCAATGTAAGTGTTAAAAATCCCATACTTTCTGATTAGTCTGTCAAGGACACAAAAAGATGATCTTCTCGTATAGGGAACTCGCCAAACTCCAACAAGGGGATATGAACACCAAGCTGGCAACAGCCAATCTTTAACGTCTATGAATTGACAAATCAAGAAATTGTAATCCAGTATAAACTAGACGACAAAACATGTACTTATTCTAGTCAATGTGAAAATCAGATGTTAGCTTTTAGGATTTGAACCTACAACCTTGTGATTGCAAGTCGTGCAGTCTAACCACTTGACCACGGTGACCTAGTGCTCATGTTTGGCACATGAGAACAAGGACAATACAAGAAAAGGGAAAACAAAATAAAGACTGGGATGCTCCATGCAAAGTGATTAAAATTCAAAATAAGGCGGTAAAAAACCTGGGCTATAGAAAAAGTTGATTGTGTACCCTTGATCAATCTCTAATGAAACCAAGTCAAGTTCTTACAAACTTGTTTTTCTGCCCGCTTTTCCTAAAAAGTATCTCCAAAGGTAACGGGACTTGGCCCTGGCACGGCATCGTCTGGGACTCAAACACGGACACTGCTCTCTGCAATGCCGCCCTCATCGGTAAAGATTGGGCAATCACAACACTGCGCTGCCTGCAGCCGATAGAGGGCGAGCTGTCGAAGATGCCCGGTTTCTTCGACGACATCGTGAGGCGGGGAAAAGACAGCCTCATCATGGCACCGCATGGTCTGACGGTCCGACTCGGCAAGAGTAGACAACTACAGGACCGTGAACCAGGCGAGAAATCCTACCACATCATGAATATTCATGTCCCTGCGAACGACAGAGGATCTGGTTTGGACCGGCCCATTCTGCTTCAGTTCGTCACCATGGCTACTGTGACAAAGACAATTACCCCAGCATGCATTGCAAACTCTCCACTCAAATCCAAGAGGGCGCTTGTCCTGGGATGGGGAACGAAACGAGAACAGACACGAGAACTCCTCCAAAGCTCCCGGATGAAACTAGATCCATGTGACTTCACCAATGACGTCACTGATACCGCCATTTTCTGCGGTGTCCGAGACAGAGGGAAGCCCATACAGTTTTCGATGGAGGGCAATATGGGTGGAAACTTGGTACTGAAGAGAGGGCGTGGGGACTGGATACTTCTGGGTATAGGGTCTAACATGACCCCAAAAGGTCAAAGTGTTTTCGTTGATGTAGGCAAGTACGCCAGCTGGGTTTACAAGAAAACCGAAGTTCGGTAAGGAGACTAGAACCATAGAGTTATATATAAGAACTTATATATAACTCTATGACTAGAACGCATGAAGTTAAGACCAATAGACCTTATGCACATGACGTCATTTCAGTAGGGCGCCCTCACCCAGAGGTCAAAAGGAGGTTGTTCATTGGCCAATACTGTGTGCCTCGCGTACAAATCTGTGCGTTTCGATTGTTTCGTAACCGTTTTTCCACTTAGATGGCCGCTGGATGACGTCAATGCATGGTCTATTCAAAATCATGGCTATAGGCTATGGCTTTGACTTAAGCTTCGTGTGCTTTCTGTGCCGCAACATGGCTTAAGATAGGCAGACTGAGCCTAAGACAGAGGTGTGGTTTCGAAAGGCGCCAATTAAAACTTTCACATTCTCAGTCGAATGCTGAACATTGTAAAAATTAAAATTACGTCCTCTGTCGACGTAACATAATAAACTCTTACCTACGCATTGGATTTATGCCTGGCATGGGAGTAGAGGGTACCCCTAATGTTTCCATACTTTAATACATTAGTTTTCTGTTGTACAGAAGTTATCCCCTATATATAATTCTCCAAGCACAAAATTAAAACAAGATAGAGGGGATTGGGGTTACCCCATGCCCAAAAGCGGCACCAAAATAATGCAGATTTTTGCAAAAACAACCTTTGGAATCAAGTCTAGAACCTAGACGCTCAGTATGACCACATTATGTATGTACATGTATTACCCAAGTGGGCTATTTATTATAAGGCATGCTAGAAGTAAATAAAGGCTTAACGGTGAAGATGATTTGGTTTCAAAAAGTATTTATAACTATAGACGATGTGACCTCTGACGTCACACGAAAACCATAACATGATTCGCGCGCATACCGCCGGGCAAAAGCTTTGTGTTTTGGCTGCCAGCTAGAAAGTGTATGCAATCTCACCTCACCATGACTACGTGTCTTTTTGCCCGGCGAAACATGACGTATACAGTGTTTTTTCAACAGAGGACGGTTTGAATGTAAACATAGGTCACATCGTCTATAAAAGTAAACTTGCGGGTACAGTGTGCAAAATCTCTCTCGGGAGAAGTGTTGGCTCTGAAAAGAGCTAGCGTCCCAGGGATGTCCGCTTGATGGTGACTTCCCAATATGGAAAATAAACGTGGGCTGAAGGATGATGATTCAAAAGAGGGCGCTATCAAGAGAAGTTTGAACACAGTTCGCCGTATGTGGGGACAGAAGCTCTTTGGGGGGGGGGGCACACAGAATCTCCTGCCACACTGGGTAGGTTTGGTCTTGACGTTTCGACCAATGGTGGTAAAACTCAACTCTATGTTTGCTCTTTACGCCGTTGTGTGTTAAGAAAACTCCCAGCATTCTGAGCCAATTGTGTCAGAAACACAGACACCTCGATAGGGATCCGAACCTACGACCCTCGACATTAAGATATCATAAAAGCGTTGTTAAAACTTGACCAACGGACATCCAACCTCCCAACCTGTTGGCTTGACAGAAGCCCAACCAGATTTCGGTGCAAATCTCCGGCTCTATAATAGACGTTGTCATTCGTATTAAAGATCATCAGCCGCCATTCAACAGTATGCCTTGGGCACAATCAGAGACGTCCAGAAACCTTCCCTCCGTACGTAATGTTGAGTAGTATAGGCGTCCACACCATCCACGAACCCGACAACGCAGAAAATCAACTCCTCACCATTGTCACTCTCAAAGGTGACTTGCACTTTCTCTCTCCAACCCCCCCCCCCTTCATCCCCTGCCCTGCAGCCTGTCTGACCCAGACGTCTCTCTGACACGTCATACCCACTATCACTGTCAAAGTCAACACGGTCCATCACGGTCTCCGCCTTTTTACCACCTCACAACCACGCCCCTCCTCCCAGGTTTAACCTGCTCGTAACCTCGTAACCTCGCCTCTGCACTTTAACGGTCTCCTCCATTGACTCTGCAAACAGAACTCGGCCTTTGCAACTCGACCCCGGAAACGACGTTGTTTAAAAACGAGGTTCGTGGTTTCTTATTATACATATATCCTCAAAGTAAAAATCAAATTCCATAATTGGGATCAAAGAAAGTGCTTAGTATTATTTCTTTAAAGACACTGGACACTATTGGTAAATGTCAAAGACCAGTCTTCTCACTTGGTGTATCTCAACACATGCATAAAATAACAAACCTGTGAAAATTTGAGGTTAATCGGTCATCGAAGTTGCGAGATAAAGATGAACGAAAAAACACCCTTGTCACACGAAGTTGTGTGCTTTCAGATGCTTGATTTCGAGACCTCAATTTCGAAGAAAATTACTTCTTTCTCGAAAACTACGTCATCTCAGAGGGACCCGTTTCTCACAATGTTTTATACCATCAACCTCTCCCCATTACTCCTTTATACCAAGTGAGGTTTTGTGCTAATAATTATTTTGAGTAATTATCAATAGTGTCCACTGCCTCTAAGTATACTGGTGGTATATTCCGCTTGCAACCTGACAACATATATAGAGCCCAATAGCATAATGGTGGTTAAACAAAAAGTGTACCCATATTTTTATAGCCATGTTTACCTACTTACTTCCAAGTTTTGAACTTGAAATTAGGAACTTGTCGAAAAGAGAATAGGTTCACCCGGTGTTCCTGGTTTGATTGAGTGTACATTGCGCCACAGCACCTTGTAAACCAAGACAAGTAAAGGAATTGATCTCGTACTTCAAAAACGTGGCTCCACGAAGTGCAGGTAAACACTGGTAGGTGAAGATTGATTTGAGCGTCACTGTGTGACGAATATGAGCGCTTTAAAAGAAGCCACTGTATAAAATATTTATTATAAAAAAGGAAACTTTAACCACCACAAGTTGAAACTTTCCTTCGGGTCTTTTGACAGTGGGACATCTCGACACGGGACGTTTTATCTGAAGGGAAAAACGTAACGGTCTGACGCCTTGGATTTCGCATTATCCACGGCACCGACTCGACGCCCGATTGCCTACATCATTTCAAATTCATTGCCCTTCGTTTACTACTTGAGGATTTGACTGCCACTCCTTCATTGTTTACCTTCATTACTGTCGATACAGTGTCAGTCTTTAAAGGGACCGGCTAATATATTGGTAATTACTCAAAACAATTGTTGGCATAAGAACTTACTTGGTAACGAGTAATGGAGAGCTGTTAACAGTATGAAACATTGTGAGAAACAGCTCCCTCTGAAGTAACCTAGTTTTTGAGAAAGTAATTTCTCACTAAAATATTGAATTGATTTCGAGACCTCTAAAAGCACACAACTTGTGCGACAAGGGTGTTTTGTCTTCCATTATTCTCTCGCAACTTCGACGACCAACTGAGTTCAAATTTTCACAGGTTTGTTATTTTATGCATATGTTGAGATACACCATGGAGGTAGATTCTATCTCCATGGATACACCAAGTGAAAAACTGGTCTTTGACAGTATCCAAAGGTGTCCAGTGCCTTTAAAGAAAATGTATACTTTGATATTTTGAACTGTTCAATTATTGTTGTAATCCTACATAAATGTTAAAATATACAATAATAACTAACTAGTGAGAAAATAATTTCAAAAGGTTGTAAAGTTGTTAAGATATTGCCGAAAATCTGGAGTGGTTATGTCCGTCACACAGGAAGATTAACCCGTAATTGGAATACACAGTCTGAGAAACTTTTCTCAGATTGAAGATCTTCATGCACTTCTTGAAGACGAGCAGAGCATACTGTTCGAAACGTTGATGCCACATCATTTCTTCTCAAAGAGTTGAATACATAGTTGTACTCGCAAGTTTACAACTATAGTTTTTCTTATGATCAACACCATACAATGCATTACAAGCATACCATACCATACCATACAATACAATGTTTTTTCATTTCATTTTATTTGACAGCAAACATGAAAAACACAAACATGTATTAAAAAATTGCACATCAAAGATTTACAAGAAAAAGCAATACAATGGTTATAAAAAGAGAACAGCAAAAAATATGCAAAAACACAAGCAAATTACTGAGAAACCTGGCCTGGCCGCGGGCAGATATAAGGATTGTGTAGGAAACACCTCCAGTGAGGGTGGAACACAAAACACTACAGACGAAACAAAAGACAAGAACCCTGGCAGGGAAAGCCAATAGCGACAAAAACTTGTCTTGAGGCATTGCAATGCATCAAACGTCACCGCGTCTTGTTTCGATCGCTGCAATCAAAACAAGCCTCTTGGTCTGTGTACATGGAACGTCCTTAATAACCTTGACTGTTTTTCAGATTATATTTATTCCGATGACGATTGGTAAAGACAAGTTTTCAAAGCCAGACAACCTCTTAGATTGAAGTGATTGATTTCTTTCACCGATTACCTAGTACACTTTCGCCTTTAAAGGGAAGGTACACGTTTGGTAATTACTCAAAACAAATATTAACTTAAAAACTGACTTGGTGACGAGCATTGGAGAGCTGTTGGTAATATAAAACATTGTGGGAAACGACTCCCTCTGAAGTAACGTAGTTTTTGAGAAAGAGGCAATTTCTCACTAAAGTAATAAAATACTTCTAGCTAGAAGTCTTTAATTCTTATCTGAAAGCACACAAATTAGTCCAACAAGGGTGCTTTTTCTTTCATCATTTTCTCGCAACTTCGATGACCAATTTAAACCCAAATTTCCACAGGCTTGTTATTTTATGGTTATGATGGGATACACCAAGTGAGAAGACTGGTCTTTGACAATTACCAAACGAGTACCCTCCCTTTAAGCACGAAGTGTCCGCCCATACAGTCTTTGTTTTGCCCCGTTCAATCGACTGCTATTTAATGCGCAATTTACAGCAATCACCCACGATGTAATGACTGTGAAGAGAAGGTATCGCTCCATGAAACCCCCGGCACAACCTATCACCTCTCAATTAACATTATTCTCGGATTAGCAGATTAATCACTTTCACTTCATCTGTCACAATTTTTTCCCCCCATTCCATGGTGACTTTTCCCTCTGTTATTTTCAAATGATGCAGTTTTTACAATCTGGGTAAAGCAAGAAAGAAAACAGTCTCTAACTTTTGTCATTCAACCACTGTTTTTATATCTCTGGACATTCCTTTGTTCTATGTATTAATAGAACAAAATATTTCCCATTACTGGTGCTAACATCTTTTGGACAGTAAGTGTTTAAATTCTCTCCCCATAGAAATTACCCCCAAAACTTGTTCTACTGGTCAGCCACTAAAACAGTTACGAACAAACTCTGTAAGTTTTCAGTCCTACCTTAAGTATGCACATAACAAAGACTCTCCACTACAGCTGCCACACGCATGAGAACACAAGAATCTACACAACAAAGAAAACATTAACAAGTGAAGTTATTGCAAAAAAGCTTGACCACTTTGTGAAAGAAAAGCAAGAGAAAGACAAATGTTCCGAGTTGAAACAAGGTGTGGTGAATCACCATCCCTAGGGAGAAGCATTTGCTCAGAGAAGGGACAAGAGTACAGGGGACCAGACTGGTTCTATCCAACCTCGATCTCACCCCTATGACTTTTCGCAAACTTTACCTTACGTTACCTTTCTCAAAAGTCTGTTGCTGGACATTGTTCAAATCAGTGCCAATATAATTGTCACACAAGGGGCCAAAGTAGCTAGTAGGCCTACCATGTACCAGGGACCACACCAGAGACCAAACAAAATCTTACCAACCTCGCTCTCATCCCTTTGACTTTGTGCATACTCTACCATAACTGTATACCTTTCCCGCAAAGTCTGTTGCTGGACGTCTCTATTGCAGTGCTCAAATCAATGGCAATACAATCGTCACATAAAGGGGACCAGGGACCAAACCAGAGACCAGACTATTTCCTACAAGGCTCAACCTCATCCACTACACATACTCCACCCCATCCATGAACTTTCTCTTCCTCAGTTGTTGGACGTCTCTCTTCCAATGTTTGCTTGATTCGCCAAGGAGTATCCTTCTCTCCCCCGATTACCTTCCCGCCAAAATGACATCAACTCGAGTGTATCGTAGCATGATGCCTTGCTCTTCTGATTCAGCGCCCCCCATTTCGTCCATGGCAACCACGGCCTCTGAGCCCCGTAACACAATTATCAACACTCCGTCAAATCCATCCCTTTTTCTTTCCGGTAATACCAGACTGCCACTCCTCCCCCTTCTCTCTCTCTTCAGTCTAACCCCCACCACTATCATCTCAAGATCCAACAACGGGATCAAAAGTTACAGCTTGACGGGTAGACGGGATGAGGAAGTGGGGGAAATGTTGTCCCTTGACAGCGTGAAATTTCAAGTAGCGTCGACCAAAACGAAAAAACATGTGCACTTTTCATTTCACTGACCCTCATCGCACAATGTTTGTCTGGGTCTCGGTTGACGTACTATCGATTATAATAACATGGATCTTGCAAACATAAGCCCCTTTCACATGAGAAATTTAGCAAGGGTCCCTTGCTAAAATTGTAGCATGTTTGTACAACTTTACAAAATGTTCCTCGTGTGAAAAGACAACCATTTTGTCTTCTGTCCAAGTTCTCTTGCAAAATCTCGACCAAACATTGCTTTATTTTACGACCATGCTAAAGCAAGGGACCCCAGTTTAATTGCTGTCGTGTGAGTGGCACTATATACACCAGACTAGTCTGGTCACCAACCTCGGATTAAATCTGATTTTGGGTGCGTTCGTTTAGCTTCCCTTGGTCGACCCCGCAGTGCTCACTCGGGTGAGCCCCTGACAAGAGCTAATCGAACGATCACACTCGCCCTCTCGTGGTGACGGCATGTACGACAGGTCATCCCTAAGTGATCCACTCCACAAGCAGGGCACTGGGGGCTGATGACCCGGGCGAGCCCCGTCAAATCTATTCGAACGTACCGGGGCAGACCGGGGTCGACTCAGGGAAGCTAAACGAACGCACCCAATACTAAAGCTGCAAAAAGCTATCGCAGAAATGCCACCACAAGGTGCATTCTAACTAACAATAATACAAAGCAACCAGAAAGAATTTCGGATAATCGCAATGCTTTGTGTCGCAAACATAACACTCGGCATGCCTTTCGACCTGGTATTACATCATCACAGGTATTTCACACTCTGGTCCCTGTTGACTTTACATCCCATTTCTGAGGGTATTTTTACGGAGCTATCTAACGCACACGAAATGGACACACAGAGAACGCACTAAAACTTTAACTATTGCACGACTTCACGTTTGTCATAATAGAAAATCATGAAAATCAATACAGACATATCAAATTGGAAACAGGGTTCAACTCTAAGGTTCATCTCAACTGTAACACTTCACGTATATGTCTTTTCCTAATCCCCAACAATG
The DNA here is from genome assembly GCF_902459465.1 of Asterias rubens. Classification (NCBI taxonomy): domain Eukaryota; kingdom Metazoa; phylum Echinodermata; class Asteroidea; order Forcipulatida; family Asteriidae; genus Asterias; species Asterias rubens. The sequence continues at coordinate 1,810,319 of NC_047083.1, forward strand.
TTTGCTGTCAAACCCTGTACGGAAAACTCATTCTCACTTGGTGTTTTTGTCTGACTGCCTTCCAAGCACCAGTTCTCACGCCCATTAGACCCCTGCCAAATGGCAGCAAATTAAGGGTACCCTTGCAGAACCACAAGCCCCACTGTGCCTACCTACTATTTCCCCTCCCCCTCTTTACTCTAGGTAGCTACCTAGGTTCATACCTCCAGCATCCTTTTGTAGAATCCGTGTTAATCCTTCGCCATTCCGCTTGTCGGTTTGCTTGCTGTTCAGGCTGTGCTGCCAAACAATGCATGCGTGCACAGGATGCCCAACATGCGTGATATTCCATCGCGGGCTTGTTTTTCGCGCCAAAGGATCTTGAGAACCCGACGGCTGATGCGTGTATGATAAAAACACAACCAAGAAGTGTGGTTGACACATCAGCAATTCAAGAGAAAAATTCAAACACATTTAAGATAAAGATAATTATTCATTGATGTAAACCTGTGGTTTTGGAGGTATTATTCCTTGACAACACAGTGGTCATAATGGCACTTCACTCCCAATAGCTTAAGGGATCAGACTATTCCCTGCTAGCCTCGGTTTGGCTATTTGCTTCTAACAGAAATGACACAAACTTGAGATTGGGAAAAACGATCAAAATGGCGATAAGTTTACGAGCATACCTCTGTGATTTTCTCAAACTTGTTTTTGTACTTTCGGCACACCATGCACCATCGTTCGTTTTGGACAAAGTTATCTTTTGTCAAGAAATATAAAAAAATCAACTACCTTTTGTAACGTAAATTTTCTGTAGTTTTAAATTGAACTATACTTGCAAATTTATTATTATGCAAAGAAAATTATTAATTCAAGCATAGTTTGACGTATTACTTTTTTTTAAAGCCTTATTTGTGATTGAAAAGCAAATTGCAGAATAAGACAACCTATCGCTTAGTACATCTGAGACCCGAACTAACCAAAACTCATAAAAAATGACCTCACATGCAACAGCCGTCAGTTCCAATAACACCAAATCTGTATATTAAAAGGTACACAAATCCGCAAATCTCCGAATGAGCTCCGTCCGATATGGCACTCGTTCCTACCCGGCTTCGTTTCCTTTCAATTCTCCATCTTTGACTGACCCGTCCCGTACTTTGCGTGGATAACAGACTCAGCTCAACTAAAGCCACAAATCCAGTCCCCAAATCAGGGAAAAGAGAAGCGAAAAAAAAAAAAAAAAAAAATGATACTGATAAAGGAAAACGCGGGGAAATGGATTATGCCCGTATTCAACATGGCGGTTAGATTGTTGAGAAATTGGACGGAGGATTTAGGGGGTGAATTTCACAGCTAGGTTAGGCTGTAAAAGATGTGTCACACAGACACGCTGGATGTATTACTTTCTGTATTATGGATTCCACGTATGACGTCACGCGAGGTCATGGGCTGGAGAACACTGGGCGTGGTCACTTGCGGATCTAGAGGGGGGGGGGGCTGAGGACATTCGGGAACGACTCCCCATCTCTCTTATTTTCTGCTGTACAAATGCCATCAATGTACGATAATTTTTGACATGATGTCAAGTGCACTAAATACAGCCCCAACATATTCTGGGTAAATATTACCCAGGTCACCCATCAGATCACACGATTTGGGGTTCCTTCGAGGTACAAAGTTGGGCTAAATTTAGTCCCAGAATATTTATTTAGGACACAGATGAGTCCAAAGTACAAAGGGGAAGCACATACACACTTAAAGGTAGTGGACACTATTGGTAATTACTCAACATATTTATTAGCATAAAACCTTACTTGGTAACGAGTAATGGGGAGAGGTTGGCAGTATAAAACATTGTGAGCAACGGCTCCCTCTGAAGTGGAGTAGTTTTCGAGAAAGAATTTTCCACGAATTTGATTTCGCGACACCAGATTTAGAATTTGAGGTCTCGAAATCAAGCCTGAAAGCACACAACTCCGTGTGACAAGGGTGATTTTTTTTTCATTATTATCTCGCAACTTCGATGACCGATTAAGCTCAAATTTTCACAGGTTTGTTATTTGATGCATATGTTGAGATACACCAAGTGAGAAGATTGGTCTTTGACAGGTACCAATAGTGTCCACTGTCTTTAAGAAAGATTAAGACAAATTAGAATACAGGAAAATATGGTTCTTTTAGTGTCGTTTGTAATTTTATTTCAATTGCCGATTAACTTAATTCTTCTACATTGAATTCCTTGCATATTATTATTTGAGTCCCAAAAACTGACAGTCTTCCACAAAACCAGCACCAATCTCAGGAAACGGTGGCGGCGCCCTTCGTCAAGTGACCCAAATAGTTAAGACTTGAAACAGTCGTCGGACCGTGATATGCAAATCACCGAGAGGAACTTTTCGGCGCGGGTTTTTAATAAAAAGAAGTAAGAACAACATTGTTTTCATCATTTTTCTTTTTAAGTTAATGTTTTACAATTCCAACCAGATGACGTCTTTACAGTGATTAATATGCACAAAAACTCCTGTCAATCATCCTTGGCCACGCCCATGTAGATTTATTCTTTAAACGACGAATACAACATACAATACGTACATAAAACGTAAAAAACCTCCATAATATAATAATGACGAACTTATTATTAACATAGACATGATGAATAACCCGACTGTCTTGTTTGTTTATTCTATTAAACAAATCTGATGAGCTACTAATGGATCAATTCTTATTGATCATTAATCGATATCAAATACTATCGATAATATAATCGATAATGGATTTGTTGTGTCTTAATTATGACAGAGCGTAACATTTTTCAATCATGCCTTGTGCGATGATAAAAGCGCCATTTTGTCTCAATGGTTCCCGATCGCAAGTAATTTAAACACTGTGTGCTGTACGTACAAGCACCAGTTTAGGAGCGAATTTTAAAAATATATACTGATATAATAATATTTGATAATCCAAGTTCGTTTTAGAGCTTTTTGTTTTAGGTAAGGGAGAGAAAGTGCATTGTGGGATTCCTAGCGTAGATCTCTGTATCATAACTAATGTGTACAAAATGTGTACATTGTGCATTGCGCAAGACTTTCGTGACGTCATCATGATCACGTCACGTGCATGTACTGGCAAATATTTTTGTAGTTGCCTCTCAGCTGATGAGATTGTCGAAATAGACAGGTCAAAGGTCGACCAAAATTGTCTCGGCACAATCATCGCAAGTAATGAAAAATACATCACCTGTATTCTGTCTACTATGGAGTGCAAAAGATTTTTAAAATGAAATAAAAACAGGTTTGACTATGGTGTGCAGATGTTGTAATAAATACCCCCAAAAGAAAAGAGTTGACGATTGTAACGGAAGAGACGCGATTTACAAAACGTTTTATCGTAAAGGCACAGGTGTAAAAACATAAAAAACAAAACAAAAAACTAAGATTAAGAACCATAACTATGAAATCTGGTGGAGGAAGAATTACCTTTTAAGTAAAAAAAAAAATCAAAAGTAATAATATCTATAAAACAATTTGTTGTAAAATATCTCATAAAATAAATCCATTATAACTAATGTGATTTTTTTTCAGCTAACAATAGTTTTTATTTGTTTTGTTAAATGTCTGACGTATTTGTACAGTAAATTCTCTAAAAGTTTCTTTAAAGGATCCCTTTGCGTCTGCGCAGTGGCGTAATACTATTGGCGGGAAAGATAAGTGGCATTTTTAAAATTTGTTTGAAAAAAAAAAACAACGCCTGCGATTGTTTAGTTGGGAACATACAGACAAGGCGGACAGTGAAAACAACGTCTCGTCAAATTTGTAAAACAATGTGGCAACATAATAGGACTCTGCACCAATGACGTCACTTTTGCTCAAACAAACTTGTCACCACTCTCGCAACCACTAGTCTGTCTGCTGCCACCTAGCGTTCCGTAGTCACAAATTAAAGAAATGTTTCTTAGTGGTGTTGTGGTACGCGTTTGGATCCAAAGTGAATAATAATAGATTTGTTATTAGATTCTGAAAGCAGTAAGTTTATTTCAGCTTGAAGTATCACAAGGAAAAATGTGATTAAAGTTGATTTGAGGGCATTACTTAAGAAAGGAATGCATCCATTTAATACTTAATTTAATAATTATTTAATTAATTCATGTATCTAAAAGATATTGGGGCTGTGACACGGCTGTCAATGTTACAGTTTTACACTAAAACTTAATACTCAATGTGTAACTCTCATGCGGCATTTTGCAAACCTTTAAGGTGTTGGATGCCAATGAAACGCTCTTTCGAATTGACAAAATTCTAGATTTTCACAGCTTCAAATACTTACGCTGGGTAATTTGGTGGTGATTTTTATATCTTGGAATGAATTCTCCCCAATTAAAAACAACAACATACCATTTCATTGCGGTATGTATCTTGAAAAGTTCAAGATTGGAATGAATGTTTTTTTCACCAGCAAAACGTTGTCCTATCCCTTAAATAGGGACCACAAAGTGTCAAATAAATATTTTGAAATGACTAGAAGTGTACAAAACGAAATCCATGGTCAGAAATAAAAGCAATGTTTTTTGTATAAGATCATGTCAAACTATATTTATCAGATTGAAAATGAAAACAAAAATCAAATTAAAAACAAGAACAAAAACTTGGTCGCATTTTTAACATAACAAAACACACGACATTATGTTACACCCAGAAATGGTTCACTTTATAACAACAATAACGATAAAATCTTACTAGAAAAATCCCCCTGTGTTTACCACCTATGATACCATAGACCTTATCGCAAATACCAATGTGCAAGCGCAGACTGTTGAATGAGGTGCATTGTGGGATAGATATGGATCAAATTTGGATACCAGCAAGACCACAATGCACCTAGTTCCAAGCTTTACGCGCGCGCCCCGGTATTTGCGAAAAGGTCTATGTAACACCTATTTACAGTTGGAGCGCCCTCTCTTGACACCAACCATCGAAACTAAAACCCATCTCGATTTTAATTTCAACAGCGTTTTCTCAGACTCTGTGTCTCTAACGAGATGTTTTGTTCAACAGAGGGCGCCCTACACGTAAATGCAGTGACGTCATTATGTCATATCTATTGTTTAGAGAGAATTGCATCACTACTAATATCTACATATCACTACAATCTACAGTAACAAGTCTATTGATCAAATACAACGAGGAGTATCATACATTGTTTTTTTCTTCTTTTTCCCCCTTTCAAAAGATTGTTTTAAATTAACGATTACATGAAAGATTTATCACCAGAAACAATACACCGACAACATGAAAGTTCCTGAGATAGTAGAAAAGTTGTCAACTAAAGTGTTTTGTTTTCCTTCTCCAGTCGGTGAGTTACAGATAATTATCTCAGTTTTTGCGTGGATCCAACATGGCGGCCTCCACAGGGATGCTGCATGAAAGGTTTCCCATAATGGACATCGAGTCTCTTAGCGGCGTCAGTAATCGATCATAAATCGTCTTTGACCTTTTTGTTTGTGGATGGAGAGACTGATGCTGTTGCAGGAAATCTCCCGGACCACATGTTCAAAAGCAACTGAAAGACTTATACAAAATCTCATCTGCAGAGCCGGTAGTTTGGTTTTGAAACACATTATCTCAGTCAGCCTCTGAAGTGTAAGCCTCGTTTTGATGAATACAGTCTCGTTTTGGAACACGAAGTGCCGAGTCCCGTGCTGGTCAACGATATTGATGGTGTCTCGTGTTCGACTCGAGTCGGCATTCGGATAGTGTAATGAATTGACGAGGTGCTTTACAACGCATAATAATGTTATGTTTGTTCAGTTGCAACATCCAGTTGAATCTGTACGATAATGTTTAAGACGATTCACAGTCAACTTTAACAGCATTATGTTCCAACGAGGCAGAATCCATTCACGTATTGGTGCCTCTCAGACTGAGTTCAAAACCTATGACCTTTGACACTCGAACACCACGAGAGGTCAACTCTGGAATGTACATAATAATATTTCTTCGTTTTTGACCTACAACATTAGTCACCAATGGCACCTGTGCGATTTGGGGACGAGGTTATTGGTGTAAGTCATCGAGGATGGTATTAGCACTTAGCTGAAGGTTACTGTGTTCTACGTCATCAAATGTTGCTTTTAACCTCATGTCTTCTTACACATAGCATCCACCCAACTCTCAACCTCGTTACATGGGGAGCGAGTCCAATCAACCTTGATCCCATGGATGTGCCCTTGCTTTACTGTATACGTGGCCAGTACTGGGACGTGTGGGAGTCTCCAGGGTTACCCCCTGGAACTTGGACTGGTACTGACACCCCTGGAGAAATAAGACCTGTAGTGGAAAAAAGAAGAAGACAAAAAAAACCCAATAAATATTTACGTTTTAAAATGTTCTAAGAGGAAAAGTCTGCCCTTGTGACGTATCATTAGCTTGCCAAAGCATGGATCACAAGTTACCTTTGTCTTGTTTCCTTATTCACACAAACATTGATGACCGGTTTTCAATTCAACTAAATATCGCAATCATTCAGTATTATTATGTCTATTAATTTCAACAATATTGATTAAAAGACACTTCCTAGCAGTAAAACTACTGAATTGTGATTTTGAATGTACAATTATAGAAGTTTAAACAATAAAGTGGTAGTTAAAACGATTAAAAGCAAACACTTGACCCCCAAAATAAAAGAGCAAAAAACTCAGAATTGCAAAAAAAGAAAACTATCATAGTACAGTCCTTTACTAGAAAACAGTACCAGTATTAGAAGAGTTTGTTTTGGCTTCCAGCCTCGATTTGGTTACACTAATTTAGAACAACAAAATGGCGGACTACTTACTTGAGAATGCACCGTTGTTGCAAGCACTGTTCATGTGGTGGCTCTGCATGTGGCCGTGGGAGGAGTGGGTAGCATGGTGGGATTGCATGGCGTGATGCTGGCTCGGTGTACCGTAGAGGGATTCATGGTGGTAACCATGGGAGACGGAACCCATCATGCTTCGGTAACTTCCGGAATCTCTCGGTGGCTGTTAACGAAACAAGGAAATACTTTTAGTCATTTTAGTCATGGGTTTTCATTCAGGTTTGGGGATGAGGTTGGCTCGGTTAGTTCCTTTCCCTGCCTTTCACCACTGTGGAACTCGGTTATAATCCCGCCTCATACAGGAGCATTGCGTAACTGTGTATTGGGTCTTCAGTGCCTGCCTCAAAAAGATACATTACCTTTAATTTATTGCATCTTCAATGACCATTTCGAGCCCAAATATTCACAGTTTGGTTACTTGGTACATAATTATGTTGGGATACACCAAGTGGTTATACACACCAAGTGAGAAAACTGGGGTGGATTTCACAAAGAGTTAGGACTAGTCTAATCTCGAGTTAGGACCAGTTACTCGTCCTAACTTAGGACTATCCATGCAATTTGTATATCTCCTAGGACTAGTCCTAAGTTAAGACTAGTCCTAACTCTTTGTGAAATCGACCCCAGGTCTTTGGCAATTATCAAAATTCTTCATTGCCTTCAATTTCTTGCAACTTCGATGACCAATTGAGCCAAATGTTTCACAACTACTTGATGAATATAATATGTTGGAATACAACAAGTGGGGATACACCAAGTGAGGATACTGGGACCAATTTCATAGAGCTGCTTAAGCACAAAATGTTGCTTAAACAAAAAAAAAATCCTTGCTTAGTAAAATCAGATTACCGGCCAAGACTCCACTCAATATTGTTATGCTAAGTTAACAACAGCTAAATACCAGTCACAAGCAAAGTATATGGCATTAAATTTTGGCCAGTAACATGTGTAAAATAAGCGAGCTATTTTCGTACTTAAGCAATTCTTAAGCAATTGTTTTGCTTAAGCAGCTCTATGAAATTGGTCCCTGGCCTTTGACAATATCAAAAGCACTCTCTGCCTCTGAACTGACCTGCACATTCAGATTTGGAGCTGCCGCCATACTAAAACTCGGAACGGGCGGGAGGGCGCTATAACTCTCAGCCGTGCGAGGTACCATCGGAGCAGATGGCTGAGGAATAGGCTGGTATACACTGATGTTATTGGAGAATCCGCCTAGGTTACTAATGGGCAGATGACTGGAAGACTGAGGCGGGGCCTCGGTCTGTTGCCGCCGCTGGTTCCGGAGTTTCTCCTCGCGACGCCATTTGGCGCGGCGATTCGAAAACCAAACCTAAAAGACAAAACAATAATTTGGGAAATGTCATTATTTTGTTATTGATTTGTTTGGACATGGTAGTCTTATCAGTTTAACAACTGCTATCCCTAATGCCCCTGTGTCCAAACGGACAACTTGAAAGCTGTTGTAAGGTCTAAGATCTATCAGAAATACGCTCCATGTTCCTCGAACTCGACTGGTCAGTTATGGGGACAGGGCTTACTCCAACATAGCACCAAGACTCTGGAACTCACTTCCGGATGACCTCAGACAAATACACAACATCACTCTCTTCCAGCAGAAACTCAAAACACACTTATTCTTGCTTGCTTTCCAACATCTTGACAAAACTTGACCGGCGCCTTTGAATGTTTCTCCTTTTCAGTAAAGTGCGCCTTATAAATGCTGTAGTTTATTATTATTATTATTTATTGTATTATTTAAACTTACAATATGCTTTATTTTTTATTAGTTTAAGTCATGTAACATTATTTTTTATTTATTTGAAAACGTGTACCACTAACTAGGCATATGTAAGTAGGATTTAAAACTGCATGGTGAGGAAACAATGTATTAAGTAATTTTATTTATGTATTCATTCATCAATGGTTTATTATATAAATTAACAAAATTAAGTACAATCACAAAATGGAAAAAGAAAAACAATTAAAACAAAGCAAAACATGAAAAATTGCACTCAGAATAGAAATCATCGTATAATAATTTATAACAAAACGACGATTTGACCAGTATGCTCTGATCGTCTTCAAGATAAACGAATTCTATTGAGGGAACATTTTCATGAGTATATTGTGGAATTATTCACTAACTGATATCAGAATATTCCCATCACCACACTCGTATTCTTAGAAATGTTTTTTTTCATTATTATGAACACCAATTGATACACAATCAAATATAATTTAATCATAATTGTATCAGCGAGGTGGTCTGACAAAATAATTCAATATAAAAAAAATGTTCCAACGATATCATCGCTAGAATTAGATTCTTCCACCACGCAACTAAAAAAAAGTACCCTGCCTTTGGTGTGTTTTTGTTGAACCTGTGTCCAGATTTTGTTCTTGATACATGTTTAGTCATATGAATAATAGACATTTCCAGCACGAGCCTTAAAAAGCCCCCTAGCCGGGCGATTTTTATCTCCTGGCGTTTAAGTAAAATAAATGAACAAGCTCAACGCGGGCGTTTTAACTTGATTTGTGAAGTTATCATTTCTGTACGTGAGAAATCAACATCACTGTAGCCTAGTGCTATGATTCATATCTGGCGTCCAATTATAGAGGGCGTTTTTAGAAATCATATCTCTAACTTCTTCTGTTTGTGGACACATTGCTAAACTCATAATGTGAAGATTTGTAAGCCACTTTTTTAAAGAATGTGGAGTCCCCGTCGTGTTGAACAAAAATTGAGGTGTGTGTTCTCATTCGAGCAAGAGGAGTGCAACGTTGGAACCCACTTTAAGTTGTTGATTAAAGGCACTGGACACTATTGGTAATTGTCAAAGACCATTCTTCTCACTTGGTGTATCTCAACAAAATGCACAAAATAATAAACCTGTGAACACTTGAGCCCAATTGGTCGTCGAAGTTGCGAGATAATAATGGAAGAAAAACACTCTTGTCACACGAAGTTGTGTGCTTTGAGATGCTTGGTTACCAATAGTGTCCAGTGTATTTAAAGGAACATGACACCGGAAGTAAATAACTGACCTGTATTCTAGCTTCCGGTAGATCAATCTTTTGGGCGAGGCGTTCCCTGGCAAACACATCTGGGTAGTGTGTTCTTTCAAATTCTGGAAAATAAAAAGAAGAGAACATTTTGTTTAGGACACGTCTTTAAGTTGTCATAAAATATCAAGAACTATTTGGTTATAGTGTTTAACTTGACATTAATGACAACAATTTGCAAGGCCAGAATGACAAACTACTACACACAAAAGTGTCTGCAAGTGACGTCATCACGTACAGCAAGGGCGCCCTCCGTGCACATTTCAACACACAGAATACCACACTTGTTGTATCAAGATCACAATAGTTTTTCACGCGAGTTTAGAGACAAAATTACCCGGCAATTTTAAACCCATCTTGCACAACAAAACATTTTGGTCGGGCTGTGTCTCGGGTAAATGAAGCAAGCGACGACACTTTAACTCGATTGGTCAAACCGCTCGCACTGGAGATAATTAATTCCGCCGTTATCAGAATTAAAAATATATGTACCCCCTCGCGAGCTTGGTAATTGACCCCAAGGACATGTGCATTGTGTATGGAGAAGTTACTCTATCATTCATAGGGTGGGGGTGATCAAAGGCATTGACAATGAGGGGCTATTGTGTTTAATTCATAGCTATACAAATTAAACTCGTATTTATTTATGAAATGACCTTTTGAAATTATTGCTTTCCACATCGTTCTTGATCTTATTTTAAATGAGGTGCGAGGAGCTTCGGTATAAAATTAAACTGGATAGAATAATATTGGGTGGCTGGTTTTTTTTCCAGACGTAGAAAAAATAGTTTGGGAAAAGACTGTGCTTGTCTCACGAGTATTCGATCGCTGTGAACCGTGAAAGCGCGCGATTTTGTTCCTTCACAAAATGTTCATAATACAAATTTTAGGAACCGATGCAATTTTGAGGCATGTTGGACACAGTCGTGGCAGTATTAGTTTGGGGTAAATTTGTCTGCATACACCCAAACCAAACAGTGTCCACAAATGTTGATGTATTTTGGACACATTACCATCCCTTGGGGGTAAATATGTCTGCATACCTCCAAACCAAACAGTGCACATCCAGTGTCCACGAGTTTTGAGGTATTATTTGGACACACTGCTAAAGTTTTGGTTCAATTTTTCTGTGTACACCGAAAACACAAAAACCAACAGCGCACTTCTACAGTGTCCAACATATCTCAAGAATCCACACCAATGTTCGAAGACACTTCGACTTTTAGACACTTAACTGTGTCAAATTGGAAGCTACCTTCGGGAAAATGATCTCACAGCTCATGAAGACGTTTTTGTATTATTTCAACAGGCTTGGAATATCATTTTGCATAGAACGCACACTTAGTAAGGTTTGCATTAAACAATTTTAGTGACTGGCAAAAGCAGGTTAGCTTGTCATTTCACAAGTCTGCCAGCTTTTCACGGACGGTCCGTTTGTTTTTCAGGAAATAGGAATTATATTCAACACTGAACTAGCCAGCAGGATCACATTGTCACCATGTTAAGTTTATGAAAACTACATTATCAAATTAAAAGTTGCAAACTCAGTTATGGAGGAATTGTTATCAACAAATTGTCACTCTGAGTATTACATTTTATAATAATGAATGCACGAGTAATACAACAAAACCATCTTCCAAATTGATGTTTTCCAAATCTGAATTTGAAAACGAATTAAAGTACGCCTTGACAAAAGACTACTGCAATTATTTATGTATGAGACTGCCATTTCTGTCGGTGGAAACTACGAAGAATGAGCCACTGATCGGCCACCATCGCCCGCCGTCTGCTGCGAGTTATTCACGGCAGTGGATTGCCCTGCCAAACTCGCAATTACGCGGAGTGCGTAACAATAGATTGCATTTGTGGGTGATATTAGTTTCCCTAACGAGGTATTTTAATGCAATATTGATGGTGCTCATGTGATGGGAACATTAATGTAAGAGTAGTGAACAAAGCTTCTCATTTCTATACGACAAAGAATTTAAAAAAGTGTAAAAAAATTCATCGGTCTAATTATTTGCTTTTTCGTCGTTGCTTTGTTCTTTTCGATAAGTACACGCATTCCACTCAGGCAAAACCATGTACTTATCGATCCTCACACCCGGACCTGCAAGTCATTTCCCCGGAGGATCAAGAGCTCAACAACTGGCCGATGTAGCCTTGAAGATATTACCCCTTTCGTCTTGAAATATGTCTTTAATTCCAAGGAGACCCCCTCTAGGGGATGCATGTAATGCAAAAGACGGTGGCCACGCGAAGAGTGGGGCCGGCACATCGCGCGCGCGCCTCACGATTAGGCGCGTGAAATCGTGTTTTTGTCTTTGTGTCGCTTGGGTGTGTGCTTATTTGCAGATTGCACTGTATTAAGAATGTACTGTGATAAAGCTGACCCTGCCCATCGCCCAAGTCTCTCTGCGAATAGTTTGTATGTACAGTCGTAATTCCCAGCATCCAATATCTCAGGTAGCAAGCCATGCGTGCACTCGCGGCTCGTTTTCTTGGCGGGAAAAACTAATTGCGCGCTGATCAAAAGAAGAGCCAAAAAGGAGACAGAGTAGAGGGGGAGAGAAAAAAAGAGGCGCAGAATGGAATGACGCCCATTGGCTATTATGCGTTCTTCATTTCCAGTGTTTGCGCATGGCTTGGCAAGTAGAAGCCAAGGTCATGGCGCTTTAGCGATGTCGCTAAGAAGGAATCTTCTTCTTTTGTTTTAGCCGCCGATGGACGGAACTCTCGCGGCTTTACGTATTATAAGATGAAGTACTAACACCGGTTCCTCTTCCACCACAAACAAAATTATTAAATTTGGCTGGTGAAAGTCATTGCATGTTAAGCTTATTATGGCTCAATTTCTGCGGGTAGGTTTTTTTTGAAGGTGCACCAGGTCACATTCAAGAGAGACACACGAGAGGGAAAAACAAACAGATGGTTTAAACTTTGATTCTAAAATGTCCCTCGTCCATTACTAACCTGACTATCAAAGTGGGTCACATTATGAAAGTTGATTTTTTTATGTCAGACTGGTTTTCTTTCTTTGCAAAACTTGGCTGTTAAAATTACACCATTGCTGTTGCCGCAATATAGATAACCAAGAAAGAACCCACATTTTGTGTTCAGAAAAGTGCTAATTTAATACCACCCTTTGCTGCAAATTTTGTTTCTTTTTGGTACAATGTGCTAACACCCATAAACATAAATAAGAATTTGTCCTAATCTGCTCAACAAGAACGACAAAAAAAAGAACCACCTAACTTACGTTGAGATCTCAACTATGCATTTTGTTCACCGAGGTCAAAGTAAAGGCAAGTTTCTGACACGCAATGATGGGTAAAACGGTTGCATAGCCTAGTTCGATCGCCATTTTGTTTTTGTGGCGTCACACCAAATTTGGTGATTACACTTTTACAAGGGGTCACTGGCATGGTGTCGGCACCTTTTTATTAAACAAAATGGTTATTTATTTCTATACGAACCCTTGAAAAACAGGAACCACAAAAGGTGTCATGGGTTGGGACCGCCTTGTCGGTATACCAATAGAGAAAGGACCGGGTACAGACGGTGAGTTAAGGATCTCTCTGTGTGTATTGACCACGGACAATAGAGACGGGCACCAGACACAATGAACGTGTACAAATAGGGCCCATAGATCATCCGTGTACAGACGTCGCCTGTAGTTACCACTGAGTGCTAAATTGTGCAATTTTGATAATGTACTCCTACCCCTTATTCGGGATGGCTGTAATTTCTCAGCAGGTAACGTTGTTTGTGAGTTTGAGGGTCGGCCAAGCAGAACGGTGAACGACCGAAAGTATTTATTTTTCCCTTCTACCTGGCCTTCCCTAAAATTGTGTTGAGCATAGGGTTGGTGGTAAGTGCTTTTAAGATTCAAACCAGAGGTACTATTAAATCTTTGAAGAGACACAAAATGATATTTTTTTTTTTAAATCGCGTGACTGGAATTACGCACGAACAAGTCCCCCTGTTCCCGAGAAGAAAATTAAATTGTCAAACCAAACTCGTTTAAACCATACCATTTCCCCCCCTCAATCCCCTTCCGATTTAAAACAGCCGTCTGATTAATCCCTGCACGAAACGGTCGTTGTTTAATTGATTAAGTCATACTTGAACAAGTCTCAGTCGCCTTTATGAATAACAATTAAATATCAATTTCGTTCATGGACAGAAATATAATAATTTAAACAACAATGAAATAAATATATAAAAAAAACGCAAGCGGAAAGGTGGAAAGGTAAATGGTCGGGATATTGTATAAAAATACCTCGTTAAACCAGAGAGTATTTTTTTTATTTTGTTTTAAGGAAATAAATACATATTTATTTTTTACAGATTAGGAGATAAGTCATGTGTTTTCGAGTGAGAGGTAAATGACTTGGTCCTAACCCGGAATATACAGTTTTGCGAGTGATTTAACGAGCAGCGACCCCCGATGAACTGGCCAGATAACGAGTCAAGGTTACCACCAAATTGCAAATGTGAATTATAAGAAGAAAAAAAAAGAAAAAAAAGATGTAAAAGAACAGAACAAATGCTGTGAATCGAAATGTTGTTTTCCCTTCAACAATCTAAAGTGATTTTATTTTGACACGGGACTTACGGAAGATACAAATTGAAGATTTGATTTCGTCTCTAGAATAATCAAGTTTATTTTTGTTTAATGATTAACCCCAACGGTCGGTCATTGATTTCTTGCGTTCTACCTGTTCACTACCCCCCCCCCCCCCCGAGTATAATTCGTGGGGGACTACAGTTTCATTTTATGATTGTAACAAGTTTGATTAAGAAGAAAACATTGATACCGTTTGTAATTAATTGAAAAAGCAAAATCAACGTTTTCTTTTATTTTTATCTCGTTCCAATGATCAGTTTGTCGAGGATGGTCGTTGTTCTTGACGATTAGTTTTCTTCGAATAATTTAGATATAATTAAAAAATGAAATCAACGTTTTGTTTGTATCTTGCAGTTTGGCAAGGGAAGACTTTGATATTGGACTCGAACAATTAAAGGAAACATAATTATTTTTCTACAAAATAATTAAGACCCGAATAATACTTGATGGTCAAGGGCGATCGGCATTAAGTTAATATGTTTCATTGGTGATGTTTTACTATTATTGCTGTATTTATCTTTCACTTGAGTACCAGTTTCTGCAAGAGCCTTCACAATAAGACATCATTTTAAAGACATTGGACACTATTGGTAATTGTCAAAGACTAGTCTCCTCACTTGGTGTATCTCAACATATGCATACAAATAATGACAAACCTGCGAAAATTTGAGCTTTTTCGGTCATCGAAGTTGCGAGATAATAATGAAAGAAAACACACACTAACTAATTTTTGTCACTATAAGTTGTGTGCTTTCAGATGCTTGGTTCCGAGACTTCAAATTCTAAATCTGAGATCTCGAAATCAAATTCTAGGAAAAATACTTCTTTCTCGAAAACTACGTCACATCAGAGGGAGCCGTTTCTCACAATGTTTTATACTATCAACAGTTCTCCATTACTCGTTACCAAGTAAGTTTTTATGCTAATAATTATTTTTATGTAATTACTAATAGTGTCCACTTCCATTAATTTATGTTTCATTTATGATTTTTTTGCTATTATTCACTCGTGGACCAGTCTCTGCGAGAGCCTTCAAAATATGACATCATTTTTACAAATCAACCAGTATTTAGAAAACTACGAATTAAGCATGGAGGTTGGTCTATGGTAAAATACGACGTCGTGCGTCAAGAGCACGCCTCATCGTCGTGACATTGAGTCAACGTGCTTTCTCTCTTTTTCTCGTCACTTCCTCTCGTCATATACCGTATCGCTTATTTGTAATGACGACGATTGGGTTATAGCGGCGAGTCACCGCCATTTAATTTCTCAACACCGAGGACGATTTCTATGACTGTTTGAGGAGATAAAACACGTACGAAACGTCATAATTCGTCATAATTCCATTGGACAAATTATTTTTTGATTAACAATTGTGTATTATAGGCACTTGTTGGTCGCATCGCGCTCACTGAAACAGCAGACTCCATATCCGATTCAGCTCGTGTTTTTATTTAGAAAAAAATGATGTCCATGAATAATATATGTGGGTTTTGCATCTAAGATAAAGAAAACAATTTAGTTTTACCCTTCATCGATGTGTATAAAGCACTTTAAACTCCAAGCCTACACCCGTATGGACTGTAAAGGGGGTAACCCTGTTTCAGCAATTCATTTTACTCCAATGTTATTGAACCCCTTAATGCAGAATGACATCATTTTTGACAAGGTCTTGTGGAAGAGTGGAATTTTTCTCTTAAAATGAAATGAAAGAGGTCACAGAAAGAATGATAGAAAAATGAAACATTTCGTAGTAAAAACAAAAACATCGAACACATTTCGTATTCAACCAAGCCATCTGCCCGTTGCATGTTATATTGTTATTTTTCTATTATTCTCGCAGCAACAGTTGTCGCCTTTATAATATGAAGAGAAATATTACCCTTCGCAAAAAAATTGTCAAAACAATGGGAAAATTATGGCAAACTTTGTGATAAAAACACAAGATGGGTCACGAACATGTCTATATTCAACCAAACCACCTGGTCTTTGCATTTTTGTGTGGGTGTCTGTGTCTGCGTGCATGCAGCAACAGTCACCACCTTAATTTGTTAAACAGAAAAATATTTCGTCCTTGGCAGTTTATTTCAAAAGCACGGGGAAATTAGAGAGTTATACAAAAAGTACGGGCGTACGTGACAAAATGGTATTCATTCCTCATTATCCGACCGGGGGAGAGGCGACTTTGGGCCCGGTGAAAAACGGTGATCAAAGGGGGACGGCAGTGTGCGTTGGCCGGAGTTGTACAATGTTTGCGTGCAGATGGGTTGGAATATTGTAGAATGTCAGAGACGATGACATGGGAATGGCAATTTTGGGCAGTTGTTATTTGTGTAATATTATTTCCTAAGTTAGAAATTGAAGCTAAAGGTTGACAAACTCAGCAATGGCAAGTAAAGTGACACTTCCTTTATAAACTGAATTGACCGCACACCATTGGAAAACAACAAAGTCATTTCAATTGAACTTGTTCTTTTAAACCGAGGTGTCAACAAGTCTAAATTTCGAAAGAATGCAAACATTTAGACAAGGAAACCATCTAAGAAATATGGGAAATAAAAATGAAAAATAAAAATTTGTTGACCATTTTATTTTTACCACACGGTCATGTATCACACAGTTTGAGATAAACTGTCTTCCCAAACGGTTTTTCTTGTTGGTTTTGATGACGTAAAACCTTGAAAATGCAGCTTTGATTGTTTTATTTGAAGAAAGAGTAACAGTAACAACAAAACAGAACTAGACATAGGAGTTTTACAACTGTACAATATTGTTATATATTGATCGATCAATATTATTAGTATCAATATTGCTGGAAAGAACATGTAATCGATGTCAAGCTAATATCTACACAGCTTACCCTTCTCTAGTTCTTCTATTTGTTGTGCCGTGAATGAGGTCCTGTTTCTCTGGAGCTTCCTCTTCAATCTCAGCCTAGCCTGTGCCTCCTCGCTATCATCATCCTTGAGGTCCCCGTCACCTGGATAAGCACACAAGAACGCCATGTTGGTGTGTTGAGGCATTGCAATTAACAGATTGATTGTCTTTTATACATGTTCAGGGGCGATGGGTGGAAAGAAAGAGAAGCAGACGAAAATGCCTCTAAATAAAAAAGAGCGGGAAACAGATTTGTTGCTTCTGAACTAAAGGAGGAAAATGATTTGAACAACTCCTCAGAATAACTGTAAAAATGATCTCAACAAAAACTTAATTCGCTTTAAATTCAATTTGTTGTGCCTTGCGTACGGATGGTCGATTATGCAGCTGCCCCTAACCGAAAAGGGGAAAAAACTAAAGTTGGGGGACTATAAAAGAGGGTGGAAAATGAGGTCTTATCTACCGGAGCGATCTTGCGCCACTTCGCTGCCGTTTCTGAATGCATAGTCCCCCGAAGCATCACGATTTGTGTACAAACGCCACGAACTTATTTGGGTCTGGTGGGCCATGGTTGTGGGACCTGCCGTCTGCAACGGGTACTTTTTGACGGCGTTGGTAGTCGGCGGGACCGGTGTATAGTTGTAGCCTTTTGAGGGTATCGACCCAGGGTTTCTGTTGGTGTTTTTCAGCGGAAGGTGGTGGTGTGTGTATCCTCGATTTGGATAACCTCTGGGCAAACTTCACTAGAGGTCACAGTCCTTGTGGAATACCTCTCTGGCTGAGATTGTTCCCCCCTCCATTGAAGGAATTGACTTCTCACAATACAAGTTCGTTTGGTGCGAGTTTGAAAAAAGGGCTTTGTTTGATGAGTTGGCTGGCGATAAACACATTCTTCTAACGGAGTATATAGTCGGTTGTTTTGAGCGTGCTGTTGTGATTTTTTTCAATCGGTTCACAACAACAAAATGCTTCACCCTCAATTGATCAGACAAAAATGGGGACTCAGCGCGGCATGTTGAGCCACAAACGCCGCACGAGGATAACAAATGGAGCGATTCTTTACATTTATAATCGGGAATTGGATATGAACTTAATTTTTGGTAATTGTGAGGTTGAAAAGTTGAATGTTGCACACGAGAGAGAGCGAGGCGTGACGTGATGTTTTGGGGTTGCAGACACAAATGGGAATTATTGGAAAATTGAAATTAAAATGTTTCTTTTGTTGACGTTTGATTGGGTGAATGTGAGCAGGACTCCAAAGTGGGAAAAGTCTTATTGATAGTGAAGGAGTTGTAGGAGTAGACGTGATGGATGAATTCGGTTGCTTGTAATGTTAGAAAATTATCTATTTAATTAATTGGACTCGGACATAATATTTATAGTACTGTCTTTTGAAAGAGATAGGAATAACATGTTTGTGCAATTCCCCCTCAAATACATCAATGAAACTGTCCAATCGACACTTGTGTTTCTCTGTGAATCTTAAAGAAAATGAAACGCCAGTTTGAATTGGTCGACCGGACGGGTTGAACGACATTAGGCATTTGAACAACGCCCCCACCGGTTCAATATAGTACAGTCACCCGTTCTTTTGTGTCGAAGAGGGCAGAGCGGTTTTCTATTGGTGCTGTTGTTGGTGGCGGAGGGAATTTCGGGGGTTGACATTGTGCAATAGATTTGCCCCAAATTTGATCAAGTCAACAACAATTGTCGGCCGAACAAAAGCCGGATATTTTTCATTTGGCGGGAACAATGTCATTTTAATAGTGTAGCTCTAGGTGTTAAATTGGCTTCACTTGTGTCTTGAAAAGACCGGGCGCGTCGGGACAAAGCCTATAGCCAGCGTGGTTGCTTGGATGATGGGTTTTCAAACGGAGCGCTATTTGTATACACTAGTTACATGTTCGTGATTGATCGTCCAACAACAAGTCGCGTTCTCCTCCTGAGTGGTAAAGGTGACGAGTTTGCCAATAAATATATTTGAATGTGGTTTTGGAACGATCGTTTCTACTGGCAGAGCAATTACTCAGTGTATTGGCTTGCCGAACTTTACGAGTGATGTCTTTTCATTGCTTTACTGGTGGAGGTCGATTGCTTCAGGTTATAATAGACTAGAGGCCGTCACGCCTCAAAGTCACGCCACTGTCCCAGACTAAATTGTATTGGTGATCATAAAGTACTTTTTTTCTTTAAAGCAATCCTACCGAAAAGGAGTCTATTTCCGACACCATAGCTGCGCCATATTGGTTTGTCTTTTGAGCTGTCGTCAGCTGCCATTGTGTGCCAGAAGGGTGATATGATAATTGGTTAAATGACGTCACGCTTCATCAGCCGCAATATAATTTCGTGCCTGATGTATCACTTCAAGCAATAGACTGAATTCAAAGCTCAAATAATTGAGAATTTCAAAGAGGTGATTCTGCAGCTTTTTGAAGGCCACTTAGAGTTCACCTGCACGTCGAGCCACTGTATGTCAACAGTTACATGTTTTCGGTTTAGGAGAACCTGGGGACGATTTCACGAAGAGATCAGATTTATCTTAATTGATCTCAATCATAATTGTTAAGCAAAGTGTGATGTCACAATACAAAACACTACACTGCTAGAACTGGGGCGTTAAAACTGGCGCCATGGGTGTTGTTACATATATAAAACGAAGAGGGAATCACAATTTACGCAAAGGGTGTTAAAATAATATAAATGGTTGCCAAAACAATTACACTGGTGTTATTTTAACACATGTGATGCTAGATCTGGGTAGGTTTGCATGGGTATAGTGTACAATTTTGTGCACAAAGTGTATGGGTGAAAGTATTTTCTAGCCCATTAAAGAATAAAAAAAAAAGAAGATAATAATCGGAAGGTCCAGTTTAGGATATCAATGACTTTGACTTCCCAAAAGAATCGCACTTTGGAGAAAACAGTTGATTTCTTCGAGAAAGACTCTGCTAGTGTCGAAACGTGAGGCCATTAACTAGTATTTGCATTTATGCCATCGGTCCATTTTGTTGGTTATTTGTTTGCAACAGCTATTTCTACTTTCTGAAGTAAACACACATGTGTCATGACTTAATAGTGTAATCCCGCACTCTTAAGGATTAAAAAACGCAGTTGCTTTGGTTGAAGAGACATACGTTCTCGTCTTTAAAATGTACCGGCAGTACACGACATTATAACTTAATTTAGAATCATTTTTTTGCAATCTATAAATTATGCCTACCAAACCATTTTGCGTTTCACTGAAGGCAACAACGAATACTTCTCTTGTACAAACTATTAAAAAACTCAAAACTAAATTGAGATCAAATTGAATTGCTCTTGGTTACACTTGAGGACAGAGATAAGGAACACACGGCAACCATAGGTCGTAGTAATGTGGGCCAAACGTCGATTAAACGAGGTCGACACCACCAAAGCCTCACGAGAACAAGTAAAACACCGCGAGACGTGATCGGATTAAGAGTAGACTTTGATTATCGCGAGTTCATTCGGGGATTAGAGGAATTTAGTAGCTTTGAGGATTAACCTTTGTTCTACTGCGATGTTGGGGCATGGGTTAAGCAATCTGAACGAAGGGATTACATTGATTTGATTGGCTAATACGAGAAGCACCTTTGGGCGGTTGAGGGCGCAATGCTGCAGGGCATGCGCAAACGTCAGACTGGGTTTCAGGATTAAGCGATTGATTGCTCGTTGTTATAATTATATCTCAGACACAAGCCAAAAACTGTGATATTTATTAGAGTTTTAATTTGTATTTGATAATGGCTTCAGACCAATATAAAACATTGTTACGTCACGATTAGGGCACAAAATTACTAAGAGTGGTAATTCAAAGTAAATAGTTTTTTTTTTGTGAGAACAGGCAGACATGAAGGGCACTTACTTTAATTTATAAAGAGTGACCATACATGTTTAGATATGGTGTGGAATGAGTGGCTCTAATATTGTTGGCATTTTAAATACACCTTCCATTTGTTTAAAGGTCACGCCAATCAATTTAAATTCAGACATAAAGTAAAGAGTGCGAACTAAACACAAACACATTAAAAATTGAAATCGACTGATGTAGAAGTCATTATTAATAAGCCTTCCTTACAACTTCCGCTGCATCTTCCTGGAGAAAGCCAAGAGGAGAGAAGAAGATGAAGAGGGGAAAGGTGGATGGTGTGGGAGTTGGAGAGAGAGAGAGAGGGGAGGAGGATGATGAGATGCAAAGTTGTTTTCAAGAAGCCGCACGCGCGGCATCGTTCTCTGATCGCGCAATGCTGATGGGACTGAGCGGTAATGTGACCTTGAGCCCGCAGCATGGCAATGGTACTATTGATCAGCCAAGACTCTTCCACCTTGCAGAGTTCCTCCCCCTGGGGCCACGCTTGTGCACGCACCCGTGCACCTTCATCGTTCATGAATATCAGATGGCTCTTTTTTTTCTTTCTTCTTCTTCTTCTCGAATATATCCGGAGGGTTTTTATATTTCCCCCCTTCCCCTCTTCTAGCATCGTAGTCCCAAGTCATCCCCGCACGCAATAAATATAATTGGAGACCGAGAGCCTTTGTGACTGGCCGCGGGGCCGGCGGTGCTCCCACCCCGGGCGGTAAGCCCACACAACCTCGCTCCCTCTCATTCACTCCACCGTACTATTTACTAATAATCAGTTCTCATATACAGAGATCATATTATATGATCGCCTGCTATAAAGCTTCCTTCTTAACTCAAGGTTTTTCTCTCGCGATCTTTGTGTTAGTCTTGAAATCCAGCCTGCCTTACCAACACCTATACAAATCGTGTGCCTTTTGTGTATGCATGGTCGGGTATCTGCAACGGTGACTGTGTGCTTTATAACTCTACGGGTATTACGCGCGTAATACAAGTTCTGTTCAAACTTTACACGCCAACTAAAAGAGGTAGCGTAAGGGATTTAAATGTTCACTGTAGGCCTGCAACACAAGTCTTCCAAAACTCAAAAGTATATCATTCGCCGACAAAACTCGTAACAGAACAGTGTTATATCATAACTAGCCTACATTGCACTAGATATTACTGTTGAAACACCAGGGGCCAATTTCATAGCGCTGCTAAGCACACAAATTTGTTAGCATGACATTTTGGCCTCGATAAAAACACAATTACCAACCAAATTTCCACGTGGTTTTGAGGATAAACAAACAACAGTTGAATAAAAGTAACAAGCAATATGCAACAAATGGAAATAACGGTTGGTAATCCTGTTTTTATCAAGGAATACATTTCATGCTAAGCAAATTTGTGTGCTTAGCAGCGCTATGAAATTTGACCCTGTTCCTACATCCCTACGTTCAACATCCCTTTACGTTCTAATGTTCAGACACCCTAAGTCCCGACAACCCTACAAGTGTATGATCCTAACCCCACCTCTATATACACAAACCCCACCATAGAGTATAGATCACGAGGAATTATCTCAACATAGATGTTTCTGAACATGGTCACCAAGTTAAGAAAACCCCAGGTGAGATCATAGAGCAAGGGTGAGATGAAGAACTTCGAATGGAAGGTCAAACAGAGGTGTCTGTCACCCTAAAATACAAAAATTATTGTAAAATGTGGCATGATGGTGTCTTCTTCAGACACCATCAACATTTCCATTAAAAGTTTCACGTGAGTGATAACATGATGGTGAAGCAAGTGACTGACTTGGGGGACCTCACCACGTGTGAAAGCATGTTAATCAAAATATCAACCATGCGAACGATCGTCTGCACGCTCAGTGAAGACAGAATGCCCGATGCAAATACTTCCCGCCAAAACTAGGTTAATCTGTAATTTGCTCATCAAAAAGATAACAAGAAGCGCTTTCAGGCACACCACCTTGTAGGTATGTCTCAACAACGGTAAGAAATCTTGTAACTTTCGATGTCAAGGGCGGTGTATACCGGTTGCCTTTTATCTTCCACTATTGCCGAGAACCAACTGCTTTATTTTGGAGTTGGGTGTCACTGCGATAAATTGCAAAAGAGGGAAGAAGGAAGGTCATTAGGCCAACCGACCCGGATCCAAAAGACTGTGGAAGTCCACAAACGTTTGAACTCGTGGATCTAAACAATTTTGTTTCGGTCCAAAGTCTCCCAAAAGGTTCGACAGTCTTCCAAAGTCTGAACTCGATTGCTTTAAAGCTTTGAGCTTTTTTTCTTTTTTTGTTCTTCTTGAAAAACCAAGTTGTGTGAATCAAACTCAATCTGTCGGGCAAGACAGTAAAAAGGCAAGAGAGACCCAAACAAAAGTCAATGAATTCATTACGAATTCACAGCACGAATCCCTCCTCAAAGAACCTTCATCAAATCTCCAATGAACAGTTTCCATTTCACTGCAAAATAACACCATCTTCTAGCCAATGCCAAAGCCGACCTATAATTGGAAAATATATTCCACGAGTAGAGTTCCTCAATCGCAACACAGCAGTCATTTCCCCTTTTTTTCTTCGAAGTTCTAACACGTACCGAATCTCCGAGAACCTTTCGCCCGAGCGCGCACGAACAAAGTTTGCTCGCCTGTGTTCCGAGGCGAATTGCCCCACTATAATTGCAACCCGCGGCCGCTCTCTCTCTGTTACGTTGTTGTGTGATTTTGTCCACACGAACGCCCCATTTGTGTACAGTGCCGTGGTTGTAATGAACTCATTAACACACAGGACAGGGTGTAGGGGGACAACGGTCAATAATGATTGCGTTGCTGCTCGTTTGGGTTACTAAATCAAAAGGTGGATGATCACATTTGGTGGAGGGATCGTGAGGTAGGGGATTGAGACACAGTGAACAAGCAGTGTTCTACAGGTGTGCTCTTTATCAAGCTCCTCCCTCCGTCTTTGGCGAAATTTCTGTTGTAATCTGAAAAGGAGATTCAAATCCACAGTCAAAATATGGATAGAATACCTTTTATTGCCACATATTATGTATATACACATATTCAGTGCAATTCACTTTGGTTTGCGGGTATAAAAAAACATTGAAATTACAAAAATACATTAAAACCACGAAGGCTTCACAATAACAAGACATGTCAACTTTAAGAATCATAAGTATTGAGAGTATTAGAGTATTTTTAACTTTGTAAAAATTGCACAGAATGCCTCGTGACAGCGAACGTATACACTTCAGTGATTGACAAACCAAAAGTTTACCAATTTAAACAAAAACGAAAAGAAAAGTGTTTATTTTCCCCCTAGAGAAAGGGTTTACATCACCTTGTAAACCATTAAACCATGGTGCTATGTAAAAAGAGTAGGTCTCATAATTCAAACGTAGACCTACTTACCTTGCAGGAAAATACTGAATGTAAAGACGAACATTATTTTAGCATGTAAAAACGTTTTTTTCATGACATTGTTTTACCCATTTCTCAAAAACTACAGCACCTCAGCGAGTAATATTTTAATGAAAATCTGTTGACCTTGTGTTTTGTGTTACAAAAAGTACCCAAATCATTTAAAGCAAATTCAAAATTACTATCATATTTTGTGAGGAGTAAAACATAGTTTGTAGTTGTGTACAAAAGTCGACAAAACACTATAGGGACCTAGGCTACCATAATCTTATCGTGGCACACAGAACTCCGCGAACAATTTTGAGGAATAGACGTCAGCAATTATAGAATGCCGGATGTAAAATTAACTTGTAAAAATTGCACTACGGGTTGGTTCCACACTACGCCAAGTCGTATAAGGGCAAGGTTGGCGGTGGTGCCGGCGCGTCGAGCCCCACTATATCAGGGCCAAGTCCACGCTCAATACCTGAAGTCTAACGAAGCAGACACTAATGACCATTGTCAACAAAACGTGTGAAGAAGAAGAAAAAAAGACTTATACAAACTGTTGCTCTGTATTAAAAAAAAAACAGTTCACTTTTTAATAATATAATCACGCTTTGACATGAAAAAAACAAAACATGGTTTTCTTTGCGAACAATACGAAAGACTTGATTCAGAATATAAAACCGCATGTATTCCAGGACCCAAATGCATAAAACACTGCTTAGCGAATTGATTTGCTTAGCAAACAATGAGTGGGTACCAGTTGCAACAATGTAAACTTAATTGAATTTTGGCTGATAAACCACTTGCTGCTAAGAATGACATTTCTGTGCTTAGCAAGTTTTTTATGCTTTATACAGGTATTCTGAAAATGGGCACGGGTGATAAGCAACAACGCACAATAACGAATGGAACGGTTTAAACTCGATTTTTATAGGCGCTCATTGAAGTTTGCCCAGTTTCCGGTCGACCTTGAACTTGGCTTAAAACACGGAAGGGTTTAGCGTTCATACCCTGGTGTAGAGACGACGTAAATGACATGATTTTCGGTACTTAAAGGTTTACAATCTGGGATAATTCTTTCCATCTGCAGATAGATAGACATGAAACCCTCCGGCGAACTTGAAACAAAAATACAGGTTTCATTTTATTATCGGGGATTTTGTTTTAATCATTATTAAAAGATGAGCACAGCATTGGTACCACTAAAAGTGTAGACGATGCGACTTGTGACATCACATGTTTACAAAAGAGCTTGGAATTCCTACACGGTCCAAATCTTACAATTTGTGGAGATTGCACTGTCAGATTGTTTTCTGTCTAAAATAGTGAAAACATGTCTTTTTGTGTGATGGCCGATTGAGCCTATACACTGCACTTCTCCTGAAGACGAGCAGAGTATACTGTTTGAAATGTCGAGACCAAACCGGCTCTTCTCAGAGCCAACACAAAAAGAGATTTACACATGGTTGTACCCGCAAGTTTACTATTTATTTGTAGTTTTTTTCCTGTTTCTCCACACCATGCAAAGCTTCAAACAATACTATACACTTTAACAGGTTTGTTATTTTGTGTATGTGTCGGGTAACATTAAGTGCGAATAATGAAAACACCAATTAATGTTGTGTGCGTGATTTTAAGTGTACACATTTCTCTTGAAGACGCAAGAGCTTACTGATCGAAACGTCGCTTCTTTGTACAACAGACGTTCTTCTAAAACAACCCTCATATCAACTCACGTGCATGATATTGTAAGCCGTTCTGGATTGTATTCCTATACGCGGTGCAAAGTTTCAAATCCAGCTATTCATTTATACATATACATTATATTACCACAACCCTTACTGTTATCATTTTGCAGAATGCTTACTAAAATTACATTTTTTTTAACGACAAGTGGGCTTTCGACAAAAGTATGACCAAAGTACGACCCTACCTTTTAATTACTAATAGAACAATGGCATATAATAACCCAAGGCAATGAAGTATCCACTCAGGACTTCTGACGCCTCTAATGCTTTGTACACAAATAAGTACAGATATCACATTGGTTGATAGTTATTATGAAATCTCGAAACAGTAATGGACAGACGCGGGTTCATTATCAACTGAGCAATCGCAGAGTCCGCAGCACAGATACCAAATCTCTCGAGATTACACCAACGAACTTCAGATTCGTAATTTTGTCAGTTTCTTGGAAGGGTCTGAAAACAGGAAGTGCCACGCTCCGAAAGAGCCACAATATAATTCTTTTTAAATTGTTGCTTTTTATAGTTTCTAGGAATGTATAAAAGAGGTTTTTTTTTTTTTTTTTTTTTTTTTTTTAGGAAGAAGGCATTTGCATCGCGTCCAATCAGGGTAGCGCGCGCCGCGCGGCCCCCACCCGCCAAAAGAAGGAAACATTACTGACGGTCGAGTGCGCTTAAATGCGTGTCTTGACGGTCTATACTGGAGATTATTCAACGATTCCTGCTGGTGGGCAGCTTTGAAAATCCCGGCTACATCCGGCCCCGATGAGAAATGGTGAGATTTCATGATTGGGGAGGGAAAGGAGTGGATGAGAAGGAAAGAGTGGGATTGTCTGGAAACAGACGAACTGAATTAATGGGGTTGTGAAGGACTTAAATGCCGTTTTTACAGAGCTTTTTATGCATAGTTCTTAAAGCTTGTGTAAGAAGTATAGCATCCAAGTTGGTCCCAGTAATGAAGACACTGGGTAAAGGGAAACTGATCCCTAACCTCGACCCCATCGCGTTCTCTGTGCGGGGAAGTTGAACACTTGTTTTTCATGGAATGTGTACATTCATGTCAAGCCCACCTTTGCCGAACGAACTGATGTCAAACTTATCACATTATTTGAGTAATACTTTTTGGGGAAAAGTACATCTTTGTTTGCCTATATACAGTTGAAAGTTTCTTTAAAACAAAACCCAAAACCTGCTTTTAGAAGCTGTTCTGATTTTCAACTTCTTGATTTTCAACTTCATTAAGTTTGATATAAGAGATTTTTTAGTAGCAGGTTTGATCGTCCATGGTTTGATGAACTTTAAAACTTCAAAAACGTTGGTGGCGCTCTTAATACGCACCACTAATTTGATCCGATGAGTGCCTTCTAATAGATTGAGGGCGCTGTTTAAACTATCCCAGTAAAGTTCGGTTTGATATTAAAGTTCAACAGAGGGGCAACTGATATAACTCACAGGCGCAGACCGAGCGAGTTTAATGTGCACGAGTTCAAAGGAAAAATAATAATAACATTCACACTTTAGCATTATTGGAATTAGGTGATAATAGTCCACGTGTGAGAGGCAGCGTAAAGGCCTTGTCACACGGGACATGGAGGCAACCAACTACAGTGTATGCTACAACTTATAATATAATAATATAATATCGAAGTCTTACACAGCGCACGTATCTACCAAACAAGGTACTCAAGGCACTGAGTATATACAAATTTTCAGAAAGATAGGTTATTGCAGTGATGAATTCTGAGACCCAATTATTTAGCACCTTATAAGGGTTTACAAGGTGCTACGGCGCATACAGCAGCCACAGCCAGGCACACAGTGGTGAACCCCTTTTCTTGTTGATAAGGGTTCTTTTACATGCGTTACACAACACTCGGGACCAACAGCTTTACGTCCCATCCGAAGGACGAAGCAATGTTTAAGTGTCTTGCTTAAGGACACAAGGTAGCACATGTGTAAAATGTCAAACAATGACATACAATCCCCAAGTGTCTTGCTTAAGGACACAAGGTAGCACATGTGTAAAATGTCAAACAATGACATACAATCCCCAAGAAACATTATGTGAACGTTCAAATGAGAATGTCTTTCCTTCTGTGAGATTGCCTTGAGCTAGTTGCCTGTAAATTCCCTCGTTTGGTAATGACAATAAAGCACGAACAATTAGTACTCAAAGGAATTGTATACTAAAGCAACTGAATTTCTACTTCTGAAAATTGTTTCAATTTTTCATCGAAAGATATCCTCTTTGTGGTCGAATTCTTTCGACTAGTAACTGCTGTCAAAATTGCCAAACTGATGACAGAGAAAGCACTTCACGGCAAAACTTTAAATCTAACCTAGACATTCATCAGCTACCTGTCTTCTTTTGAAGGCGAAGTGAACACCGAGAAGAATTGACAAAAAGGTCCTTTCCTCTAAGATTGGCAATAATCCGAGACATTGATTATTTCATTGAAAAGCGTGCGATAAAACCATGGCTTTGATGCAAAAGAGATAGTTACTTGTAACCGGTACTGTACCAAAGTGTCACGAATTTCTGTGCATCTTTTATATTGCAGTTTTACCCTTTTCCGGCTTCTAGTCTTTTGAAAGTCACACAATAAAAACGGGTAGAAACTTGCCATTGAGGCTGGGATTCTGTGAATGAGCACGAATGAAACATAAGTATTTTCTTTGAGTTGCTTTTTATCTTTTGATGGAGTGTTCTCCTTCCGGCTTCTAAACGATGAAGTATCTATTCTTCTTTTCGAATCGTCACGCATTGTCCCTTTAAGTTGTCGATGTACAGATACGTTGCAATTCGAAGTGTGGGGGTAATACTTCTTAAACCGATACACAAATACTTGTGTTAAAATTGCGCGGGAAAAAATAATTATCGTCATTGGCGTTTGGCGCTCATTGGGGAGTTGCCGTCTCAGACGACCGGCGCCTTCCCGCCAAAAATCCCCAGTGAGCGCGGAAAAAAAAAAGTTGAGGATAAAAAATGTCTTGTCTCTTTCTCATTGCATTGAACGGCCGGCAATGAAAGGCGCGAATCAATGCTCGTTTCACACAAACACATGGGAGCTTCTGATCAGATTTGAGAAAATGGAATTTCCTTGGATAAGAATCTCTTAAGATTTTTTTTTTATATTTCCCCCCACTCTCTCTCGAACAAGAAGCTCTTAGAGCAACCCACGGGGGAAATCGCCTCGGGGAACGGCGGCATGGCGTGTAGGGGGAGAGATAAAATGAGCAAGCGGGAAATGGAATAATAAAAAAAAAAACTGAAGGGAAGTGGGAAGGGAAGCTGCGGCTGACCCTGAACTTGGCTCGAGCGGACGGTAGGAGGTTGAGGCGTGAGAGGGAAAGACACTGATAAACCCGTCTTTAAACATCCGGCTAACAAAATCCCTTTCCTGTACACCCCTCTGATCAATTGATTGACCAATTATTGCACTTGCTCCCCACCATTTTATGATGACGAAAGAGTTTTAAACACGAGGAGCCAAACTGATTGGAGATCAAAAGACGAAAGTGAATGTTGAAAACCCTTCAATGTTAAAACTTTACTTTTGATTGCTGGCTGTATCTATGTGGGTTCGATGTGCAGGGTCGAAGTTGTGGGTTGGAACACAGGGAGGGGATGCTTTGGGGGTGTGGCTCACAAATTCCCCCTATTTTTTCTTCTGTTGAATTCAAAAACACACCTTCAAGTCCCGACTGCAAAATAACACAACCGACAGGGTTTGACCAACAGCATGGAAGTAATTTGTACATAAAATTGCAAAAAAAAAAAAAAAAACTGTTTTGTTTTTAGTTTTTAGATGAGAAACTGAATTATACGCATCCGAAACAAGCAACGATTACTCTATTAGATTGTTACTATTTCTTCTCTTGTTTTTAAAACATGTTTTCTTTCCACATGAAGGGAATTTATGAAAATTTTCATTTTGGGACAACGGCTGGATCTAATTTTGAAGTATCTTTGTGATGCAGAATAATTTTCGAGGAGGGAAATCGAGCTTGCTCAAGTGTAAGTTTTGGAAAGGGTAACCAAATTATAAAGGTTCAACTGTTGTTGGCATGAAGAAACAAACTTGCCTTTATTCCATTTTGTTACCAGACCGTAAATTCTTGCCAGTGCTCCGTTTGGTACAATCTTTCATTACAATCAACATAATTGTTATTTTGGTTTGTTGACTGTTCTGTTGTATGTAATTTTCCTCCAAATCAATTAATTCATCAAAAAATGCCATTACAACTAGTTTGAATATGTGACCAACTCCATCATTTCGTGTGAGCAGAATACAACAACGACCTGCACTTCAGCTGAATTAATAAGAATGATCACAAACAGCAAAAAAAAAAAAAAAACAACACTTTTGACATCCCGCTTCCCAAAAAAGAGTTGGTCCTCAAAATGGTTTTGATCTTCCAAAACAAAACGTTATCCCACCGACTCCAGCCTTGACTATGATTACCCTTGGCCCCTCTCTTTCCTACCCGCAACAAATCCTCTTCGCCAACCCGTTCCGAACAAAGAGAAACTCACAGCGATATACCAGTTAATTTTTCATTATGAAAACAAAGTATTCTGGGCAATTACTGAGGAAGGAAAAATAGGAAGCTGTGAGTGGCGGTAGTACTAGTCAAGAGTCTGATGGGGGGGGGGGGGGGGACTTAAAACATGTCCTTCGGGCCGAGAAGGGCAGATGGCTGGGATGAGAGTCCACCCATCATTCCCGGACTTCACGTATGCTTCTCCCCGCTATGCATATTTTATGAGCTCAGCAGACGAGGACTTGAAAATGGCGGGAAGATTGTGATGGAGGTAAAAATAAGAAGAAGAAGAAGAAGAAGTCTGCTCCGGCATGCGGGACGAGGATTTAGATATTATGTTAAATAAATTAGTTGCTAGTCCTTGGTGGGTAGGTTGACCACTCCAACTGAAGGTTGTTATTATGGCTTTGTTGTTGTTTTTTTGTTTTCAGTCGGTAGATTCTGGCGTGTCTTCGTACTGCCAACTATACTTTAAGCTACTTCGTTTTAAAGCATGTTTCTACTGGTAAGGGTAGGGTCATAGCTTTTGTTGTCAAAGATATTTTGATACTTTAGACCAAACTATACAAACAAAGCCACATGTAAAAGTTTCAGGTAAAAGAGTTTCTTGCTAAGGGGACAAACACAGCAACAACCGCTAGGGTGTTTGAAGCATCTCTGGCCGCAGCATTCAAGTTTGAATCTTTTCCAAAACCCGACTCGATTCAAATAGCTCGGTAGGATTTAAACCCACAACCTTGTAATTGCAGGTCCAGCAGTCTAACCACTGGACCACGGTGACCAGAGGTTTGCATTCGTCTGCTAAC
This sequence comes from Asterias rubens, assembly GCF_902459465.1. Taxonomy (NCBI): domain Eukaryota; kingdom Metazoa; phylum Echinodermata; class Asteroidea; order Forcipulatida; family Asteriidae; genus Asterias; species Asterias rubens. Next base: position 1,842,119 of record NC_047083.1, read on the forward strand.
CTCTGACCTGTAAGCACGTCAATACTGAGTCACACAATGCTAGATATGGTAAGAGAGGCAGTTCCTTTAACGGTAGATAGTTCAATTCCGAGTCGAGTTTGCAACCGTGACGGTTTGTGGCACCGTGCAAAAAGAAGGGCGCCCTCACTTTTCACAACTCGCAAAACCCACATGAAGCCAATTCGACTGTGAATTAAGTACATACGAAGAACAACCGAAACAAAAAAGGGCAGAGTGCTAGAGATATTTCTCAGCGACCTGGGAAGAGAACGATTCCATATGGTCTGTATACTTTACATATACAGATATCAATAAAGAAAACAAAAATCAAGAAAAAGTTACGATTCTGAATGTTGATTTAATATTGAGGGCGAACCCCCCTTTTTAATACAAAAATGCCAAGAAAGGGTTGGACAACAATTGCACAAAACAAAAATAAAATAAGAGAGGAGCAAAGGCATCTATCTATAGAGGGGTGAGTCTAGCCGAGCGCGTCTAATAAGCACTTTGGAAGCGCGTCGTCATCGTTAATAATCCAGAGTTGGAAAGGTTCGGGTCGGAGGTAGTGGATGCCACGACAAAGAACAGCAGCAGCGGGGGGGGGGGGGGGGGGGGGGGGGGAGAAAATAGAGAGCGCCAAGAACTGTGGACAGCTCTGCGATGTTTTACAACTGAGTCTCCAAAAAGAGAATTGGGTGTTTTTTATTTGTGGTCAAACTCTTTGCAGGAGGAAAAAAACCTCGCACTTAATAAAATTGTCAACAATTAGACTTGGGGTTGCGGGTGGGGAAAAGGGGGGGGGGGGGGGTTGGAAACCTCGAAGTGGCCGGAATTTATAGAGCTGTTGGTTTATAGAATTTGGACGGTTGATGGTGATGGTGATAATCAAATTAGAAAGGGCTTTTAATTTGTGGAAGAGGTTTGGTGATAAGATGGACAATTATTATTGCAAGTTTTGTTAAGAACAGGTCAGTAACGGTCAATAAAGGTCTTGACAAGATTGAATAAACACTTGACAAGATTGAATAAACATTTTTGATAAGTCAAAAAGACCTTGTTCCAACACTTTTGTGAGCAAACTAGGCTTTCCAGCGAAAGTCGCTGACGTTTTTTATTTCTTTTCTGTTTAACTATACTTTTATTGTGCTATTTTATGAAATTTAATGTTTGTATCCATCGTTTCATTGGCGCTTGCGCTTTTGGACGTGGCTGACATTAAATAAATGAAATAAATAAACTTCATCTCTTTGATAATCGTGTACTCAACTTCTTGTCCACTATTCAGCTTCATTCTATAATAAAGTTTGTTTCTGTTGGTTTTTAGAGACGCTTCCAGTGTGTACTCATTGTTCATACGATGCAACATCGTGGCATGCATCTAAAACCAAAGAGTTTTACTTGCTAAGTGATTTAGAATAATACGAGCGACTAGAAACAAGTCTATTATGCACATCTCTTCGTTATAAATAATGACACATCACCGCAATTTGTGTTTTGTTTTGTTTGTCAAAACAATGTTTTTAACGACATGAGAGGCTACATAGATTCTTCAGATGAAATGTTTTGATGGTTAGTGTTTTTTTATTCGTTTAAAAAGTTGATAATACAAAAAAAAAATGTTTTGTTGCTTTTTCGAAGCCTCTGCGCAGGTCTGGTTCTGGGCTCCGTTTTATGTTGGAAACACTTTGCAAAATGTACACTGCTCAAAAATTGATGGGCGACCCTAAGCCTGAGCTCATGCCGATGTTTGGAAAAGGCCCTTTGTTACACTCGCCGATGACAGCAGATTTTTTTCACTCAAAGTTCACTCCATATGGACAGAGAAAATAAAACGGCTAAAATGCCACCAATCACTCATGCTGTGCCCAATCCCTCCAACTGACATTAAGTCTTCAATATGGTAATTAGCACTCAAGGGACAATCCAACAAAATTTGGCGGGAAAGAGAAGAACAAAAATGGCGCGAAGATGATGGAAGTGGTGCAGCATGGAAACAAATGGTGGTCGCGATCATTTTTTAGTGTGTGAAATAACGCGCGGTTGATTAGCTACGGATTTAGTGGGCGCTGTTAAGAGCGATGTGGGGGACTTTTTTTGTGTATCTTCCTCTCTTCCCGAGTCCTTTCTGAGGTTGGGAGGTACTTGAAGGAGATGGGTCGCACTTGGAGAGGGAAGGAGATGGGGTTCTGGTGAGTTTGACGAGGGAGGAAATTACTTGTGTGGTGGGATTGAAGACGGCAATCACCAGTCTCCAGGACCGGTGGGAATAACCCACGTATTTGGGAAGCCCTTTAAATAACGTCAGTTGATTGACGCTATAGGCCAATCATCAACTTAACAAAAACACAGCCTTTTTGTTGGCACTGTGCGCCCTTTTTCGTGTCTCGAGACGATGTGGTGGATATCACAGGTTTCTGACTTTTTTCTTTTTCAATGATTTGTTTTCCTTCTTCTGGAATTTCTTTCGCCCGATTGAATTGTTTATGCCTTGATGCTGATTGGGTGGATTAATATAGTACGGAGGAGTCAGGGAATTAAGTGACACGAACGGAGCCTATAAACGGTGGTCGAGAGATTTAGGGGATCAACGATAACAGAAAAACGAAGAGTCTCCAAAATCCCGGTCTAAAAAATGTGATGAGCCCAGTTTAAAAGTCCAGCTTAAAACTGAGATATGGCATCGCTGTCGATATCAAAATCATGAATATGACGCATTGGACTATGACTTGTCAAAATATTTGTATGGAAATGTACATTTTCAACTTATTTGCCATTATCATTATGACCCATTTTGGGGTTGTTATTTTCTTTCTGGTGTTTTTTTTTTCGAGTGAGTCCTATCGATTTTCGTTGAGGCGAGGTCAACTTTCAAACTATGTGTTGCCAAACTTTCCTATTTGGTCAAACCATTATGTAAAACATATTGACTGGAAGGTCCAAAAACTAACACTATGGACTGCTAGTGAGTAAACAAAAACAATACTAATGCCCTACTAACCTTCTTTTTTGCAGTTTTCAACCTCGTGCACGTGGTTCATCTGCGTCATGTGCTGACCGGGCATGGAGGCGTTTGGAGAATACCACGTGCCCGGCCTCGGCCATTGTCCATTGAGCATGCGCAGTTTATCAAACATGGCGTCGTGTCCCATGTTCTTCTCTGCAGCCAGGCTTCGTAGCACTCTATTGATTGATGAGACCTGAAACAGTCGTAGAGGAAAACGGAGAAAATAAGTATCAACGAGAATCACCGAGATTTAAACGAGAACGTGCGAGGTGTTACCATGATACATTAACTTAAGTCAATCTCTTATGAACAATTACTTCAAAATGCCCTTTGAAAGTTTTAAGTATAGTTAAAACTTCCCGTTATGTTTGTAAGCTTTAAAGATTTGTGTCAACAATTCATTATAATACCGCCCTCTGTTGACAGTTTCAAAAACGCCACAGCAAAAAGCATCAGTCCTTGCTCATTTTGAAAAGGTGAGACAAAAAATACATTATGAAAAAGTGCATATTAGGATAATCTCATGCTCTATTAGGAGAGGGGTTTCTAGCGAGTTGTCAGGTGAGTATGACAGACAGTGAATCTCCACCTCCCTCGGGTGTGAGCATCTTACAAAGATCGCGCAAAAAAAAAAAACACTGAGCGCCGAGCGCGAACCATTCACCAAACTCTGCCTCAGAATGTGCTCTAAAAACTCCGGGAATAGACGATACCCCCCCCCCCCTCCATCACAAAGGAGAACCGAGTAATGCTTCCCCACGCGTGTATTAGCAGAGCAAAGGGCACGGCACTAATCGTGATTTGTAGGGGAAATAAAAAAAGGCGCGAAAATGACTGTGGTTTAAACTTGATTTGGCGCCCTTCTGTGACCCGGTGGGACCTAAAGTGCGTTCGGTGTGACATATTGACACCTTGCTCTTCACAGGCATTTTTTGTCTCTCGTCTATTTCTTCTTATACAACTGGTTAAAATGACAGCCGCTGATGTACACTATTAAGTTGAATCACTACTTAGGTTTGATTGGCAGCCAGGAACTGGGGAGCAATTTATTAAACAACAGCTGAAACTAATGATGACACATCTTTTAGGCGCCTTTTTGATAGTGTTTTTCTTTGCACTGATGGCTCGGCTTAAAAAAAAGCATACGGTTCGGTCCGGACCCGAGGCAGAAACACAAAATTAAAATTTGAATGCAATGATACATTTTGTTACTAAGGATGTGATTGGATTCGGGTTTAAATTTAAATAAAAGATCATTTGAACAATGGATTGCACTCCAAGTTGCCCGTTCCAAATCTTACCCCCCCCCCCCCTGCTCCCAAGCTAACTTGGAAACGCTACCCAGCAAATTTATCATCGGTCGACAAAACCGACAGGAGTGATGACAATTTCTCTACTTACAAAAATGTACAGGTCAGTTTGTCCGTCGAGCAATGGGTTTGTCCTTGCCGAGGTGTCGCCCGTTTGTTTTGATTTACAATAAAAAAAGCCGAGGAGTAGATTTACAGCGACCGTAAACCTTCTTCATTTAGTGGGAGTATCAAAGTCTATTTTGCCCGTCGACCCTGCTCGCTTTATCCCGGTTTGGTTGGTCTAAAGGTTGTCTGACAGCGAGTGCTTGGGTTATGATGATAATTAAAAAGCATATTGACGCATATTATAAACAAAGGAAGTGTTAATTAGAGCCGTTAGGAATTCTCTTACAACGGCATGCCATGAGATAGTAGAGGAAAGACGGTGTCCTATGACATTCAATGTGCATCAGGCGTAAGTCTGTCACAGGACTATTTTGCCCTGTACATAGCTTTTAGGTAAAGTTCTTCAGCGATCTGAGGGGACAGTTTCAGAGAGTTGCTTATGACGTCATGGTAATGTGTTTAGTTGCTGTTCTCGTCAGATGTTATAGGAAATGGTTTCATTTTTTAAGGAAGGAGCAAAATAAACCAAAAGGGCAAAATTTTCAGTAAACATTTGTGAAAAATTTGTAATGTGTATTGTTAGCCTACTATGTGTAGCTTTTACCCTAACACTGAATAAGGCCTACACATTTGAAGAGTATGCTTTCATCTACAATTATTATTGATTACTAATTAAAAATGTGCAATATTCAACAATAAACATGAAAGTGTTCATTTCAACAGACCACATTGTACACACGAGAATCAGTTGACAGCAAATCGAGACAATTTACATGTCAACCAGGTGGGAATCACTGAAAAGAATTCATTTTTAAATTAGCAAGAGTGTGGGAGGGAAGAGAAGGGGAAAAAAATCGACACTCAGCGAAACAAAAACAATTTATCAATATTATCTGATAACAAAAAGTGCAGGCAGTTCACAACATGCGGGTATGCTGGGAAGACTCGATGTGGGTAGAGGCCCCCTGCTGAGCCCGGTGAATAGAGCGGGAACGGGAGGCCAACGCTGGGCCGTGCTAGCGCGCCGGGGGACGGTGTTATGAATCCGCCATATCCGCCGGGAAAATTCGCGTATGGCGCAAACATTACATTCACAAAACATACAGGGCATGATTACTTTTTTTAGGAAACCCACTGAGAAATTCGCAAGTAGATATTATTATTGTGATATTGAAAGGAACATGAGGGAAAGGTATTTATTTGTTTTTGTTGACAGGAAAATGGCAACCTGTTGAGATGGAAATTGTTTCTCTTTTCGTTTCGAACAAAAACATTTAATATACAACAAACTTGAAAAATAATTAAATTTACAGGGAGCGTAGAAACCATTCTCCACGAAAAACTGAAAAGTAAATATCAATAGTTTTAATTTGTTCACAATTAATATTTATATAGGCCCCTTATAAAAATATATTTCAAACTTGTAAGACAATTACTATTACATTTGAATTGGCATTCAAATTTAATGCACCCCTTTCTCATTAAAAAAACAACCTTCCTTCGGCTTACTTATTTGATAAGTAAACTCATTATGACAATTTTAGCAGTCTTAGTTCGTTACGTTATAAACAAACAAAAACGTGTTTACTTGCAGTATTATTGTGGTGTTTAAAGGCAGTGGACACTATTGGTAATTGTCAAAGACTAGCCTTCACAGTTGGTGTATCTCAACATATGCATAAAATAACCAACATGTGAAAATTTGAGCTCAATCGGTTGCAATCAAAGTTGCAAGATAATAATGAAAGAAAAAATCACATTTGTCACACGAAGTTGTGTGCTTTCAGATGGTTGATTTCGAGACCTCAAGTTCTAAACTTGAGGTCTCGAAATCAAATTCGTGGAAAATTGCTTCTTTCTCGAAAACTATGGCACTTCAGAGGGAGCCGTTTCTCACATTGTTTTATACCATCAACGTCTCCCCATTACTCGTCACCAAGATAGGTGTTATGCTAATAATTATTTTGAGTAATTACCAATAGTGTCCACTGCCTTTAAACCATAGAAATATGAAATTCATCAGGTATACTGATATGAAAACACAGCACCAAGAAAATAGCCCCATGTAACGTGGTTTATAAATAGATCGATTGCTTTTGGCTACAGCTTATAAGATCCCCATGACAGGAACTGTAAGTGATGATAGTTATTTGCAATATCGTTTTTTTAACAAGACAAGATGAGTAAATTATAAAACTGACCTTGACTTTGACAATTTATTTCTGTCAATAACATGTTTCTTAATTGAACCGTCGATCCCTTGAAAAATGATTACCGTGGTTCAGTCCTCCCCCACTGATTATAAACTCGATATCTTTTCTTCTTTAAATAAAGAAAAGAAGAAAGATAACCCCTCTTTCTTAATCAACTTGTCTTGATATTCTCCATGAAGTCAAGTACAGTGGGACTGTCCATCATATAGTATAGGGGAGATCCGACTTGGAAGGGGGATCGATAGTAACACGACGTTTGTATCTCCGACGTGTCATAATCGAAGAGGTACGATCATTGCGGGTTTTTTAACCTCGGTGGAGCGAGCCGAGACGGATCGAGGCCCCCGTGTCTACGAGCCCAGCCGCCCGTCGCCACTCGTTCTGGAAACACGGTGAAATGCGTTTTCGCTTACTTTCATCGGACGCGTGAGCTCGTGAAATTGGATAGATTTTTTTCTCTCTTCGTCGTGCTCTCGCCACGACCGGTGCGTTAGGAGCGAGGTCCCGGGTGAAGGACGGCCAGCGTACGGCGGCAATGATCGCGATTTTCTCGGTGCAGTCAGACAGAAGAAGCCAACGGCCGTAGAATTCGGTCAACATCGAATAATGAACTGGGAGAATCGAAGGAAATATAGATAACTATTACACTACTAGGTGGAAATTGTACATTAAAATTGTACCAAGTGAACCTTTGTATCTGTAGCCTAACTAGTTGATAAATTAATGTTCATGTAATTCAACACCATTCTGTTCACAGAATTATTTTACTAGACTAACAATGTAAGATATTTCTTCTGTTTTGTAAAAAAGTATGGAGATGAAAAATATCTCACTTTGAAGATGTTATTTATTTATAATTGCAACCCCAGTTTGAATTAAAGGAATAACTCTAATTCAAAAGAAAGGTAAACATGAAATATATTACAAACAGATTAATCGCTTTAAGTTTAGACTTTTATATTAAATTATGTTTTTTCTTCATTTATCATGCAATCGTTTTAAGGTAAAATCATGATGCCACACGGTAACACAACGATCAGTCACAAACAGCTTAAGCATCGATGGAATTTCCTCACTAAAATAATGAAGAAAACAAACCGTGGGTCCCCCCCCCGGATTTATAAAAGAAGGGGAAATAATAAAAACTCGTCGATTCTCTAATCCCGCCGAATCCAAGGTTACCAATAATCGTGTATCACGGTCTATAGGACCGGCTTGCCTCAGGGTTCAGTCCATGGTCTATCGCAGCCTGAAAGCCGTTGACATCAGAGCGGTATACACCAAGTTCACGGACACACCAGTACCGGGTGTATTTCGGGTGGGAGGTCCCGTCTTTTTGGGGTTGTTTGGCCGGCTCGCACCCAAGCGAACGGAGCGATTTATAGGAGGGCATAGTTGAGAGTCACACAAGCGAGTATTCAGACCTAATTTTCGGTGAACCTAGTCCCCGTGGTCGTTGGAACCAATGAAGGGAATTTTATTGACAGGGTATAATAGGCGAGGTGCAACCCCCAAATCATGCGGAGATGATTTCTAATGTTGTTCTTTCACGAAAAGATGGAACGCTCTCCCGTTGTGGAAGTTTCAGTGTGACGTCACAACTGGGAACCGCCCAGTCCTTTAAGAAAAGCATTCCCAGGGACTATGGGAAACCGAAATGAAAATAATCACATCCACAATGAAAACCCAAAACACGATTTTGATACACAATGTACTGAATTGAATTGAGTTTTGATTGAACTGAATCGTGAAAAAAAAAGTCTGCAATTGGTGCAGTTTCAAAATGTTTTAAAGCACACAATAATCAATTGGTTTAACAGGGAAAGTGATTGTCCTTTGTTTCTCTTCAAAGGCAGTGTACACTATTGGTAATTACTCAAAATAATTATCAGCATAAAACCTTACTTGGTGACGAGTAATGGAGAGCAGTTGGTGGTATATAACATTGTTAGAAACGGCTCCCTCTGAAGATTTAGAATTGGAGGTCTCGAAATCACGCATCTGAAAGCACCCAACTCCGTGTGACAAGGTTTTTTTTTCTTTCGTTATTATCTCGCAACTTCGACGACCAATTGAATTCAAATTTTCACGTTTTTTTTTGTGTGTGCATATGTTGAGATACACTAAGTGAGAAGACTGGTCTTTGACAATTACCAATAGTTTCTACTGTCTTTAAACCTCAAATGAAAGTGTTTTTGTATTTTAAACTTGCCCGTTTGTGTTTGGTGAAAAGAGAGAAATGCAGATATTTTCGTTTGCCCTCTTCCTCTGAAAGGCTTAAATGAAAAATCCTATTTTTATAGTTGCTCGGGTTGGCTGCGTACTTTTTACATCCGAGCATCAAAACACTCCAGCTTTCTGGCTCGAAATTAAAATCTGTCAGGCCACGGACTCTTCCCTACCATCATAACACCAACGCACTGTACAACGGGCCCATCGGATGCCGGCACACATGCATACTATACGTGGGGGTGCCGCAGGGCACGATGCTTGGCCCCGCCCAGAATTCGATCCGTTCTAATATGGGGCCAAATCTTGTCACGCACGTTCTTTTATTGCCTGCTTACTTTCCAAAATACCACTTTCGTTTGAGCGCCAATGCCACAGATCGTCTGCCGAGTCTACGCTTACTTTTTCAGCTGGCATCTCGCTTCGGTGAAAACACATTTCTTTTTTTCTATTTTTTTCTTTTTTTTTGGGGGGGGGGGAGGACAATTCTCAAAATATTTAAATGTGACCGAAACAAGGTTTAACCAACGGAAAATATTTCAGGTTGTTACTTCATTTGTGTTTCGTTTCATCACCATCAGTCATTCCAACCACGTTGTGTTCAACTAACAGACCATAAAACAAACGTGTTGAAATATCATCAAGTTTAGGTTGTCGTGTTTTCGCAGACGGGATTGTTACAATTCTATCTTGGATTCGTACAGAATTCGATTTGATTCAAAATGAAAACAAGTAATATTTGTGAGCGATTACTTTCGCACTTTAGAGGGGATAACATTATCAAAACAATTAGCTTGTGAATGTGTCCACATTGTGACACAAGAACAACACCTTGTTGTTATCAAAGCTTGAAAACCAAAAGCTCTTTTCAGCCAGTTTCCCTCAACGAATATGTCCTCTTTCAACATGTTAGGCCCTCTTGTCGTGTTTGCCTTGTACCCTTTTACATGTCACCGAAACCAGCAGTGCTTACAATTATGAAGAAAGGGACAGCGAATAAGTTGAGTTTTGGTGGCATGAGAGGGCGCCCACTGTTGACTATTTGTTTATTGGTATTGTCCAGTGGCACAACAAGCATTTTTGTTAACTTAAAGTTTAAATCAAAGGAGGTTTTATGAAACAATTCACATTTGTTCAAGCACCAAGACCCGCAAAGGAATACCTGCTTATTTCCATTAATAAAAAAATTGCTTGGGATTACTATGTTTGCCAAAATTAAATAACTTCGAGTTTTGAAGAGAAAAAACTGCCGATAATAAAAATGAATGGTTGGTATCATAAGAACCGAAAGGCACGACGTGTAAAGCGTTTAGAGCAGTACTACTCACCCAAGTTGATTTAGACTTGATAAAGAATAACAAGCGAGCGAAAAGTGTTTTCCAACCACAAATTCTAAACTCTAAACAAAATATATATATAAAAGAAAAAAGAAAACAAAAGAAGAAAACAAAAGTACAAAGCACCCCCCCTGAAAAAAAAAAAAAAAAAAAAAAAAAAGTAAAAAGAAGGGTCGAAGCTGGTGAAAGGGGGACATACGGGGCACACAGGGTATACCGTCTCACGGTCGATTTAAACCCACCAATGGGGGCAACCAAGCATCAGTAAGAGTGTGTCGGCCTAACCTTGAACGGGTGTAGATTGCTCTGTGGTGATTATCAAAACATTCCCGAGGTCGAAGGCCAAAGTTATGTGAATGAATATTTATCAGACGGTGCATGGAGAGGGCATTGTGATCGCGTTTTGAATGGAAGGTTGGGGCGGGGCGGGGGGGGGGAGATATTTAAATGGAGATTCGTTTGTAACTCACAAACGAAATAATAAAATATACAATTAATTTGTATAGTAAAAAAATTTATCACACTTATGCTTTGAACAATGCTTTTCGAATTTCAGAATTTGTAGTTTCGAATGATGCTTTTAGATTCATTTCAAATATATTGATCTATAATTCAAATCAATTAAATTCATAAGCAGAGGAACGGCCTAGGCCCAAAGTCTAGTGAAATGTTATTTTTGAGTCAATTATACTTTCTTTTTCAAAACTAAAAAACCGCGCATTTATTTCTCGGATCAGCATCAACCCACGCTTTTAAATGACAATTCTGTCAACAGATTTCATAAAACAAAATTAATTACTGCTCCATTGTTAATTAAATGAAATAATCTAAAACCATTTAATTCGCTATACAAACTGGCTTTCAAAGAACTTACTATTTTGAAAAGATCTGCATTGCATTTTCATGGATTAAATTCCGACAATGAAAACACAATGTGTGAAAAACTCGCCGACTTGTTTTGATTTTCCCAAGAGTCAATCGAAATGAGAATGGGAAAACGGGTTCTCTGGAGACTATCTAATTACCGTATGAGCGTTAGTAGGTCTTTGCTTCGCCAGCAGTTCTCAAGGTCTAATACGAGTGACGTAGACTCTTCCCAAGTCGGTTGTTTCCCCTTATTCCCACGAGGTTAGTCCAGCTCACGATGCTATGTCATTCATTATGACAAACCATGACAATTTAGCTCAGTTTAAACGGATGCAATCATATAATTGAAGGCCACACATACCACACTCTTGTTAGATGAACTGTTTTCGCAACAAAGACAAATTTCTATTCCGTATGGTGCTTCCCAAAAATCGTCTCCCACAAAACAGTGCGTTGGCGCATTTTATTTTGTCCACCATTAATTCTAGCATGAAATGAACAACAATACCCCCCCCCCCCCCCACATTCAATCCCACGAATCACCACCTTGATGGAATGCGCATCTCGGCAATCGTTTAGGACATCTCCGATTCAAGGAACAGTAACAAAGCTTATCACCAAGTTAAATTGTTTTGCCAGTAAAAGAAACGCGAAATCTTTCTCGTATTTTTTTCCGCGTTCGTTTTGCAAAGTCTATACACCCATACGGCACGCTTTACTGTGGTGTGAGGAGGACGCTTACCCAACGTTCATCTATACAGAGTTGTTGGCGATCCGTAATTATTTACGGCTCATCTTTTTTTCTCGTTATTTTCTTTTGTTGAAAAGAGGAGCAAAGGGGCTCTTTGAAGTTTACCGAAGACGTGTTAGAACCACGGCACGGGGTCTTGAACTTCACATTATTGTCACATTTTGTGAACCTATTGTTCTTTACCATGGGAATGTTTTGTTACATTGGGTCATTCTTATCAAGAATACAATATTGTGTCTTAGAAACCATGTAACGATTTGTATGTCTGTTATTCAGCACACTTTTTCTTCTTCTTGACCTATCAGAATTTCCCACAACTTGCACGTTGTACATGTTCTACACAGACAGTGTAAACACAACTAGTATCACTATCGCTCGTCCATCATTCATGAATAATGCATATACATTTGCATGGCTTATTGTTTGCTACCCGCGCAAGCGCATTTGTGCAACAGGTCAAGAAATGCCTATGACGTAATACCAGTGGAAAGAAGCTGAATTAAACTCAATTTAATTATGGTTTCATTGTTTAAACATGAGCTCCCTTTTGGGGATGGAGTTGTCCACCATATTATTTGAAATTCAGTATTTTGTATATAAACCCAGCCCGAAAGTGATTTTAATTTCCGTACAAACAAAATTTCCCCTCATGTTTTTTCAATAGATTTTGTTATTGTAAACCACAACCACTAAGTAATAAAAAAAACCTAAAAATTAGAATAAAGAAATCCTACTAACATCGTAATAAGTTTTGATAGCGTGCTCAAAAGCAACCCACTAACAGCAATTGTACATTATTATGAATAAATAAACACACTACCGCCTGGTGAAGAGAATAACAAAAAAACGTACTTGAACCTTCATATTCTGGAGCTATTCATGCCAATTCTAATGATAACAACTGCTATATGTGGTTACAACACTGGGTCGGCTAGAAAGCAGCGTCACGGCAGTCATTCTGGAGCCTGCTTTCCTCCCCGCAATGCCGGCCGACGAGGGAAAGAAAAACACGGCGGGTCTTTGTTCTCTGAGCTCCAACTACCCCGTACACCGCGGTCAAATGTACTTTTTTCTCCCTTTCTTTTTAAGAAGGGACCCTTTTGATTTTTTTTTTCTTCTGCTCTCTTTATTAACGTTGTAAAGAAAAAGGTGGTTCTTTTGGAGAACAGTCTTTTGAAGCAGCGTTTCCTATATGGTTTTTTATTTTATTGACTAGGTGTTGTTTAGGGGCTGGGGGTCGAAGAGGAGATTGTTTAGTTAAGGGACCCCCATCTATTATAGAAAATTTTCTAAGGTTTTGTTGTGTTGATAAGAAATATTTCATATTGTAGTTTGACGCAATAACTGGCTCTTGCCAATGGACTATACTAACGTGGCTTCCGGATTACGAGTGAGAAAGCCTCCGAAGTTCAAGATCAACGATTTCTATCTGATCGACTACAATTTTTATTTTTTTTCAAGCTCATAAAAACGAAATTCTAATTTTACATGTTTTTTTAATCTGGGAAGATTTGGAATCAAGAACTCAAGTTGTTTTTATATTTTGTTACAGAAAACTTCAAGATTGAAATTTCAGAAGCTCAAAGAAATTACTAAAGGCTTTGAATCAGTTCATCATGATTGCAAGAAAAAACTTTAACAATACATCGACAATTTCGTTGAGCATTGAATGTGGAAGCGAATTATTGTTGGTGTATTTGTTTTTGTTTTTCAGGAGCATCCCGTAGTGCCCAGAGACAAACAAGATCAATTGAGTACCAGGTCTGACAAGTCTTGTTGTTGTTGTTGTTGTTGTTGATTTTGTTGTTTACATTTCTGTTACATTCTGCTATACAAATAAATTATTTTACATTGCAACTCTAAATAGTATTGCTATATTCACTTTAGGCCAACTCCCTTATTTTGATTTATTGAAAATACGTGTCTAATAGAAGTTTGTTAACAAGTTCTGGATTATACTACATGCCGTTTTCGAAAACAAGGTTGAACATGGGCTTCGTCCAATTGCTTGAAGCCCTATATTAGGAAAGCACATGCTTTCTAAATAACTGACAGAGCCCAATCCCAATTCGCCGTGGTTTCGAAAACGGCCGTACACATTCACCGTCTGTCTCAGAATCATTTCCACCCATCACCCACAGAGGGCGGTCGAGGTAAACAAGACAAAAAAGAGAGGAAACTTGACTTACACTTGGAATGTTCTCCTGTGTGCACACCTTCTCAGCCAGGAGCCGGTCTCTTATCTCCCAAGCAAATATGGACGGACACTCTCTCTTGTAGTGGGCGACTCGGCTGACCACCAGAGGGGTGGCTACCCGGGGCTTACTGCCCCCGATAGCCCTGGGTCGGATGGAACCCGTCTCGTAGTATCGGCCTAGTATCTTGGAGACGCATCCATTGGACACCTGGAGGATACGGGAGATATCGCAGGGCCTGGCCCCACTGTGGGCGAGCTCTACGATCTTCTGGCGGGTGGTGTCAGGTAGGGGGCGGCCATTGACAAACATTCCGCCGAGTTGATTGACTCCACTATGACCTGTATGCAAATGAGACATGTGACAATGAGACTTATGCAAATGAGACATGTGACAGTTACTCTTATGCAAATGAGACATAGCAATAAGACGTATGCAGATGGGACATATCAATAATTATACATTTGCAGTTAGATACCTATGCAAATGAGACATGAAAGGTACATTAATGCAAATGAGAAACTCAAAGGATGTTGGTCAGTAATTAAAACAACTTGCAATACACAAACAGACTCATTAAACCTGTTAATAAAAGGTAGCATACATATGTTTGCACCCGTCCGAGACATTGTAAAAGACAATAACCAATAACATAACATAACACGAAACAGTCGTTGTGAGGAAGTCTGCCTTACTGACAGCCAAGCCACTTTTATTGGCTCATTTGAATCAACTGGGACCCTGTTCCAAATGCAGTAGGAAACTACACAGTCGTTTATTGGTGCCCGACTGTTGTATATAATCCATTAAGGTTCTCATCAAAATATTTACAGTCATTCTTAAAAGAAATTCCGATAATGTATTATGGAATAATAACAAAAACAGCAAATAAATAAACAAATACAAAATGAGATTCTTAAAAAGTGAGGACAGTTACCACTGTTTATATTAAGGTATTTTCTATGATTTCGTTAGAGTCTGGTTTCCGGTCCCCCTGCGTACGTTCGATACATCGGACTCAGCACCGGAAGAATAGGCGACTACCGACTACCAACAACTGGGTCCATCACTGGCATAAAAAAAATAAAATAAAAAAAAAATAAAAAAAAACTACGCGTGTCCCAAAACGGTTCGTTCCTCCCCCTCATTCCATTCTAACCTTACCATCCTAAAACCAAACTCATTTCATATCGACCTGATCACATCGATTCACAATCCCATCTCGTTTTTGTATCCTTTTTTTTCTTCTTCGGGCCCTGCCTTTGACGGTTCCATTCATCGCTAGCGCCCATTGCGACCATAACAATGTACGGTGTAAACATACTTTTTTTATTGTCCCCCGTCTCCCATGTCGGACTGTAGATGCAAAATTACAGCAACATTAATTAGCCTGGCTAGCATAATAATTGTCTTTAATAAAGTCGCGTGGCGGTCATTTATAAAAAAAATATTCATTTCAGCGACACTTTATTAAGACTACATTTTTCCTAAATTTGTTTGAAGTTGCATTATTGTATCGAAAAGGGCAAGGATGACAGACTGGGTGTGTGTGTGGGGGGGGGGGGGGGCATGAACAGAGCAAGGACTTGTCTTAATCGAAAACTGATCACTTTTTCACATTATTTCCTTTTTCCTTTTTCCTCTCAAGCTCTAAGGACATGGGTCGTCCAGGCGTTTTCGTTAGACCTCGTGATTGTCTTAATAAATGACTGCAATCAAATGGAGTTTTTATTATTAGAAGCAGTCACAAAGCAGCGTGCGATAAAAATAGTTAATGAAATCTCCAGCAAATTATGTTCAAGGGGATTATTCACATCTTAAAGAGCATGTTTCACTTCTTAAAGAGCTTGTATATAGATCCTGTTTTCAGAATGACGCATAATAACAAATTTACCTTCAATGAATATCACTGTGTTTTAAAATAATATACCACTTGTTTTATTGATGCAGTTCAACACATAAGTCCTTTAACCCGGTAAAGATTTCTTTATATATATCTATATGTTGTTTCTGTTGTCATTTCCGATGTCCACCCTCTGTGAGAACAGAATCTCCTTTTGGCACTGAAATCAAACAATGCAATCACTTCTTTAATAGCGCGCACATTTTGTTAGAAAATTCCCGAAATATTCTTAATATTTTGAAAGTCATCTTACTGCCGCCCCCTCTGCCTTTTTGTTTGCTCTTTTTGTTTCCGGAAAGTTCACATACCCCTCCTTCCACAAGGATCAAGGGGGGACATGAGTATCAAGTTTAAGACTAAATTCCATTCCACCATCATTGCCTTTGGGTACATTCACTACGATCTGTCTCCCATCCGTTTAAATATATCCCCTGATACGCATGACTCGTGCATTACAACACGGCGTGGAAAGGCTTTCCCACCCGATAAACTTAAATTACATTTAGACCTTTCTGTTGCCGCGTTTTATGCAATAAGAGGCCCCTTGCCAGCCAGCAGCGTCGTGCGTCCCTCGTGCCGACCGTGGAGGAGAGCCCCCGCGCGAGAATGTTTATGTGAGGGCTACTTTAGTCTGAGCGACACTGTACCCGGAGTAAAGGAAGAGGGTTCAAGGGCAATAAAAGAACACTCCCCCGTAATTTGGCTGCTTTTCCCCCGGCGGCGAACTCCCGGCAGAAGCGTAGGACATTATAACAGCTTTTGCCTGTGAAGAGTTTTTTTCTTTTCTCCCCCCCCCCCTCCCTCTCTCCATCTCGCAGGAGTAGATTTTTTTAAATGGTGAACTGAAGATAAAAAGTCGCCGTTGCCACATCCTGACGACAGATTTTGATTTTAGATTCCAGAGATAAGACTTGCGTTCGTTTACTCGTATGCTGCAGAGATTTGAAGCAATGGTCCAGCAGTCATTTTAAAGGGAATGTTCGAACCAATTATACAGTTACAAGAATAAGAATATTTAACAGAATAATACATTTTGGAAAACGAAAAATGTTAGAGCTTTGTTTTAAGGAAACAAATTGAGTGTGTGATGCCGAATTTCACAACCTTAGTTATAAATTAACAACATTTTGCGGTTTTGGGGTGAGTCAATTCATTCCAATCCTCTAGTTCTCAAGTAAATCATTGGGTTTTGAAAGAGTGCATTTTAAAATGTGTTCGTCTCATATTTATTTCACAAAGAGGTTGACTTGTTCGTCTTTTGATTTGCTCGTGTTTCAAAATGAGTTCTCTGCCACTGACTTGTAGACATTCCAATTGTCGTTTATTCACATTTCGAGGAATACCTTTAGATGCTGGACCGACTACAGATATTGCCTGACACACAAAATTAGGTCATAGAAAATAATGACGTCATTTTGACGGCCCCATGGTGGCTGATACGAGTATTGTTTTCGGATTAAAATTCTGTAGACTATTTTAAGAAACTCATCTTTTTGAGTAGAATGATAAATGTAAGGTGATGCGATGGATTTAGCGCCCCCTACGTCATCCTCTTCATTTTAAATGTATAACTTGGATGATATATTCGTGCTTTTGATATTATTCTATTGATATATAAATAGATGTTTGGCTGAATTCGGAAATAATGTTTTAGTTGATGCTAAAATGACGCAAACGAACGTCAAAGAACGTCAACTAACGTACTAGGTGAAAAGGTGAATACTCTTCAATCGAAGTGCTGACACTGTCGTGTTCCCTTTATGGAATATCATCAAAGAACACCGATTATAGCGTCAGACTAATATGGATACCAGACTATTTTGACCTTCTTGTGGCATTTGAAGTCTTGAAGAAGAAAAAAAATGGCAGCATCATGGAAAAGATGCTAAATTTTTAATGAACAGAAACAAAATATTATTTCTGTCTTGTCCTGGACTTGTCAACTATTGTGATGGGAGATTAAATATTCTACATCTACCCTTCAAAATAAACATGAATTTCTTGAGATACTCGAAGGATGTTTGAATAATTCACAATCACAAGGTGTGAAAAATGTCTGGGTTTCTTAAAGCAGATCTGAACATAATTTGCCTTTAAAGGAATTCAACTTGAAATAGGTTGACAAGAGGGCAGTGTATAGTTTGATAATATCCATGAGATATTAAATTATATTTGTAGGCAGATACGGAAGTTTATTTTGACATTGGATGTATTAGGTTTGAGACATTATGAAAAATCCATAGTCATGTACCATCGATTTCAGATTGGAGTATTTTTATTTTGGAATTGCTAGATTAAGATTGATTGAAAAATTATGGTGACACTACACACTGTTGACTTGAGATACACATAAAACATTACAATATTATTGTTTTTGAATGTTTTATGGGAGTTGTCAGCGTCTGTTTTTTTTTTAAGTTCGTATTTTGTCAAGTTGACTGGGGTTGTATAGGTGAACATTAAAATGACCAAAAGAACCTGTTGAAAAATTTCTTTTCTAAGCAAACATTAAGTGGGGTACCAGTCACAACAATCTAAACTTAATGTGACTTTGGCTGGTTACCTGTTTCTGTTGAGCAACACTTTTCTGTGCTTAGTAAGTTTTTTTTGACATAATTATCAATCAATGACCGGTGAAGATGACGGAACATTCAACTGTAGTTGATTGAAAGAGGAAATATGGGGATGGGGGGGGGGGGGTGGTCTTATAACAGTGACGTTTCTTAGGATGAAGGAAATTAATGATTTTAATGTCACTTTATCGGATATTTGGGGGAGGGGCTTTTTCTTTTAGTGGATGACACGTTCCATTAAGGAGGCAGGAGATGACAAGGAAAAGATTGACTGAGGAAGATGATGGGTACTAGAAGACAACTGTATAATGGGATGCAGGTGTAAACTTAAGACCATGAAATAAATTGGTAATCGAGATTATAGTTATCGACATTAAATCTTATATAGTCTGATAACTAGTTACTATTTTAAATTGTTACTTTTAATAGATATCAACTGTCATATGATTTTGTTTACTACTGTGATGTGTGTTATTTATTTACATTTATTTTACGTTTTGTGTTTGTTTATGGCTATGGTTGGGGTTCGGACTTGAAGTTTGAGAATCACCTTTCAGACATTAATATTATTACTTCACTGCTTATGTTTCACTTAGTTACCTGTTCATGTTTGTTGTGTTGTCATTTAGCCTTCAAGAAAGATTCTGCTAGGGTCGAAACGTCAGGTCAGTAACAATTTTTTGCATTAAATCTTCCCTGAAAATATTACGTGCTGAGTTGCTGTAGTTTTGGGGAAATGAGTAAAACAACGTCATGAAAATAATTTGGGTCTCATGAGACCAAAATTAAACATTTTAAACATTTACAAACGTATTTTCATGACATTGTTTTACCCATTAACTTCTCAATAACTACAGCACCCCAGTAAGTAATATTTGAAGGGAAGCTTTCCACTATCATTATGTTAAACCCTGTAAGTTTAATGTAAATCTATGGACATTTTGAAAAAGTACCCAAATCCTTTAATAAGAACTAAATGAATGTATATATTTATTTAAGTTGATAGGTGACATCGTCAACATTTTCGAAGACGGGTTATTCGTCACCTTAATTATGATTCACGTTTGATCCAGATCGAAGAGAATCTCTATCACGGACGGGGAGTTTTCGCGCCAAACTCTGACGCAAACTTGGGGCTATGATTAGTTCTTAATCATAAGTCAACGAACTTTTGAAATTTTGTGACATTTCATATTCTATTTTGAATTTAAAGTATTGCCAAATATGATACACTAATAACACTGTTGTTTTCATGGCCTTAAAGCAATGTTAGGTACGTATTATTTCTCAAATAAAAAGAACATTATTTTTGTTCATCAAAATTATTGTTTTTTAATGTTTGAAATTAAACTGGCCAAGGCAAATTAATAGTGCCGAATTTATACTCAATTGTTATTAATAATTAGAAAATATCAACTGACTATAAAAAAAATCCGCTGATTAAGCTTGAGTTTAGTGTGTAAAATGTAAATTTTAGTGTATAATGTGAATGGGGAACATGCATGACCAAATTCGATAATGAAAAACGCATTAAGCGAATTTGTGGCCCAATGATGTGTAAACAACTTTCAAAACCTTTTCGAAAAACAACTATTTATATGGAAATCATGCCAAAATTATTGTTGATATGCATTCCCACATTCCCCAAAGAGTGTAACACACCACCAATTTGTGTTTAAATTCCATTCCCTTATTTCATAGCGCGGTGTGTTCCCTCGCATTATGCAGTGTGTTAGGCCGACACTGAGTGTTTTAAACATAGCCATTGACAATGGCACGCTGTGTATAAACGTATATAATAAACTCAATACGATGGTGTACGTCTAGTGTGGAACCCCCCCCCCCCCCCTTGTGTATGGCGACGGATGAAGGCAGAGACAGGAAAAAAAAACCTCGACGGAAAATGAGCAATCCAAGCTGATAGACTCGTGAATGGGAAATTCATAACAAAGGGATAGTTCAGTTTTCCCACACAGTAGCGACAATTTTCAGATAATGCGGTGTTTTTTGTGTGATAGCATTATCATTATTTATTTGATCGAGTCGTGTGTGGCAACACACTGTTGCAATGCACTTGGGGTTGTGTGTATTTTTGTCTGCTTTATTTGGGTTGAAGATTTTCTTAGACTTAATTATTATTTTGTTCATGGGCTGAGTAAAAAGGGGAAATATATGAGATGAAAACCTTTATTGGTTTATCATTTATATAACGATCATTTATAATCAACGTATTATTTTTTTAATTTAAAATTTAATAATTCAAGTTCGCCCCAAACAAGGTTTAAAACCACCATTTTAAGGGGCTGCAAGAAGAAGGATGTTAAAGATGAACATAATTTAGGGGAGCTGAAGGTAGGAATTGATATTCCTCTTAAAACAGTCTAGATTGTAGGATGGACGGAAACATTCACAATGCAAGGAGTTCAACAGAGATGCAGTATGGGGAATAAAGCTGCTGGAATAGCTCTTTGTTCTACATCTCGGCAAAGAAAGAGTGAATGTTTGAGAACAGGCAGATTTCTAGATAAATTGACAACAAAAAGCGAATATTTTGATAGTGTTACATAGCCGGAAAGCTTAAGCCAGTAATATCAGTTGAATGTATTGATCATGCTAAAGTAAGAAAATTATTTTGATCATCAAATAACGGGACCTTCTCTTGAAAACCACGATTTAAGAAAATAATTTATTTACTCTCCCCCAAAATACCGAGGTACCTCTATATTAGGTTAACAAATTGAAGTTACTAATAAAAACATGCAAACTAAAATTATGAGAAATTTCGTTGAATTGAAATACTACATCATATTTTTTTTAACGATAATTTAAACTTTAATATCCAAATTGCTGTCAGTTTTGTAATCTTTACAGGAATTATAGAAGGTAGGCCTACCAGTAGAAATTCCTTTTACAAATTTGTCCTTTGTTTTACCTTTCCGATAATGAGCCCGGACCTAATAAAACACGCGCAGATATTCTTACATTTACTACAAACCTGCATCAGCCCTTTTAAAATTCTACATGAAATTAACATCCTAATAAAATATGATATTAATTTTCTTGTAGGGTAAGACCTGTATGGCTAAGCGTAACACCTAACGCATTGTCTACGATCTCGTGAAGAAAATTCCAATTAAAGGCAATATTCGAAGGGGGAATTCGTTAGAATTCCTCGGTATTATGCAAGGGGGAGAGAAACGGCTTGCCCCGTACCGCGATCTGACCTTGACACTGATAGATACACACAGCGAGATTCCTATAATACAAACATGAGATCCCCCCGTACATAACGAGTAGAAAAATCTGCATACAAGAAACAATAGAATAAAAGGTTTGTATACATGGGGAGGAGAGCCTAGCTTGGCAACAATTCAAATTGATATTATTTTCAAACCCGAGTTGATTATTTTACGAGCTAATCATGATCAGCTAACAAGGCTGTTGTTTTTTGCGTAGAATTCAGAACAAAAAACCTGCATTATTTTTGTAATTGCGATTGTTAAAACAACGAATACATGAAATATAGCCATAATGTGCTTAATGTTTTCATTGCAGGGAGATTGTATTATGTTTGAGTTAATTAATCTTTCAAATGGGCTTTGTTTCAAAAGTAGGTTTTTGTTATGAGTTGGTTTCAAAGCGAACGGGGCATTGACATTATTTTACCTGTCTTGTTAAAGACAAATTAATTTTACAAATGAGCCCCCCCCCCCCCCAAAAAAAAAAAAGAGAGGAAAGGTTGATGAAATAATTTAATCGGATTTAGAAAGTACCGACTATACAGTGCTGATGGTCTAAAAATATTAGCTACAAATCAAACTACAAATTTATCGAATAACCAAGACAACCGAAATGAGCTGATAACCAAACAAGTTATTGAGCATAATACCGCGTTTAAAAAACAGTAATTCTTAGGCAATATCATTATTGGTATTTCAGGCAACTTTATATCTATTATATTAATTTGATATTATTATTTTCATAACGGCAATTTAGTCATTGATCTTCTAAGAACGGCTAACATGAAGGGAAGGTACTGTTACCGAGTATTGGTTACGCTGCATTATCTCTCGACACAATAGAGTAGAATATTTCGATTGTGAGAAAAGAACCGGGGGGGGGGTGGTTGGTGATTTATCCTTGTGAGAATGATTCACCGATGTGGTTTTTCATCGAAAGAGACAACCGTTGAATCACACTGAATACGATGGATTCCCAATCTATGGGGAAACACTCTGTGTGTGTTTGCTGATAAGGTTCGATTCATAACAAGGCCATTTGGTCAATCAGAACACATGGGATTGAGGGAGGTAGAAGACGGGCTGACATGACCCCCCCCCCTACCCACCCAGCCCCCAAAATGACATCAACGCATTCCAGATGATTGGATTAAATAACAAAAGATGTGATTATAATTTCTACCCGTGGTAGATATTACACAATCATATTGCAGCCTTGGTGACAAGAGAAGCAGGCGGTTTATAAGAAAAAAAATAGTACATACAAATTCTCAAAAATAATGATATGAAACTTGTTTGTATGTTTATATATGGATCTTGTTCTGTGGGGTTGTAGTCACTATGCAACATGTTGTCATCAAAAAATACAAGAGTAGTCGCCGGAGTAACAAAGTAGGATAGAACGCACAAGTTAAAATGAAATAGAACAAAAATATACCATGAAGTTATTCGTAATGAAGTCTCCATTTTTGGTTTAAAGTTATACAACATTGCGTTCAATTTTGTGCAACTGTTGTTTGATTCAGCTTGTCCAATTTCAAAAGTGTTCAAATTTCTATACCAAAATAGTCGATTCAGAAAAGAGGGGATATTTTTGGACAAAATTCCACAAGCTAGGGTGTCAATGAGGACTGACCACTAAGTACTTCCTTTCATCCCAAATGGTTTTAGACTC